>NW_022147488.1:22518-416019 GCF_002938485.1 Sitophilus oryzae
TAGTTAGGGATAGTATGTCTGAATATTTTGCATTTTTTTTATTAATATTCTGTTGTTACACTGCATTAATACTTGTTATTTTGGATGTAGGAAAATGATTTTTAATGTTTTTAAGTAAAGACTGGTTTAATAAAAATAATAATAACAGTAATAATTTGTTATACCTATTAACAACAAAATTTAAAATAATTTAAAATAACCATTTTTTTACGTAGTAGCAAAATATAAACAATAAATTAGATGTCAAAATTATTTATATTAGATCCTATTTAAAAATAATATAGTCTTTAAATTGTTTGTGGCAACGTTGGTTTATTAAATAATAATAATTACAGAATTATTTTGTAATAATTAACTCCCCTCCTAAACATTCTACATTCTACATTCTGAAACAAGATTGTATTTCTGATGTAAATTTAATTTTTACACTCACAAAACTCATTGTGAAAATAATATCGTTTAATAATCATCATTTAATATTAATAAACTGTTTTACGAAATTACAATTTTTGTGAAACTATGCAAAAATATCTTATTTTTACAAGTTTCTTATTAAAAATACTCTAATATATCAATATTTTTTTCCTTAAAGCCATGCAAAATCACTTGCCATAAGTCATTGAAATATTAGAGTACAGGTAGGTGTAGAAAACAAATGAATCTGACGATGAACCGTCACCAGTGTAAATCAATAATAATTCCTAATAAATATAGTAACTATCATAGCCCTAGTAAAACTTGACATGTTAAATAGTTTCCCTCTAAATATATTGGTACTATTATTTCCAGTACAAAAAAGTTTTTCCCTGATAATCATCAATACTAAATATGCAGATGCAGATATAAATATGATGGCATTTACAATTATTTTAATAATAATTACCGTTTATAATAAATAGATATAATTAATTAATTATACCTCGCTAATAAAGACTTTTCTAGATAAATAATATCTTTTTTATATTCAATCAATAAACTAGCCGAAGGATAAACAAGGAAAAGGCCGCTCATAAGCGGAAATTTAATTCCAATCAACGTTTCTGCAAGAATAACAATTAATTTTATCATACGTTGGTACTATCTTGATGATATTCGTATGCAGATTCAGAGATGCAGCAGGTTGTCTAGGCGGTGTTGTCAAAGTACCCTTTTCTTAGAAAACACAAAAAAAATAAAGAGTCCCATATACCTTTTTTCCCATATTTTATGATTATAAACAATAATTTATTTTCTGTAATAGATATAGTTTTATATAAATAAAGTTTATACCAGGGATGACGAACCTTTTGAGACGAGGGTCAAATATATTTTTTCATATTTTTTAGTACCGTAAAATGGGGTGAATAGAAACAGTTTCGTAGGCTATTAGTGATATACCGGTTGACAAAAATGTGGTATTATTTTCCCGAATATTTTAAAACATGGGTCTTTGTTTGTTCTTTGCTTATACATATAATTTGATTTTTGAAAAATATGCGTATAAATATTAAATAAAAATAACATTTGTGTTTCTATTCACCTGCTATTCGGGAGAATAGAAACACACATTGATGTTAAGGTTTTTATCTATTCTACTTTCAACAAGGTGATTAGAAACAGTAAATTATTACATATTTAAGTAGGTTTAACAATAATTAACAATACATATAATATAACAACTTACATGTACCAGCTTATGTATTACTTTAAAAATAAATATTTTATTTATAAAATTTTCGCGCCATACAAAATAGGTGATAAATCGATCTCACATTTATTGATCACCTGATTGACAGAAACAGTGCTGCCACAGATAAAAATATAGTTTTTACATTTTATTGTGTATTACCAATGATAGAAAAATTATATATGTCGACTCTTTTTACTTTGAATATTTTTAATCGTGATTTGATTTTTTTCAGAAATTTTGTTTCTTTTCACCACTATGTTTCTATTCCCCCCATTTTACGGTACTTTGAGTAATAGATACTATAGGTCTTTATGATTTATTTAGATTAAGTTTGTGTGATTTTAATAAAATCTGATACTCATGATTCGCCTGTAATCAAGCACATAGTTAGGGGGTCCAAGAGTCCTAGACCCTTCAGTCCCACCCAACCTCAAATCTACAAATTTTGTGGGTTTTAACTGAATTAATGCTTAGATCGAGGCTTAGATAATATACAATGTCCCCACTCCTTTTCTATCTTTTTAATGGAACAACATGGAGATTTGAAGTAAGGCAATATGTTTAAAAATATTAAGTTTTAGTCTAAATATGACAGTTTAAAATTTCAAGATGGCGGCTTAACTTATTAAAATATCCGCACGTAAATTCAAACTATGATATGTAAAAATTTTAAAGCTTTATTTCTCCAAGGGTATCAATGTTTTTAATACTAAATATCTAATGAAGTTTATTTATTGATCAGTTATTATGTTGCAATAATAAAAATAATACTACCTTATACAGAGTGTCTAAAAATTTATTTTAAATAATTATTAGCTTCAAACGGCAATAACTTCTTTAATTTAAACAGAATGCCCTGTATATTTTAGGAGAATCAGACGCACAATTAAATTGTCTATCAAATTGTATTATACCATTTTTTACCTATCCCTCCAAGTTTTCGTAGAAAATGCATTTTCTTATAATTTAGACCTCATTTATCAATATATCCATGGAATATTGACATTTTAGATTGTTTTTAAAGCAACAAATGTACAAAATGTACAGAGTAGTAATATTATCGTTTTTAGGAAAACGATAATATTACTAGCCCATTTGTATGCAAAAAAAACTATTTAAATCTTTATAAAAGAGTATACCATTAATTAAATATAACACCATTATTTCCGCCCATATTCTAATTAATTACATACTTAATTGTGTTCGTTAATAAATTATTATAAATAAATGTGGATTTGAGTCAGAAATCAATATAATAATAAGTTATCAAATTAAAGTCTCTGTTATTATAAATAAGCATTTATTAAAAAATGATATATCATTTTTAAGGTGTTACTTTTTATCATACTGTCTAATGCCCATACAAAATTCAGTTTTTTAGTATTTGGAGCAATTATTATTAATCAACGCAAACAGTCAGTTAATGTAGTTTGAATACTGGAATCATATTAATTGGTCCTCTTTAACAAATATTTAAACAGTTTTTTTTTATTTTTTAATTAAATAAACGAATTATATCGACAATATTAGTATCTGTACTCTTTAAAAATTTGGTACATCTTTAAAAATAATTTAAAATGTCAATAGTCCATGGGTATATTGATAAATAAATTCTAAATTACAAGAAAATGCATTTTCTACGGAAACTTAAAGAGATAGGTAAAAAATGGTATAATATAATTTGATAGACAATTAAATTGTGCATCTGATTCTCGTAAAATATACAGGGTGTTCCATTTAAATTAAACAAGTTATTGCCGTTTGAAGCTAATAATTATTTAAAATAAATTTTTAGGCACTCTGTATAAGGTAGTATTATTTCTATTATTGCAACACAATAACTGATCAGTACATAAACTTCAGTAAATATTTAGTATTAAAAACTTTGATACCCTTGGAGAAATGAAGCCTTAAAATTTTTACTGCAATTTCACAAAATTGAAAATATTTCAAAAACAGTAAGGTTTTAAGTATAATAAATCTTAATCAAATTTACCTTTATTTTAATCGTAGAAACTAAAAAATGTAATAATATACAGGGAGTTCCATTTAAAAAATACAACTTTGATATTTTTACCTATTTGGGACACTCTGTATCTTGTAAAATTATTTTTAAATTGTACCACTAATAGTCCTTCATCGAACCCAAAACTTACAATTTGTAAAAATCTCATCGTTTAGCTACAATACTCCGTGTCGTATGTGGTGAACAACCCTGTATAGTATCAGACACAGCTACTTTTGTTGCGCAATTTTTTTGCAGCCGCTGCAAAAGTTGCATACAGTGTTCATACACCAGCAGAAAGTAGCCCAAAACGCGCAGTTTTTATGCAGCAGCTGCCTAAAAAAGTTGCAGATCGACACTACATGCTTTTCATATGTTCACACCAAAGCGCTACTTTTGCAACATATTTTGGTAGCCGCAGCCTTTGAGGGGTAACATTCAACAGTACACCACCCACAGCTCAAGATATCGTGTGTGTACCTTTTGGGAGACGGTTGCGTTCTTTTTTTAAATGGATGAGTGGATGTGTGGATGAAATGGATGAGACAGTGTTAGCAGCAGCATATTTATATGTGACTTTGGCGGCGAAACAAGCACACGAGTGTGGGTCAGGGAATGGATAAGAAAGCACGAACAGTTGGGTGCATCCAATAATTTACTTACTGAATTGCATGATCAAGACGAGTGACACGTGGCACTTTAAAAATTCTATTAAACATTTTACTTGTTCTCGGTTCCAAATCGCTTGTTTTGACTTCGACGACATCGCAATTTGTCATCGCAACTGAAAAAAAGTGTATACATTTCGGGCATACCAACAGAATACTGCACCGATGTCCGCAGTAAAAGTTTCAACTAATTAGTAAGCTTTTGCTGCACTTGCAACCTTCCTCAACAACTGTTCACACACGGCTATTTCTTAAACTGCACGCAACAAAAAAGTAGCCTACGCAACCAAGCTGCGTTCGCAACGTTGCAGGTTGCCTATGTATTCACACTTGCAGCAGATCAAGTTGTGCAGTTTTTTAATGTGCTGCGCAGCAAAAGTAGCTATGTCTGATGCTACCTTTAAAGGTGCAAAGGTATATACACTTTATTTGATATTTTGTAAACTGTTGCTTTAATTCTAATACCATAAAAGCATTTGTCATCATTTGCGTAACTTTAGAACTACAGGGAGAACGACAGACGACAGTTTGTATTGCAATGAAATTTTGTGAGCATAACTAGGTTAATTCAGAGCACTTTTTAAAAATATAGAGATCTCTGAAAAAGTTACATATCAAAGTTGTGTTTTTTTGTAATGGAACATCGTATACAGGGTGGCCCATCGAAAACGTTCCGCAAGGCATAACGGCCAGGGTAATTTTTGTTTCAGAAAATTTAAAAACATGTCAATCTTGTTTGTGAGGGGGACAACTTTTGCCCCAAAAATGATTGCAAAATCCTCAACCCCCTAAGCGGGGGTGTCATCCCCCAATTTTTTTTCTAGTGGTACCGCAATGAAAAGGGCTGTCTATTCTCTATACTTTCCCGCTTCGTTTTTGAAAATCGGTCGAGTCATTGAGAAAATAAGAAGGATTGAAATTTGAAAAGTTTATTTAAACATTTATAAGAGTAAATGATAAGGATAAATTCCTTCGACCAATTTGCTGTTTTTTCTTATTATTTCTAGATGTTTACGCATTTTTTCACTTGCCACAAGGTTGAACGATCAGGTTAGGTAGAGTGTACTTTCTTTTTGAACGTTGTAGTTAATCGGCACAACTGTCGGTACTAGGCTGAGGACAAGGCCAGGGCTTTTCACGAGGTGCACACACAAAACCCTCAGAAATTGAAAGTGTGGGCTGGTATTTTTAGAAATTCTATTGTGAGTCTTTTTTTTCTTCCTGGAAATCTAACAGGTGATATGTACTTGGATTTACTGGAAAATACCATCGACCCAGCCCTAACTAACATCATAGAGAACAATCCTGGATACGTTGAAGCAGAAATAATATTTCAACAAGACGGTGCACCTCCACATTACCCTCAAAATGTGCGTAATTATTTAAACAATAACTTTCCCGTTCGGTGGATAAGACGAAGGGGTGCAATTGAGTAGCCTCCCCGGTCACCCGATTTGACTCCTTTAGACTTTTTTCTATGAGGACACAAAAAAAGTAAAGTGTATAGCACTCCACCCGCCTCATTAGAAGACCTGCGAAGACGAATTATTGATGTTTGTCGCGAAGTGACCCCGGAAGTTCTTCAGAATGTTCTAGAACGGATTGAAAACAATTTGTTTTACTGTATGGAGGTTAACGGGCAACATTTTCAGCATTTGCTTCATTAATAAGATAAGTTTTTTTAGTTAGGTAATTCAATTTATGCGTTTTTTGCAAAAAGTACTTTTCAAATTTCAATCTTTCATATTTTCAAAATGACTCGACCGATTTTTAAAAACGAAGTGGGGAAATATAGAGAATAGAGAGCCCTTTTCATTGACACGCCACTTGACCCCCCTTCCCATTTGAAAAAAGTTGGAGGATGACACCCCCACTTAGAAGGTTGAAGATTTTCCAAACATTTTTGGGGCAATAGTTGCTCCCCTCAGAAACAAAATTGACGTGTTTTTGGATTTTTTGAAAAAAAAACCCTGGCTGTTATGCCTTGCGGAACGTTTTCGATGGGCCACCCTGTATATTAATTGACTTTCGGATTATGGGAGAAAAAGAAAGGTGGGTCCCTAACCTCTAATAAACTTGAGAATTATATGACTAAAATGTATGGTTCTTGACATATTTCTAAAAATTTTCTAAAAATAAAGAACAATTTTTAAATTACAACAAAAGCTACCTAAACTGAAATTAACCAGATATAGCCTAATATGTCTTCTTCTTCTTCTTCTTCTTCGTACGTTAGGACTAAGTCCTGTGTTTTCTTCAATGGTTCCCGAAGAACAGTTGGGATGATGAAGATCAGAGCTTTCATGCCATCTTATAGGTGGTCGTCCCGGCGGTCGAGGCGTGTTGGGTCTCTTCTCCTTCGCAATTTTCGCTAACCGGTCGTCTGGCATCCTGTCCACAAGGTCTCTCCACTCTCTTCTCCTGGTTCTTGCCCATCTTACTACATCCTTACTCCATCATATTCTAGAATGTCACTCTATCTAAAGAAGAAAACATTCGACCGATGTGTACTCCCAGTCATCACCTATGCATGCGAAACTTGGACACTTAAAACGGACATCATAAGGAAACTGCAGGTCGCACAAAGCTCAATCGAACGAAATATACTGGGAATAACCAAAAGAGACCGTAAAAGAATAGAGTGGATACGTCAAAAGACACAGGTAATCAAATCCCTCAAATGGCAATGGGCAGATGGACCACAAAAATTACAGCATGGACCGACGAGGAATTAAGAAACCTAGACGAAGACCGAACCTGAGATGGGGCCATGATATTAGGAAATTAGTAGAGATAACTTGGGCCCGCAGAGCCAAGAATAGACAACTACAAAAAGAGTATGTGAGGGAGGTTACACCATAATTGCAAATGGTTGAATAAGCTGAAAATGATGATGATGATGACATAAGCATTTACTAAACTTCTACAACCAAAATTGGCTGATTTATATTGGTTAAAATTTATGAAAAAAAAATTCACTTAGAGGGCTGAAAATTGACATACTCATGTAAAATTAAAAAAAAACTTGTTTAAATAATGATAGTTCTATGTAGGTTACTAATCTATCTTGTGTGAAAAAAAAAACAACGTAGAAAAGACTTAAACAAAAACGACAAATTGGCAACATTGTCCCTAGTAAGGAAATCATTATTAGATCTTTTAGGTAAATACTTTTCCTTAAAATTGTTTTGTCGGTTTAAATTGCGAGAGGTAATTACACTTACGTCACTTAAAGTTACTTTAGCATTATATAGGCAAATTGAATTCTTTATCATTAGATTTCATTACTTGATTGAAATTTTAAGAATGCACAAGCCGTCTTTGACACTCTTTTTCGATCGTATGGTACCCATTGTGAATTTGGAAAATTCTAAATAAATTAAGGTTTGCGCACTATGCGACTGTTGATCTCTCCAAGAATATACAGGGTGGTACGAACTATATTCCGGAAATTTCGTAAGCATATTTTGCAGATAAAAATAAGTAAAAAAGTTCGTATAAATGTATGTCCTAAAATGCTTAGTTTCAGAGATACAGGGTGTAGAAGTTTCATTTTTATTTCGATTTTTTCTAAATAATTTCTGAAGTAACATCAATAGTTGGATGAAAATCGCTGTTTGGGAGTTTTTTGACATGAGAAATTTGATTTTGATGTTAATATGATTCTTACGTAAAGACGGAAAGAGTACATCGAAGAATTGTTTGATGAAGAGAGAATAGAAAATGTGATACAACAATGTAATACAGGCCCTATGATAACAATGGGTGAACTAGAGAAGGCTATAAAAACAGCAAAAAATAGAAAGGCAACGGGTCCGGATGAAATACCATCGGAAATACTCAAATGTCTCGATATTAAAGGAAAACAGTCGCTACTATCGCTTTTTAACAAAATATACGAATCCGGAGTTATACCAACTGACTGGATCAAGTCAACATTCGTAATGATCCCCAAAAAGGGAAACTCTAGGAAGTGCTCTGATTACAGAACTATCAGTTTAATGAGCCACGTCCTAAAAATTTTCCTTCGAATTATACATTCAAGAGTATATGCCAAAATAGAGGAACAAATTAGCGAGACACAGTTCGGATTCCGCAACAATCTTGGAACTAGAGAAGCACTTTTTTGCATCCAAGTCCTTGTTCAAAGATGCAGAGATGTCGATCACCCTGTCTTTATGTGCTTTATTGATTTCGAAAAAGCATTTGACAGGGTAAAACATGATAAATTGGTTGCGATTTTACGGGAAGTGGGCATTGATGATAAGGATCTCCAAATAATTAGAAACCTTTATTGGAATCAGCAGGCAAGTGTTAAAATTGGCAAAAATACCTCGGAAACAATAGCAATCCGTAGAGGTGTGCGACAGGGATGCATTATGTCGCCACTACTTTTTAATCTTTACTCTGAATTCATCTTCAGGGAGGCGCTCGAGGAAATCGATGGCGGTGTCAAAGTGAATGGAGTTAATGTCAACAACTTAAAATATGCTGACGATACCGTTTTGTTAGCCAGTAGTCCGGAAGAACTGCAGTTGCTGTTGGATAGAGTTACAAGTACATGCGATGAGTATGGGTTAAAACTTAACACTCAAAAGACTAAGCTTATGACCGTTAGTAAACATCCTATAAATCCGATACCAATAACAGCTTATGGAGTCGACCTTGAGCAAGTTGATAATATCACCTACTTGGGCTCTAACATTAATAACGATTGGGATATGAGCAAGGAAATCAAGCAACGTATAGAGAAAGCTAGATCGGTATTCTATCGGATGAAGAAAGTGTTATGTAGTCGAAATATTAACATAGAACTAAAGTTAAGACTTACAAGATGCTACATATTTTCCACTTTACTTTATGGGGCGGAAAGTTGGACACTCACAGAGACATTGCTAAAGAAACTCCAGGCTTTTGAAATGTGGGTGTATAGGAGATTGTTGCGGATAAGTTGGGTTGACAAGGTTCGTAATGAGGAAGTTTTGAGTCGCTTGTCCAAACAACCCGAAATAAATAAAAACATCAAGATCCGGAAGTTAGAATATTTTGCGCACGTTATTCGACACCCTGAACGATACAACGTCCTCCATTTGATTATGCAAGGTAAAATAGAGGGTAAGAGAGGACCTGGTCGTAGACGCACATCGTGGCTTCGAAATTTGCGGGATTGGTTCCAAAAATCAAGTGCAGCACTCTTTAGGGCTGCTGCCAACAAAATTATAATAGCCAATATGATAGCCAACGTTCGTTGAGGACATGGCACTCGAAGAAGAAGAAGAAGAATGACAATATACACGGAAGGTTACGTTTAATATCCCTATTTTCGTTAATTTATATAGTAGGATTCTAATTTAGTATGCCGTCCGCGATCCTCGGCCGCATTATTTATAGCACAAGAAATTACAATAAAGTCAACAATATTGTAAAACCTTCAACTCGCTCTTTGCATACACATCCTATTTATTATAATACGCCCACAATGTTAAAGAGAACGCGATAGACGATAGCGACTATAAAGCGATCTGGTGCATCTGCCCAATACCCCCGTTAAAACTAGAGGCTTACGCTCTTCCGCATTATTTATTATCAATAATTTATAAATTAGTGCTAACAATAAAATATGGGTTAACGGTTAATTTTATTATAGCGTTTTAGTTTAAGAGGCGTATTTAGAAAGGTTACTGATTACAAATCTGATTTATAAGTATACGATATATTTGGTCAGAGAGCAATAAATATATTTTATATCTACTTATTTTCTACAGTTCATAGGCAATTGTTTAATTGCCTTCATAATTTATTTTGAAATACGTAATAAATAAAATTATTTAAATGTTCATCATATGTCTTGAAAGCTATGATGTGTAAAACGTCCAAACCTGTTTCAAACCTTTAGGCTAGTGTTTCTCTAATTTGGTTTTCTAATTTTCAGGTTTACCATATGATCCATATTAAAGCAACATCTGCGTTCTCAAATCAAAACAGAGCCTGGTAGTACAGTTACTCTGGCACTTTAACTCTTACTTTGCCAGTCGTAAGTGGTCCACTGGAAAAGCTTTAAATTTGAAAATTAGTATCATCCCACCCCACCGTTTTTGAGAAAGTGCAAAAAATTTTGGATTCGATTCCCATATAACACACAATATCCGCAGGATATTCATAGAATGTCGGAATGTCCCATTATAAGATCATCTTATAACGTCATCTATAGGATATCCCCCAGACATCCTGAAATCCTGTAGATGTCTCAGAATAGAATATCCTATGGATATCTCTGTCGCATATCTAATGTACATCCAGCTGAGATATCCAAAGAAGCTCATGATAATAAAATATCCTAACAATATCGTCTAGATATTTAGGAAAAATAAATAATGTACTACTTTTTATATTACATAAAATGCAACAAACCATACAGATAGATATATATATATTACGTCAAGGCAACAAAATATCCTGTTGGTATCTTCTGGATAATCTGGATATTTATGAGCTAGGCCACTCCTAGTAATACAGAGAATTTAAAACGCCCGCGCAAAAAATTTCCCACAATCCATCTCGACAGTTGTTTGTTTTTGAATCGTGTATTATTTGGTATTATTCAGTTCTTTGATTTGCCAAAAATTCATAAACCGGACAAGTCTATGCGCCCAATTGTTTCGGCTGTAGGTTCTCCGACTTATAATTTGGCAAAATGGTTATCAAGGGAGTTCGAAAATTTACCTGATCATGAACCTTCTTTCTCAGTTAAAAATAATATTGAATTCATTAACAAAATTAAAGATATAACATTGCATGAAGGTGAAATTTTGGTCTCCTTTGATGTATCTTCGTTGTTCCCAAGTGCTCCAATTCCACATACTTTAGGCTATTTGAAGGAATTACTGAACGCAAATGGTCTCGACAACAAAACTGTGATTGAATATATTGAGCTTACATCGTTATGTATGAAACAAAACTGTTTTCAATTTAATAACAACTTTTTTGAACAGCGGGAAGGTACAGCAATGGGTAATCCATTGTCTCCATTTTTGGCTAATTTATTCATGAGCAGGTTTGAAGTGGAAGCTAAGAATCAGTTTAAGTATTTTCCAAGAGTATGGGTTAGGTATGTGGATGATATTTTTGTTGTTTTTGACACACATTGAGACACCATAGATAATTTTATTTCTAAGTTAAATAATCGTTTTCCTTCCATTAAATTTACGCATGAAATTGAGAACAACGACAGATTACCATTTCTAGATGTATGAGTTATTAGAAATATTAATAATTGCCTGGAATTTAATATCTATAGGAAAAATACGACCACACGCAGATATATTCCTAATGAATCACATCATAGTGTTGAACATAAAATGGCTAGTTTAAATTTCCTAGTTCATAGATAACTTAGTTTCCCACTTTCCAAAGAAAGATATGAAATAGAAAGAGATTACATTAGGAATGTAGCTGAGTGTAATGGATATTCTCCTTCACTAGTTGATAAATTAATTAGAAAACGTAGGTATAGGTTAATGATTTCTGAAAATTCGACTTTTCAAGTGGAGAAAGATACGTCTAAATATTTTTCGATACCGTTTGATAGAGAGTTATCCCGTGGTCTAAAAGGAATTTTTAAGAATATCAATTATAAACTTGTGTATAGTGCTAATAATAAATTGCAACAATTAATAGGTAATCCAAAGGATAAAACACCTCCACTGGTAAGGTCGGGTATTTATGAAATTTCTTGTAAAGATTGTAATCAGAAATATGTTGGGCAAACTAGAAGGTCAATATTAACTAGATATAAAGAACATTTAGCTCAGATAAGATATGGTAGACCGGATAAATCTTGCATTGCCGAACATATTGTTGATAAAGAACATTGTATAGATCTTAATAATTTAAAATTAATTAAACAAGTCTCAAATTACAGGCAATTAGATGCATATGAAAGCATCAGAATTAATAAATGTAAAGATAGTATGAACAGAGACAATGGTCCAATTCCTTCAGGTTCTTTGTTCCTACTACTCTAGTGGCGGAAATCTAACTGTTACGCTCAGTGGGCTCTGACTCGGTTTGCTAGATTTTGCCACGCCCACTCGGTGCCCACTGGGCGAGTATATAAACGCTCAACTTGTAGATTGTACTTTAGTTTATAATCATCTGCTGATGATGCTAACATGGTTAGCGAAACGCGCGTCCAGTGTAAAAGTAAAAGTGTTTTGGTGTATTGTGGTGATTTAGTGTTTTTATTTTGCTGTGTAACACCAAAGGTTCCAACCCTCAACTGTAATCTTTGATTTAGTGAAATTCGAGGTGAATTCGGTCGTTTATCGATATTGAATAGGTTTAAAAATGACTGAAACTAACAAAACTGGTTGAGTTTGACTTAGTTTTTTCTTATACTCATAGTTCTAGCCTTGTTCTAGCAGAAATTCTATCCTAACCTCAACTAATGTCGAAAAACGACGAACGACTCAGGGTCTCACAATGAAAAATTTGTGACAAAATTATAGGTGAAAATTTGTTAAAAAGCGCTTGTTCTTTATCCTTAAACCCATTTTCGTTCAAACAGCAATCCTTTTTTGTGTTTAAATTGTGAGTTTCTGGAATGTGTGGTGTTAGAAATTATATCTATATCCTGTGTGCTAACTTTGATGTAAACTGTTGCTGCTAGACTCCATAAAGGGTAGTATAATCTGGTATAATACCATATGATCGAAAAAAACGGCGTCAGAGGTGGCTTGGAAATGAAGATTGCTGTTATTTTGTATGTAAAATTATATGGGGAATGTCATCGATCGTAATTTTCAAGCCAATTGAACGCCGTTTTTTTTTCGATGGTACAGTATAAATTGAAAGCTCTTAACTCATACAAATAAGCTTTTAAATTTTGACGCAAAATTCATTGACATAATATGTAGGTATATTTTAGAGCTGTTAATAAAAATATCCAATGAATAACGTCAAAATGTGGCTAAATAAAAGTAAATCGCGAACGTTTTTACTATAAACTAAGGATGAAGTAAGTATTGTCAAATAACAGCCCTCATATAATGTCCTAAAAATATTCTATAATGCTCCCAACATCATCCTTGTATTATCCTATAAATATCCCAAATAATCGTAAAAGGCTTGCCTAGGGATGTCTTGAAGATGACTTTTTTTGTCCCATCTGGATATCCCATAAATATCCTCCTCTGGTTTTTGAATATCCCTAAGATATTTACTGTACCCTTGGTGGATATCCTCAAGATATCTATAGGATTGTGTTGTGTTATATGGGTTTTCTAGCTGAACCGTAGGTTCCACAGAAACTTTTATGGAACAAAATGAAGAGAATTAAATTCTCTACATTTTTTTTCTAAGTAACAAACCTCTAAAACTTACGGGGACAAAGTTAGAGGGTGCCAAAATCACTCAAACGCAATTTATTGCTTTTCGAGGATGTAGTTGCCATTCGGCTTATTCTCGTGTCCCTCCTCTGCTCCGTCAAAGCCCTCGCAAGCTACATTGCCGAAAGACGTCAGCTGATCGACTAGTTAGTGCTGGAATGCGGACCAGAGGGAGGGACACGACAATAGGCCGATCGGCAGTTGGTAGATTTTTTTATGCTCTTTAATTTTAAAACCTTTGCGACAGTAAAAAAATGCAAAAAAACTGCGTTTGAGTGACTTTGGCGTCCTCTAACTTTGTCCCCGTAGGTTTTAGAGGTTTGCTACTTAGAAATAAAAACGTAGAGAATTTAATTCTCTTCATTTTTTGTAGGACCTACGGTTCAGCCAGAAAATCGAATCCAAAATTTTTTGAAGTTTCTCAAAAACGGTGGGGTGGGGGAATACGAATTTTCGAATTTAAACTTTTCCAGTGGACTACTTACGACTGGCAAAGTATGAAAGCGGGGGTAATTAAATTACCAAGTTAGTGTTGGCAACTGCACCTCTAACTCCCATTAAGTTTAAATGGGAGTTAAAGGTGCCAGATTGACTGTACTATGGATACTATAATAAAATTATATAAATGTAAACGACAAAATTTCAATTTTAAATAAAAAATAGTTCTTCAGGGTCAAGGGAGAGTGATAAAAAAAACAAAAAGAAACAGGAAGCAAGATTGAGGATTTTGTAGAATGTAGAATGTTTAGGAGGGGCGAGTTAATCATCGCGACCTTACAGATCTATTATTGTGTTCCCCTTTCTTGAGTAATAACAAGTTCTCACAACTCATCATACAGTCTCAGAGCCTTAACAAAAGCCAGTATCTGAGTCGGCTTCACAGAGACCAGCTCTCCATCCTTGACATCAGTCGTACCAAAGTTCATGGCATGAAAGGTTGTCGTCTCGGCGCACTCAGTGATGAGATGTTCTGGTGTTTCCCCATTTTCCCACAGAGTCTGCATTCGCCGTTGTTCCTCGGCTTCAGCCTACTGTGTGTTCGTTGAGGAGACAGTGTCCTGTTAGAAATCCGGTGAGTGCGTCGCTGGCGAAGGGGTTTGATTAGAAAAAATTCATAATCCTTGAATTATGTTGTTGGGTTTTAAGTCAATAACCGGTAGCGGCTAGACAGCTAACTTTTAATCCATAAGGATATTTCCAGATTTTTCATTTTTTTTTCCTTTCTTTCAAAATTTAAAAAAACATTTCCTTCAAAATTTAAAGTTTCTACTCTTTTAGAAGTACCTTATGCCGTAGATAAAAGAAAATAATCTGTTCTAAATTTTTTTTTTTTTAATTTAGAAAGTGATACCAAAAAGCCAAATTATTTAGATTTTAGTATCTTTCTAAATTAAAATGAAGCTTTCCTATCTGTTAATTATACGAAGGAAAACAAAATGTTGATATTTTGGTAAAAGTTTGAAACACCCTGTTGAATATGTTAAAACAGTAAGAAATTTGAAAGTCATTTTATCATCTAGATATATCATTTCTCGATAGTTTGTTTTTTGGTTCCTCTTATTAGCTCTATTTTTGTTGGAGATATTCGCTTTTGAAGAAGACACAACATTTTTTTCGTAATTTTTGCATTAAGACCATGCCTCTGCTTTTGGTGCTAGTCAACAGATCTAGTAAGTTCTGATCCCGAAACAGGTCTTCTTGACATAAGATTGGCTTCGTTGTTTAATCCTCTTACGTTCACTTATTGTTTGTTCCTTAGGTACAATTTATTATAAATTTGAAAAGCTGGCAAACAGCGGTTTCTTAGCGATAAACTTACAATAATTCCTGGACGTCGCGCGTCGTGGTCATAATGCAAAAACCACTCAGTATACTCTATGGTATTAAGGTATTTTTGGAACCGGAATTTTATAGCAAATTCACTGAACTAAAGAAATATAATAAAGCATTTCATTTGAGAAACTAAAACTTAAGTGCAAAAATATATTTGGCTCTCACCCTGTATATCTATAAAAATAGTTTTGAAATATGAACTACCATTAAACACATATTTTGTAAAAGGTTTGGAGTGAAAATATCAAATAGAAATCCTGATACAGAGCTTTTTCGGAACACGGAGCCATTTTGTATGTATGCCGTTGTATATGTGTGTTTTGTGTTTATTTAAATACTAAAGTGAAAAATATATCTTATTAACAATACAATGCAAAAAGTTTTATAAAAAATCCTTCACAGTAAATAAATTCCCAGGTTTGTGTTCCATAAGGGCTTAAAGCACTCCACTAATAAAAGCTGTTAATAATTATTCTATAATAAAGTCCACACACATAAAATGTTTTTAATCTTTCAGTGCAGGCCATGCAAATAAATTGTGAAAATGTAATTATTAGTTATCATCTTACTCTGAATCTATCCGTTCAATTAATCTTTGTTGTTCCACCAGCTTGTAATAAATTTTCGTTTGCCAAGCATTGTCGCTCGGCAAAATTATACCGAAAAATTCTTCGTCCATTTCTTCCGTTTCCTCCACTAAGAAATGCTTCACTATCTGAAATGATTGAAAAATTATTATGACATTTATCGTAAGTTATTTAGGTAGATTTTTGTTCGATAGTAGAAAATTTGCCTATAGTACAGCTTTTAGCGGAGATAGCTAGTAAATAAGTTTTAAACATGCAAAGCAATATACTCGAATTGAACATTGAATTTCTCGCTTTATTATTGGAAGAGAGGAAATCGGGGTAAATTAGATTATCTATTTTTAAAAATGAAGTTCAATCGAAATGGGTTTAAACGGTGGTTTAAATTTACTGAACTTTTCTCACATAATGCAGTTGCTGTGAACATACATAAAAAATCTGAATTATCTTTAATAGTCTATTCACGAAATGTATATATATTATACCGGATGCGTCTCAAAAGTGGCTCACACCTATAATTTTTTTTATTTTTTTAGATAAGAACGAGGTTTTGTATGTTAGTATATGATATAAATTATTATAGGATAGATTGACGTATCCAATTATTTTCGGTCACTTCCTGTTTCACCGGAAATGGCTACAACTTTTGATTTTTAAATGACACCCTGGTATTTTTTTACTTCATTTGGTAAAAAACAGGTACAAAATAATATTGAATAGAATGACATAGCATAATATTTCAACTTTTGACATTTCGAATTAAAGAAAATAGCATTTTAAATGTTAATGCCATGGCCTTAAATGTCACGAAAATTTGACTAGAAATACCAAGTGTGCAGTTCCAAATTATTCGTAAAAGAATGCTTTTTCCAAATATGCTAATGAGCCACCCTCGTTCCATTTGAAAAAATTAAGGCATGATTAAAAATGCATTTGTGTAGTATCTTTTAACCGGCTAGGACAAGACACGAAAAACATCATTTCTAAACAGACGATCAAATCTATTTTTCCAAGGCTCCTTGATAAAAAATTAGTGTTTTTATCACAGCCATGAAACAGTAAGTGACCGAAAACAATTGAATACGTCAATCAATCCTAATTTATGTCATATACTAACATACCAAACCTCATTTTTTTATCTTAAAAAATAAAAAAGTTATAGAGGTGAGCCACTTTTAAGACGCACAAATTATTTGTCAACTTAAAAAAGTTTGGTGATAATTTTCTAACTAAATTAAATTAAACATATTAGCGTTGAGATTAAACGATAGCCATTTTATGAAATCTACATACATACCATAGGCAGTAAGGCAAAGACATTGCCCTCTCCAAGAGAAGTGAGATTTACCAATAGCTGTTGCTCACTCGGTAACTCTAAAGGCTGCTCAATATCCGCGTCTTCCGCAATCTGCTCACTATTAACCACCTCCATCTTATTTCAGTTTTTTAAAGATTACTAGAGACTTATGTTTTGTGTATCTGAAACAAAAAGATTATTCCTTTTTCATTACGCTTAATAATAACAAAATAAGAAATGTATTAAAAGCATGATTTGTATATGTTACAGACACAATAGTAGGAATGTGGAAAAAGATGGTATATTACTAGGGTCTACTAAACACGAATAGTAAATAAAATAAATGAATCGATATAATATTAGAATATAGAGATAAGCAAGATATATTCCTAACATTTATTTTCATTGATTTAGGTTAAAAAAATCATTCATTCCAAACGGCATTTTCTTTATTTTTAGATAATTCAGCAATTTATCAAATGCAAGGCAACAACACGTTTTTATTTATTTACTATATAGAGGATAATTTAGGATTTATACCAATACCAAAAACTACATAATTACGTACACAAATATAAGAAACCCGTAGGAAATAAAGGCATAACATTACACTACAGAGACACCATTCTGTTAGTTTATAAACTAGCTAGAAATTTTAGGACAAACATTCATACGATTTTTTAACTTACTTTTATCTGCAGAATATGCTGACGAAGTTTCCGTTTAAATGCTATTTTGCAAAAATAGTCGGTTTCCTTCAAAACAACGCGATTAGTTTGCAAAAGAGCTGGTTAGTTTTAAAACTAATAGTGTCCGTTTTAGCCTTAATATATTAATATATAAAATCTGTCCAATGAGAGGATACATGACGGTCACTGGTGTTGGCTGTTATTTTAACTTAGAGCTGAATTGTAATTTTCATTTTTTAATCATAGTCGGTATAAATAAATATAATTAAATTATTCAAGACAATATCCATTATCAGACATTCTATATGCAAAGACAAATTTATGAAACTTATGCATGTATAAAAACATTAAAAATTGGCGTGTTCTAAAGTATTTTGATTATAAACCCTTATGTAATAAAATTATTAAATAAAAAAAGTGAATCATATCTACACAAGTTATGATACACAGAATATTACTTTCCACTGCTAATTAAATTATTCAATTGCTTTTAAAAACAAAAAATCTCATAAAATTATTATTGCATTTAAAAATAATTCTTATTTTTTATACTTTTTATAAATGTTTATAAACTTAACGTAACTTAATTTACAATTAGATATTATTAAACATGAATCAAAACGGTATTTGAAAATACTGTCAAATTTGAAAGGTCAATATTAAAACATTTATTGAAAGAGAATATAAGTTATATAATATCATTATAGTAAAAATAATATCTATATGTAATAAATATAAAGTATAAAATCTAGTAAAAGCAATAATTACATTTTATCAAAAACGTTTGTATTTCTAAATGGCTTAACTACATTATTATGCTTTATAAAATACTATCAACCCTTAGCAAATACAAAAAAATCGTGTATATGATTAGATTGGGTTTGATGAGGTGGTTTTTAGCCTATTCCACTGATAGCTTTTTATTTAAATTACTATGATTACATTCTTCAGTAGTATCCTTTTCATAAGGGTCTAGTAACTTGTAGACTGAATATAGCTTTTCTCAATAGCTTATCATCTCCTAGTACAAGGAAATTCACATTTTTCAGACTACCTATACAACCTACCTTACCGATCATTATAATAAGATCGATATACACTATCGGACAAAAGTAGAGCAACAAAGTTCATTTTTATTCATGTATGAATAAAAAAAAAATATTAGGTTGTGATTTTCGGCTATGTTTACTAACACACTATCCTTACACTATTACTATAGTACTATTTTAGTACTAGTACTATTTTGGTGTACTTTTAATCAGTTTAAAAATGGTAAATAATATTGATTAAATGGTAAATAAAATTGATAAGAATAGGGGCGACAATAGTAGAGCAACAAATTGTATTCAACAAATTTTATTGTGTCTTATTTCAATAAAAAATATTTAACACATTTAAGAACAATACTAATTGAAAGTCATACATTAGTAATTGATAGAATATCCATTATTATTAATAACTTGCTGACAACGGCGCGGCATTGAAGCAATCAACTTCTGAATGACATTTTCGGAAAGATTTGTCCAAACTTCATTAATTTTATCTATCAAGGATAGTTTATTTGGAAACATTTGGGTACGAATACGACGCTCTACTTCTTCCCAGAGATTTTCGATGGGGTTAAGGTCTGGGATTGTGCTGGCCATTGCAAAACTCGAACGTCATTTTCCCTAAACCACTGTTGAACAACTTGTGAAGAGTGTTTTGGATCGTTGTCCTGTTGGAAAATAAAACGCAGTGGCATTTCCCATTCTGCATAAGGAAGCTAAATATTCTGGTTGATATCCCTATAAACGTATCGCTCCATCGTGTCATTAATAAAGTGTATAGGGTCTATCCCATTCCATGAGAAACAACCCCATAAAAATACACTGCCTTTACCGTGTTTAATTGTAGATGTTACGTATTTAGGATTAAACCTTGTATTGATTGGTCGCCTCACACGTCTCATTCCATCAAAATTGAATATTTTGTAGTGCGTTTCATCACTGAACAGAACTTTTTTCCAGTCATTGACGGTCCAGTTTAAATGCCGACGTGCGAATGCCAACCTTGCTGCTCTATTTCTTTCCGAAACTAACGGCTTTTTGGCTGGACGTCTACTAAATAACTTTGCATCTACTAATCTTCTTTGTACTGTTCGTATACCAGCCGTAATTTCTGGAATTTCGGCAATAATTCTAGGTGCGGACTTCCAAGGATCATTTTGAGCAATTCTTTTGATGCGTCTGTCGGTCATTGTTGTTTTGGCCTTCCCGATTTTGGCAATTTTTCTAAGTGTCCCCTGTTATTATACGATGAAATTATTTTAGATACACTGTACCGGGGTAACACAAACTGTCTTGAAATATTGGCTTGTTTGTTACCTTCCATGAATGCATTCACAACTCTTTGCTTCAAGTCCTTTGAAATTGGAATTCCTCTTGGCATGACTAATCCAGCATAGAAATGTTAAAAAAAAACATAAAATAAACCTCGCAGAATTATTTTGGGCTTTACTTTTGCTAAAACCCTTCTTTGGAATGAATTATTTGAATGTTGCTCTACTTTTGACGCGTTACTATTGAGCATTTAAAACTAAATGTCAAAATAAATTCATTTGTTTTGTTAGTAAAAATTCTTGTTTTCATCGATACTCATAGCCTACTTCGTAGTTTTTAAATTTATTGTATTTGTATACATTATCATGCATGTATAATTAAAAAATCGCGATTTGCAAATATTTATTGAAGTGTTGCTCTACTTTTGTCCGATAGTGTATGTATATGTTATAGGAAATTTCCGATTTCAGGCCATTTTAGTTTGACCTAGGGCATACTAAAGTAAAGTAAAGTAAAGATTTCAGTTAACGTCTCCTTTTTGCTGCCAGGGCTAATCTGGACGGGCCTACTTTGTTTACGCGCGAATCCGGAACTGCGGTCCTCGGCCATATCATGGTCAATGGCCTACCGACTTAGCAAGTGTCTAAATCGACTCTTACTCACGAGATATCCGATCTCATCCGGCCTCGAACCGGCGTGAATGAACAGTGTGTGTGAATAGATTTTACACCTTTGCCTTTTTGGACAACAGCACGATACAAAGTTTCGAACCGGTCACCCGTCCATCCACTAGTATCGCCTTACGTCGCTTAACTTCGGTGTTCTAATGGGAACCGATTCCTACCGTTGTTAGGAATTTTGCAAATTGTTATTTACTAATATGGCCTGATACTTTTTTAGACAGACTAGAATGACCTGTTTTGTATCAGGAAATATCAGGACTTTATAAAAAAAATATCCAGAGGATCACAAGTCTCTATTTTGTAATTTAAATAATAAAATATGACAAGTAAGTATTGAAAATAGGAGATTTTAAATTTCTGTTTTATTTTTTTTTGTTACATTAGAAAATAAATTTCAAGGTAAAATGGTAAAGCAAAGTAAAAACATTTTCCATGAAGCCACTATATGTAAATGAGATCAAAGTCACATATAAATCTCGATATAAACTAAATTTCTACATTTTTAATATTTTTACAAAAAAGAACACAGTTGTTAACGGTAAATATGATTTAAATTAAAGGTACATTTTTTTCATTAAAAGATAGTAACTAAAAAAAGGGTAACTAATCTATTTGTTTTACCAAATTATTTTTTGTGGCATTTTGAATTGCACAGTAATTGATTTTTTAAACAAACAGGCATTTGTAGCATATTACCTTGTCCATTATTGGCATCTAGTATATCCTTAAGGTCCTTAAATTTTGCCCGACGAATTTGTAGTGCAGACCTTAAATAAAGTATTATATTTAGGGAACATCGTCTATTCAAATAAAATTTTGTTTATACAGGGTGCTACAAATTCTAGGTACCTACGAGAATTATCTCGGTAACCGTAACAGATACGAATATGGTTAAATTGGGGCGAAGTTGCGCTTTGGGATGTTCACCAAGATGCCATCAAAAAAGTTTTATATGAAAATCAACTTTATTTTTTCCTGTCGTTACTTTTTAGAAAATCAAAAAACTAATTGCACATTTTCATAGCCACTTCATTAGGGCTATCTTAGTATTTTTAGATTTTCTAATTAGCTGAAAATTTGTGAGATACAGAGGCCAACTTAATTCTTTTAAATGCATTTGACCTTCATTCATAATATAAACTAATTTATAGCCGGATATCACTGTAATAGTCTAAAATCCGGCTGCAAGATTATTAGGCTCATCATATTTTTAACTAACACCCGAGTCAAAACCTAATTTTTATGTATATTTATTAATAGGGGGGACTATGTTTAATTAATAATAATAATAACTGATTTTGGAGATGACATTACGTTCATAAAATTTTTTGATCATTTATATGTCAAATTAAAGTTATTTTTATTCTGTGCATGATATTATAAGGGGGCCTATCAAAAAGTTGCAGGGTATAGGTTTATAGGGTCCCTGCAACAGTCCTTCGGGCATCTGCACTATGCAATCTAAAGTATGTCCTAGCATGTATTTCAAGAAAATATTTTAACTTCTACAGGATGGCTCAAAAAAGTGTTAGTGGATCGGGATGATTTTTTTTTAATGGACATGGTAACATTTTTTGTATTAATGCAAAAAAAAATAAATAACACATTCCTCTAGATGTCAATAAATCAATCTGTATATAAATTCCTGTATTAATCCCTTGACCTAATCGAATTGCTAAAAAATCCAAAAGTTTCTATGATTTATGTAAATATGAGAAAACTGTTCTTCCAAGATTTATATATTTTTATAGTTTCACGAAACCACATTCGATATATTTTCCGAAAGAAAAATAGATAAGCTCTCGCGTGCTTATAAAGATTCCGATCTTTAATAAATTGAATTCATAAGGTCTTTGGCAATTTATCGTTTTTCTAAATATATAGAGCTGATTCCTCGTATTTTTCTTTTATTGTTTGTTATTAAAGTCAGCCAGTGAACTTGAACTGATTCGATTACATAGAATTTATGAGAGCTGGTGGCAAACAATAACGGTTGAACTCAAACTCTATTTAGAGACGTTACAGTGCCTTTATTTCATTTTGTACTTCTTTTAACTGACTGTAACTTTTTGTTTTTGGAAAAAGAATATTCTTTAAGTCAATAATTCCTATCTATTATGGAAAATGATATACGCTGTCAAATATGAAAGTTATTGATATACATTATTTTTTTAAATTGGACACACTATACCGGTGCGTATCAAAAGTCGCTCAACCCCTATAACTTTTTAATTTTTCAGATAAAAAGCGGCATTTAGTATGTTAGTATATGACATAAATTAGGATTGACTGTCGTATTCAATTGTCTTTGGTCACTTCCTGAATCACCGTAAATGACTACAGCTATTGATTTTTTAAATGGCACCCCTCGGTACATTTCTACTTTATTCGATAGAAAAGACACTCTGGGTAGAATGACTATCATATGTCAACTTTGACATTTTAACTTAATAAAAAAGTTGTATTTTAAATTTCAATCTAGAGTGCCATGGTGCCATGTGTTAAAAAACACTAATTTTTATTGAAGGAGCCTTGGAAAAATATATCTGATCATCTAATGTTTTTCGTGTGTTGTCCTAGCCGGTTAAAAGATGCCCAAATCGTATTTTTAATCATACCTCAATTTTTTAAACTAGAACAAAGGTGGCTCATTAGCATATTTGGAAAAAGTATTTTTTTACGAATAATTTGGTACAACACATATGGTATTTCGTTATGAACGGCATGTTACAATTTCAAATAAACCATATGTGAAAATGTCAAAAGTTGACATATAATATGTCATTCTATTCGAAGTGTCATTTCCTATCGAATAAAGTAGAAATATACCGAAGGTGCCATTTAAAAATCAAAAGTTGTAGTCATTTCCGGTGAAACAGGAAGTGCTAAAAATAACTGAATACGTCAACTAATCCTAATTTATGTTTTCGACGCGCAAAAAACACAATTTGCGCTACTATTGCACGAAAATTTTGCAAAAATATCAGAATAAAAATCTCAGGTTATTTTTAAATATGTTGTTTATATTATTGACATATTTTTCCATAATTGAATTAATGTTTTCAATGAAAGTAATCTTTAAATATAATAAAAAACATCTTTTGGTCATAGTGAGCGGCATTATATTCTTAATTTGGATTCAAATTCCAGTTAATCTCTTTTAAAAGATATTCTTTTGAACTAATTTATGAGTTACAATAATTACCCTATGACCTTTACTAAACAGAATTTTTAATTTAGTTGACTAAGCCAATAGCTTACTAAGATATTTTTAATTATGGTTGACTCCAAAAGCTTGAGAAGAATAAAAGTTGGTTTACAATCCGTCGTTGTTTTAAGCAATTCTATTGATTTATTTCAAAATGACATTTAATACCTTAACATGATTGAGTAGCGTAACAATGGACGACGCACGACGGATGCTTATAAACTCACCTTAATGCGCTATATTTTTTTAGCATCATTGCAACTGTCCCCAGCGCTACTAAAGTTCTTTAATTACGACAATGACACATTTACCGATCAACAAAATTCTACGACTGGCCTTTTTTGCGTACAAGGCGAAAATGTATATTTTTTAAATCAGTAGTTTTATACAGGTAGGGACGAAAAGTTATTATTCTTCACACCAGTTAAAAAATGCTTAGGTGGCGCCCCGTACAAGTAGCAGTGATATGACATAGAAATTAATTTTTCCCATGTCAAAGAACACTCCAGACACCAATTTTCATCCAAATATCGACATTAGTTCAGAAATTATTTTGAAAATATCCAAATGAAAATGAAATTTTGACATACTGTATTTACTAAACGAAGCATTTTAGAACATAAATTTATACGAACTTTTTACTTATTTTTATATACAGGGTTGTCTAAAACTTAGAAATTTTCGGTAGCATATTCTGCAGACTAAATTGTAAAGTTCAGAGTAACGTATGTCCCAAAATGCCCTAGTTTGAGATACAGGGTGTAGAAATTTCATTTTTATTTCGATTTTTCCAAATAACTTAAGAAATAACGTCAATATTTAGATGAAAATTTGATTTTCATGTCAATATGACCTCCTACTTGTAGAGGGCGCCACCTACATATGCTTAACCGAGTTTGAAGAGTAATAACTTTTGTTCATAACTATAAAACTAGCTAAGTAAAAATATACATTAACAACTTTTTTCTTACATAAAAGGTCTCTTGTTAAAAATCGCTACGAGTAATGGTTCTCGAGATATTTGAATTGAAATTATCAATACCTGTCATTGGCAAATTAAACATATTGACTAAATAGTTATTAGACTGAAATTTTAAATTTTAAATCTTGTGCCAAAAGTTCAACAGAAACTGTTTTTTCATCATTTTACTGTTTTTTCAAATTAATTTAGAAAAATAGAAATTTATTATTTCAGTCAAATAACTCTATTCAACGTGTGCTTATTTTTGTCAATAATGACATGTATTGACTATTTCCATTTTAAATATCTTGAGAGCGGTTACTGTAGCGATTTTACCAAGAGACATTTTTACGTAAAAAGTCATGGAAATGTATATATTTTTTTAGTCAGTAGTTTTATACAGGTACGGACAAAAAGTTATTACTCTTTAAAAAGTCAAAACGCATGTAGGTGGCGCCCCTACAAATAGGAATCATTTTGACATCAAAATCAAATTTCTCGTGTCACAACACTTTTAGACACCAATTTTCATCCAAATATTGACGTTACTTCAGAAATTATTTAGAAAACCCGAAATAAAAATGAAACTTTTACACCCTGTATCTCCGAAAGTAAGTATTTTAGGACATACATTTATACGAAATTTTTTACTTATTTTTATCTGCAGAATATGCTGCCGAAGTTTCCGGAATACAGTTCGACCAACCCTGTATATACAGAATATGCTGCCGAAGTATTTCCCGAATACAGTTCGACTACCCTGTATATCGAGTAACAATTGTTGAATTTGACATTTAACATCAGTTTAATGTTATATTTTTGTACTTTAAAGTGCTTTACTTATATGCCTTGGCTTTAAATGACCTTACAGGGTTGTTCACCACATATGATACACAATATTAGTATTACAACGATTAGATTTTTACAATTGTAAGTTTTAGTTCGTTGAAGACTGCGCAGAGCTACAATTTAAAAATAATTTTAGTCAAGATACAGTGTCCCAATAGTAAAAAATATTATAGTTGTGTTTTTTTAAATGGAACACCCTGTATATTATTCTATTTTAGATTCTACCACTAAAGTTGTAATTTGATTACAGTTTATCGTACTTAAACCTTGTTGTTCTTAAATATTTTCAATTTTTGAAAGTGCAGTAAAAAATTTAAGGCTTTATCAAGGGGTATTAAAGGTTTTAAAATACTAAATATTTACTGAAGATTATTTATTAATCAGATATTATGTTGCAATAATAAAAATTGTACTACCTTATCCAGAGTGTTCAAAAATTATATTAAATAATTACTATGAAGCGGCAATAACTTCTTTAATTTAAAATGGAACACCTTGTATATTTTATATGAATCAGATGCACAATTTAATTGTCTATCAAATTGTATTATACCATTTTTTACCTATGTCTTCAAGTTTTCGTAGAAAATGCATTTTGTTATTATTTAGACCTACTATACAGGTGGTAAAATAATAATATTGTAAGCCCATTTGTTTACAAAAAGAAAATTATTTAAATCTTTTGTAAAAGAGTATACTAATTATTACTAATTATTAATATACTCCGCCTATGATTTCCGCCTAACAATTAGTTAATTACATACTTAATTGTTTTAATCACTAAATTATTCTAAATAAATGTGGATTTGACTCAAAAATCAATACAATAATAAGTTATGTAAATGAACGTCTCTGTTGTTCTAAATAAGCTTTCTGTCAAAAAATAAAATAAAATTTGTGGGTGTTACCCTGTGTTTTTTACCACACTGGCTAATACACATACAAAATTCAGGTTTTAGTACTTGGAGCAATTATTGTTAATCAACGTAAACAATCAATTAATGTAGTTTAAATACTGGGATCATATTAATTGGTGCTATTTAACAAATTTTTAAACAGTTTTTCTTATTTTTTAATGAAATAAGCGAATTATATCGACCATATTAGTATCTGCTACTTTTTGAAAATTTGTTACATTTTTTAAAAATCATCTAAAATGTCAATATTCCATGGGTACCTTATATTGATAAATGAGGTCTAAATTATAAGAAAATGCTACTTCTACAAAAAACTTGAAGAGATAAGTAAAAAATGGTATAATACAATTTGATAGACAATTAAATTGTGCATCTGATTCTTTTTAAAATATACAGGATGTTCCATTTAAATTAAACAAGTTATTGCCGTTTAAAGCTAGTAATTATTTAATATAAATTTTTAGACACTCCTGTATAAGGTAGTATTTTGTTTATTATTGCAACACAAAATCTGACCAATAAATAAATTTCAGTAATTATTTAGTATTAATTAATTATTATTATTAGTAGTAATTATTTAGTATTAATTAAAAAAACTTCAACACCCTTGGAGAAATGAAGCCTTAAAATTTTACTGCAATTTCATAAAATTAAAATATTTCAAAAACGGTAAGGTTTAAGTGTGATATACCTTAATCAAATTTACCTTTATTTTAATCGTAGAATCTAAAAATATAATAATATATAGGGTGTTCCATTTAAAAAATAGAACTATAATATTTTGAACTTATTTGGGACACTCTGTATCTTGTAAAAATATTTTCAAATTGTAACTCTAATAGTCCTTCAACAAACCCAAAATTTACAATTTGTAAAAATCTAATCGTTTAGCTACAATACTCCGTGTCGTATGTGGTGAACAACCCTGTGTTGTGTGACGTTCAAACAAAAATTATTCATTTGAATTAAATCAGACTCTATTTTTACTTGTCCCATCTTATTCTTTAATTCTCTAATTATCAGTGCTTCGCATGATGCAAAAAACTATAGCTGCCTTTCAAGAAATATGTATATCACATTAGGCTTGTATTTTATACCTGACTTTACATTAGCAAGTAGAGTGCTTATTTAACAATGCAAATTGCTAAATTCTCCTATAATAAATTTTAGAAATAGAATTTCGCCTCTTGTTATTGCTGTAATTTGCATAATTATTTCCGGAATTCTGTCAGTTGATATAGGGAAATTTATTTGCATGAGAAATACCAATTTTGATTTAGTAATCCTATAAAGAAATTCTCCATTGAAGCTAATATTGATGTAAGTAAACTATTTATTAAAATTATTATGTAATCATTAATTTTTAGAGTAATAGTTGAGAAAATTTTTATTATTATTCGATTGATGAAGAAAAATCTTATGCCGCAACCGCACATGCGGCATTTAGCGAACTCCGAGCGCTCGTAATCGGACTTCGCCTTCCCATCCACACATGCGGGCTCTGATAGCAACAATATAGAGACGAGCGCTCGTTCTCGTCGCCGATCAAGTCGCCGAACTCCGACTTCCCCATCTATACACATAGGAAATCGGCGAAGCCCCGATCGGAGATCGCCAAATGCCGCATGTGCGGTTGCGGCATTATATTATCATTATTTTGGCGAGTAATTTAATATTCTAGTTTAAATTGTGTATTTTGTCAATAATGCCATTTTGTATTAAATGTGATATTTAAACTATAATATTAAATTAGTCGTCAAAATATCTAGTGTGGAATATTTTACTTTATTAATCGTGTAAAACTTCTGAAGTAACCCAAAATGGCAATCCTCCAACATCCAAGAGACTCATCCAAGACACTCGAAAAAGTTTCTTAGAAATTACGACTGAGAAAAAAAACAAAGATTTAATAAGAACAATCTTCGAGTTGTCACGGGGTCTCTAAGAGGACACTGTCTCCTCAACGAACACCTCAGTAGATTGAAGCTGAGAAACAACGGCGAATGCAGATTCTGTGGGGAAAATGGTGCAACACTAACACCTTAGTTTTTACACTACCAATTTTAACAGTGCGCTGAGACAACAATCGTTCGTGCAATAAACTTTGGTACGGCTGATGGAGAGCTGGCCTCTGTGAAGCCGTCTCAGTTACTGGCTTTTATGAAAGCCCTGAGACTATATGAAAAGTTATAACTCGTTATAACACAAGAAAGGAAAACACACAATAAATCTGTAAGATTGCCCCCTCTTAAATTTTCTACATCTTACAAAGCTTCTGAACTATTATTCTATAAATTAATGATCAACATAACAATTTTAATAAATAGTTTACATAAACATAAATTATCTTTAAATCTACCTAATCATACTGAACCTAGCGGACCAGAATGACATATGATTCTAGAATAGCAGTATCTCAATCAAAGTAAGTATTAATGTCGAAATTTTAAGTATGTTTCTAGGCCAGAAATGGGCTTGGCGCTGCAATATAAAAGTTTTACCATTCACTAAACGTTCACTAAGCCACTGTGAGTTCATCATAAATGAAAAACCTCTAGCGAGGGGAAGGGGGTCAGAGAAACTGTCTATTGTAGTTTATCTTAATAAGGTAAGAAACAGTGGAGTGGACTAATAAATTCTGTTTGACAGAATTTTAATACTCAACTTGGCGAACCATAGCATATCTGTGATCAAATAAGTGTAATAATTTTTAACTTTTTGTTTGTGGCTGTATTTTATCAAAGGCAACGGCCCAGCCACGTCGAAACACCGGTTCCCATTAGAACACCGAAGTTAAGCAACGTAAGGCGATATTAGTGAATGGACGGGTGACCGGTTCGAAACTCGCATCTGTATCGTGCTCTTGTCCAAAAAAGGCAAAAGTGTAAAATCTATTCTTTGAGATTTCAGACTGAAATTCTGGAGTAAAAACTTCCAATCAAATCTAGACGGCAAAAATTAAAATGGCGCCTGACCTTGCCAGAGGCCTCGTGAGTTGACACATGGCTGACGCACAGACAAAGGAGAGGACGCCGACGTGCACAAAAATGTTCCGTAACTGAAATTGCCAGAAATCATATGAGAATATTTCAGATTTTTGTCTAGGACAGTCTAGAAGGCCACGCTTTCTGCCTGGGTAGGACATCGCCAGAACTGTTTCCAATTATCCGGTTTACTGTCACCCACCTGGATATAAGGCAATTTTAAAAAATTTTAAAAAAAAAAAAAAAAAAAAAAAAAAAAAAAAAAAAAAAAAAAAAATAATCGTATTTTTTTCCTTAATCTTTTTATTATTATTTTTCATAATATAGCAGCAAAAAGGAGACATTAACTTACAGCACTTTTTTATTAATCAATGAGTTTTTACTTCTGAAGGATTTGGAAGGTAATTATGGATGGTTTTTAGTAATTATTTTTATTGTTTTAGGTCTAAAAATGCAGCTTTAAATAACAGACACGCTTATTTCTTACTGGTAGATAACGGAACCGTTGGAAAATATGGAGCCGAAATAATTCTTAGGAGAAGGTTAGAAAAACACATATCGAAGCAACGTTTATATCCTTGTAAGTATCTTGTTATCAATGCAACATAGAAGAATGATTATCTTAAGGAGATATCTGAACGACAATCACGATAACAGATACAGTTTATTCAACGTCAAGATACACCAAACGTATACAAAAACAAACTTATACAACTACAATCTACCCATTCCTAGATATAGATCTCTCCTATCCTTTTTATTTCTCACTATTTTATGCTGTATTTAACCACCATTAGTTGCCACTTCCCCGATGTCGTCCATCCAACGTTTTTGTGGACGTTCTACACTTTTTTTAATTTGTCTTGGCCTCCACATTGCTTTTCTATGCGCACATCTGTCTTTCAGGCAGTTATTTGAGTAAGTGTCTATAGAAGCACCTATTCAACAACTTTATTACACGTTATGTCTCTGGCGGGATCTCATTTCTCTCTGTAGTGAAGTATTGAATTCAACATTCAAAGCAGTAAAAATAAAAAAAACAGGGAATAACTGAAAAAAGTTAACTCACAGCAATCAAAACTCATATGTGCAACTTCGTGTCGACGGACGGGATAAACACTTTTAATAATCATTATTTTTTGTTTAATTAATAACGGAATTTGGGTATTTTTATTTTTTCCTTCTACTATAGACTATATACATATCGTTACGGGTTCCGTGGGTCCACTAATTTAAACTCACGATAAAATACATAACGATTTATTATCTCACTTTATACACACAATTTATACTAATTATAATACACAATTTATGCAACTACTATTACTCTAACTTTTCTGGCACCTACGCCAATTAATTCACAATTTAAAACGCGGTATTATCCATAGATAAAAGAAAATAATCTACTATTAAGAATAGATATGAAACTTAATAGTAAAATTTTGGATCAAAGCGCCCCTCCGTGTTTATATTTGAATTCAAAGGATTTATTTTTAAAGTTACACTGATATAATAGTACATCAGAGTAACTTTAATAAAACATAAGAATATATATATTTTACAATTTATTTTTTTATTTATTTTACAGAGTTTCATGTAAATGATCGTAAGTCGACTGGCTGTCTAATGAATAGACCGAGATTTATAGATTTTAAAGCGAACGAAAAAAAAATCAAACAACGAATACATACCATATATTTTTCTTTTATTTAAGATACATACCTTATCGTCTTTTGGAAACACGTACATTTTTGCAGTTTTGTTAGTTTCTTTGCAAGATACAACACAACAAGAAAACACCATTTTTACAGTTAATAAATAATAAAACTATTTCTGACTATGATATTTAAAGTTTAGATAGATAGAAAATTATAAACAAACGAATATTTGCAAACGCAGGCTCAAATTCAATAAAAATCAAAATTTTTCCTGCGAAAATCAGGCTTTTTTCACTGAAAAGGTATTTTTTGATTTATCAGCAGTCATTGTCAAGTTGACAATATACAGGGTGTTTTCGTGTTTTCGAATTAGTCTAAAAAAATTATGGTGTGATTCCTCATGTGTTCTAAAAACAAATTTTTATATAACTATTGGGTCTAAAGTACTTCCTTTCTGATCTACAGGGTGTTAAAAATTAAAAAAAATCGATTTTTTTGCTTAACATAAATGGTACATCACTGCTTTTTTAAAGAAAATATATTTTTTTCTTGACTGGCCATCCTTTTTCAACAAAATTGATCTTTTGAGTTTTTCTTGTTCATCAAACGGTTGTCGAGAAAAAAATAAATATACTTATTAAGAGCCCGCCTTAATTCATTTTCTAACGATTTTTTATTTTTTAGATTAATTAGGAAACACCCTGTATATGCATATCACAGACAACCAAATAAACTAGTAACCTCTAAAAATTATTTTTCCTACCACCAGCGACATACCGTGTTTTTAGTGTGTACTAAATTATTTTATCAAAATTTCACCATATAAGTTTCCAGGCAATGGTATTATCAAACTTCAAACTGTCAAAACTGCCGATCGCGCGCCTTTTATATAGCTGTGGATATTCCGGAAAGTTCTAAAATCATCGGTAACTTTCTGCCATCTACCAGTAAAATCTATTGCTTGAGTCGCTTACTTATCGACTTGATTAAGAGATGGCGCCCCGACAAAAATATCTCAGATTTCTCGGCAATGTAGACAACCAGCAATACACGTTTTAGTTACTCACTTCTCCGACAGATGGCGCCACATACAACTTGACAATATATTACCGTTGACGCTCATGGCCTTATGAATTTCTTTGCTTTGATGCATCTTGGCGTTGAATTTACTGCAGCTTCTTGTTAAGTTTCTACTCGAGAAAATGGTCAGATGTCTTTAACGAACTATAATTATTTTTGTTTCAGTTACTCAAAGCCCAATCCCAATTGTGTGTTTAGTAATTGAGGGCGGTACTAATACTATTAGGGCAGTACTAGAGTACGTGACCGACGATCCGCCAGTGCCTGTGGTAGTGTGCGATGGTTCAGGTCGGGCGGCGGATTTGATAGCTTTTATGTGCAAGTAAGGAATCCGAACCAATAAGAGAGGTGCTTGCCAACATTAACATTATATTTATTTTTTAACGCTACAATCGATTCTTAAGGATTGAAAATGTCAGAAGTATTTCCACTAAATATTTTAAGCCTTAACAAATTAAATGAGGCCAATTAATACAAAATAAGTTAATTAACATTGGATCGTGTTATTTTTAGCGACTTCCTACCACTGTAAATTTATTCATGAAGTTCTAATGGAACTGTTTAACTTACTTGGTCAAACATAAATTTAAATGACAAATATATACATATATTCAGAAATATGAGCTCCCGTATTATATGAAATTTAAAAGGGTACATTATTGTTTCGTTTAATTAGAAATAATACTTTAAATAAAGTAACTGCGTATCATAGTCTGGAAAATTATGCTCGAAATCTTTAAAACGTTTGGAATATAAAGTAGGAAATATCTAATTTGGATCTCGAAGGTTTCTTTATTCCTGTTTTTTTTTTATTATTATCTATGCTGGCATATGCGAGTTGTACTTGTGTTTATTTTTTACTTTTTTATTTTTATTTAATTTTTATTTTATTTAACCGTAATGTAATGAATCAACCTCGGAATCAACTCTCACGATTCTTTGAATGAACAAGGCGTAGAAATGAACGAGTCGCATTGTGATTCGATTCAATTCCTACGATTTTTTTAAGGCTCGATGGTTTAAATTTTATGTTTATGGTTCCGTGCTGGCCACGATTCACTTGAATGAACCGTATTGTAAGCGATGAATCGAATCTCACGATTCATTTATAATCCCAAGTAGCATCTATCTGACTTCAAACTAAATCTGACCTGAAGCGACGTCAAACTTTGTGCAAATTTAGGTCGGGTGCTGGTGATACGACTGCTGACGTCGCTTTCCTATTGAAAGTGACGTCGTTGGATCTGAGTCGGTAAATCCAACGATCTGTCGACGTACTAAATAACAACGTACCATTTTTATTAATTTCCCAACGTCGTTCCAACGTTGGCTTGCACGACGTACCTATACTTGAACTAGCCCGACGTCTACCCGTTGTCCGAATAGGATACGTCTCACTGATAATCCCTAAAGTAACGTCCAATTATCTTTTGTTTTATTTTATGTTCATATTTTTAACCTAATTTACGTATCTCTATTTACGTCCGTAACTACAACCCATTAAGTAGCATTTGCGGCCTAATAAACATCATGAACATAACCTAATAAAAAGTTTTTGTAAACAAACTTAATTTTTTTTTTATTATGCCTAAAAAAACACTAAAAAGGCATTTAGACATTCATCTACATTTTACAGAAAGAGGTCGAGGCTTTTGCAAAATAATAATAGTAGTAGTGATGTCTTCCCTCCGCCCACGAATGCTTTTTATCCGGAAGAGATGCTGCATTACACTGGTGCATCTTAATTTCATTTTTTAGCTTAGGAAACCAGCAGACCCCATCCTCCTCCCACATGTGAGGTACTGGTTTCAATTCTTTTAAATTTTGTATATACTATCTTAAAAAAGTGGCTGCTCATTGTTTTAAAGAGAAAACAAAAACTAAAATATAGTTGCACAAATCCACAAATCACTGATACGCAAAGTGAGGTAACGTGGCGTACGTTGGAGTTATATACGTCATAATACGATTGCCGGTCGTCCGGTTTGATGACTTCGGTCATGTGAGACGACCATAGACAAACAGAAAAATTAAAAGACTGCCAGAAGACATACGACGCAGGCAATGTTCGTAGTTCATATTAAGTCGGACACAGAAATCCGCCATTCTTAACAGGTATCCGATTGTCAGCCATTTTAAAATCGTTTTTTTTTTAAATTTATATTCACATTTCGATATCTAGTAGAATAATATTGATAAGGTTGAGTTTGGGGAACCACAGTACAGTTTTATGATTAAACCAGCTAGAAAATAAAAAATATTTTGCGAGTTACTTTTTTATAGATATTTTATTTCATAAATCTACCTACTTTTGAAGGCGCTCGTTGTTTTCCGGAGTATTTTAATCAGATATATGAAAAGTGACTTCCGTTGACAAAACTGATATCTGGATTAATGATTCAGAATTATTATAATATGAAATTAGATAGGCACTTATAGTTCTATTCGAGGAGTGAATATGAATCCATTTGTAATTAGGTAGTTTGGTTAGGTTTTTATGTATTCTTGGTAGCGAATATGAAACCAAACGTAATGTAAGTGCTTAGCGACGAATTTTAAGTGACTAAAATCCAACGTAATATGACGTTGGTAATTGGTAGAATTACATTCCCTATTAGGTCAGATACCGACGTCGAGGCGACCCGAATCTGTATTCCCCATTTAGGTGCAAATAAGGGTCGTCAGGCGGTCGAACCGACGTTGGTACCCGACGTCTGGTTTATTGAACGCGACGTATACCCGACGTTAGATAACGTCCAAATGCTACTTGGGATACTCGTTCAAATGAATGACTCGTTCAATCTTTGCCCACCTTTACTAGGGTTGATAGCGTGCGTTACGTGACGTGTAGTTTCTTTGTGTTTTTTGAAAAACATTTTCCATATTTTAATAAATAAATATACAGGGTGTCCCAGGCTGAGCGTGCATTGGAAGTTTCTAGAGAACCACAATATCTAGATCGGAGATTTTTTGCACATCATTGTTTTACAACGAGATCTATCGATTAAAAATATTTTCAATATGGCGGCACTTCCGGAAATACCGGAAGTTGACAACAACTTTCTTATTTTAAATGGGTGCCCCCATTTTTTGTTACATACTTAAATTCTCTGTAAAATTCTATAAATATTGATGTTAAACACTCTATACCTAACATTTTCCGTTTTTGAGAAAAAAAATATTTAAAATTTTTTACGAAAAAAACTACCTGTCAAAAAAATTTTTATAACCTAAAAGTCAAATTTAGTGATTACTACAGCCACTGTGACATAAAGAGAAGACATGTGGCTATCTATTTCAAAAATTAAATTGTTCAAATGTCATATAATAATGGCAGGAATTAAAAAATTATCATAAATCCATTTGAAAAAAAAAATTCAAATGGAAACCCACTTTTTTTATTTCACTAATGAAAACGATTTTCAATTCGTCTTCAATTCAAATAAATCGTTTTTTAATTATTTAAGATTTAATTTGAAAACAGATTTTTCTTGATTTTATCTAGCTTCCTTTGACATTAACGTTACATCACTAACGTCACTTAACGTTAAGTCATAGGCTACTGGTTAAAGTCAAGAAAAATATACGCTTTAAAACTAAATCTTAAATAACTTAAAAACGATTTATTTTAGGTACAGGAACATGTACCAAAAAGTAACGTCATTAGTCAAAAAGTAACGAATTGAAAAACCTTTTCATTAGTGAAATAAAAAAGTGGGTTTCCATTTGAAAAAAATGATTTATGATCATTTTTTAATCGCTCAATTCTATGACAGCTGCGGCCATTATTATATGACATTCGAACAATTTAATTTTTGAAATAGATGGCCACATGTTTTCTCTTTATGGCACAATGGCTGTGGTAATCACTAAAGTTGACGTTTAGGCTATACACATATTTTTGACAGGCACTTTTTTTCGTTCAAAAATTTGTAATATTTTTTTTTCTTAAAAACGGTCAGTGTTAGATGTAGAGTGTTTAATATCAGAATTCATGAAATTTTACAGAGAATTTAAGTATGTAATAGAAAATGAGGGAACTCATTTAAACTAAGAAAGTTGCTGTCAACTTCCGGTATTTCCGGATGTGCCGCCATATTGAAAATATTTTTAATCGATAGATCTCGTTGTGAACCTATGTTGTGCAAAAAATCTCCGAACTAGATGTTGTAGTTCTTTTAAAACTTCTAATGCACGCTCAACCTGGGACACCCTGTATATAACCTATAGAGATTTATTTGGGTTTTTATTTTTTTTTTCAACATACACTATGAGTGCATGGTGAATTTTGACATTTGCCGCTGTATGTTAGAAATTCTGATGTTTGACCAATATTTCGGACATACGTCGAGCAGCTTGATGAATGTTGACATTTACTATACATTTACCGGAGTATCTTGTCATTCACTGGATTTCGGATTTTCACGGTAACATATCTATTGTTGGCAAGCACCTTTAATGCAATTCTCTTCCATATATAAGTCGGGTTTATTCTGATAAGATGATCCACCATCATTAATTTGAATAAACCCTCGACCAAATCCACGCTCATTTAGGATTTGTGGCGATTGTTTTCTAGGTACGAGTGTTCCATGCTGAAAACGATGAAGGAGTATATAATAGCCACAATCCAGAGGGCCTTTGAAGTGGCCGCCGAGCTGGCCGACGGCCTGTTTAGCGAGCTGATGATGTGCGTCGAAAATAAACACCTGGTACGTGTATCCAAATAAAATTATCTATATAATAGAGTTAATTAGACTGCGATAGAGTCATCGGGTAGTTTTATTAGATTGTATATGATAGTGATGGCGAACCTTTTGAGCTCAGTGTGTCAAAATGTTGAAAAATCGAAACATAATTTTCGTGGCGTGTCACACAAAAGTAAAGACTAAAAAAAAAGATAGAGTTCTGTTGTTTCTGTCAACAATCCCGTACATTTCGGTCCATGTGTCTTGAAATGGACGGCTACTGCTACTTACATTTCTATTTAATTTTTGTCGTCAATGCCAATCGATTGCAAAGGCAAATCAGTATAAATCACATCGTTTTTTATAAAAAAGTTGATAGACCTACCTATTAACTATCTGCACTGATTACTGGTATCATAAGATTGAAACATACCAAGTACTGGATTTGACCAGGCTACCTGTCAACTTCGAAACTTCTCGCTAAGCCGTTTTTAAATTTGCAAAATTGGGTCCATAAAAAAATGGTTTGTACAACGTTAAAACACTCCGACCACCAGTAATTTGTGAAAATTTTTGACATTAAACAAGGAACGTCAGCGTCGTTCAATTTTTTGTTCTAATATGATGAAAAGATGTAATAACGACAGAATATTCGTTGGTAGCTATTTCCGCCATAGTATCATTTAATCATGAAGGCTTTTCTTTTTAATTCGTAGCATAAAAATAGTTATATGGCGAAGCTGTATGTTTGACATACAGGCGAAGCTCAAAAAGTCATTTTTACTCCGAATAGATCATGCTATTTTTTTCAAACGTCACAAATAATTTTTTAAACAATTTTTTAAACGTTCCAAAAGTATAAAAAGATTTAAAAGTAATACCTTTTTAAAGGTTCCTTTATAAGTTTCATCTAAAATCAATAGTGAAGCTAAAATAAACGACAATTTATATGGAATCTCCTATATGTCCTGAACCAATGCATATCCCTCTACATAGGGCACTTTTATATAATACAACCGTCATATACAGGGTGTTTCAAAACAAATGCGAAAAACTTCAGGGAGTGATTTCTTGTTCAAAATAAAGGGTAGTTTGCTTTATAAACGTTGGGTTAAAAGTCAACCATTAGTGAGATATCGCGGTACAAAGATGGCGGAAAAATAATGTTTTTATTTTTTATCTTGAAAACGAAAAGAGATAGACTAATGAAATTTTATGGAAGCATTACTGTTATGAAAACACACTTTCTGGTAATTTTTTCACTTTTTTAAAATGAGTGGAAGGGGTTGAAATAAACTACCCCTTTCATTCTGGTTAACGAAATTTAAAGAAAAATCTTATCAAACACATGCAAAAAAAATAATTTGGATAGTTTATTTTGTTTAGAAACTTTTTTTTCTCTTGTGTTTTTTTGATAAAACTCACCGATATGAAATTAAAAAATGAAATGTAAAGCATTAATATCAGGACAAAAAACATTTTTAGATAAAGAATCTAGTGGGATGCTGTAATTTTTTTAGGAAAAAAATCTAGTCGGCCGCTGTCACTTTTTAGGATGTTTCTAATATTATTTTATTTGGCATTACTCTACTGCAATACGTTATTATCTAGATTATTATTATTATCGTTATTATCACTAGATTCTTAATCTAAAAATGTTTTTTGTCCTGACATTTTGGTTTTGTCCGTAATGCTTTACATTTTATATTCTAATTTCAAATCGGTGAGTTTTATCAAAAAAACACAAGAGATAAACAAGTTTCTAAACAAACTAAACTATCCAAATTATTTTTTTGCATGTGTTTCATAAGATTTTTCTTTAAATTTCGTTAACAAGAATGATAGGGGTAGTTTATTTCAACCCCTTCCCCTCATTTTAAAAAATAACCAGAAAGTGTGTTTTCATAACAGAAATGCTTCCATAAAATTTCATTAGTCTATCTCTTTTCGTTTTGAAGATAAAAAATAAAAACTTTATTTTTCCGCCATATTTGTACCGCGATATCTCTCTAATGGTTGACTTTTAACCCAACGTTTATAAAGCAAACTACCCTTTATTTTGAACAAGGAATCACCACCTGAAGTTTTTCGCATTTGTTTTGAAACACCCTGTATAAGTATGTTACGGTTAAAGTCCGATGTCCGGTTAATGTCGACATTAACAGGTTAATGTTTGGGTTTGGTTTTATTTTTGGTTGTTTTGTTGTGTGTTATTCTCGAGATGAACCGGGTAATATCGATATTAACAGAATATTGGACCTTAACCGTAACATATACACTCTTGAGGTGAAATTATATTTTATTTAAATTCCCAAAATAAAGCAAAATTTTAGTCAAGGCGTTATTTTTAATCCGGCAGTAATTTGTTTTCTTTTTCACAGATAACCATATTTAGGATCGCAGACAAGTACGATCAAAAACCTCAAGAGCTCGACCAAACGATACTCACCGCATTATTCAAATCTCAACACCTGTCACCCACCGAACAACTCAGCCTAGCTCTCACTTGGAACAGAGCGGACATAGCTCGATCGGAGATATTTATCTATGGCCAAGAATGGCCGCCTGGGGCACTAGAGGATGCCATGATGAAGGCATTGGAACACGACAGGTAAAGGTTGTCCTCTTATCATTTCTAGGTTACAATTTCCAGGCCTACCCTTTTCAAAAAGTCTAGTATCTTAAAGACTGGACCCTTCATGTTAGCTCTTTGTTAAGTCTTATCATTGCAACAATTATCTTTTATCTTTACAGGTGTGATTTTGTAAAACTATTGCTAGAAAATGGCGTTAGCATGAGAAAATTCTTGACCATTCCCAGACTAGAAAATTTGTATAATTCAAAGCAAGGCCCCAGCAACACCTTGAGGTACATTTTGAGAGATGTAAGGCCTCACATACCGGCCGGCTATGTCTACACTCTACACGACATCGGATTGGTTATCAACAAGCTCATGGGAGGAGCGTATAGGTACAAAACTTAATTATATACCGAGTGCGTCTCGAAAGTGGCTCACTCCTATAACTTTCTTATTTTTTCAGATAAATAAACAAGATTTGATATGTCAGTATATTACATAAATTAGGATTGATTGACGTATTTAATTGTTTTTGGTCACTTCCTGTTTCACTGGAAACGACTACAACTTTTGATTTTTAAATGGTACCCTCGGTATACTAATTTATTCGATAGAAAATGACACTAAGAATAAAGAACAAATACCAAGTGCCAGGTACCAAATTATTCGTAAAAAAATGCTTTTTCCAAATATGCTAATGAACCACCCTTGTTCCTTTTGAAAAAATTGAGATATGATTAAAAATACGACTTGGACATCTTTTAACCAGCCCGGAAAGACACGAAAAACATTAGATGATCAAATCTATTTTTTCAAGGCTCCTTGATTAAGAATTAGTGTTTTTAACACAGCCATGGCACTCTAGATTGAAACTTAAAATACGATTATATATGACAGTGCTTAAAGTCTTTACTTACGTTATAGGAATATTATTTATACCGATTTGGTTAGGTTGGGTAGGTTTTCTTAAAGGATAATTTTAGAAGTGTGGTCTGCATTTTAACGTGTAAGACAGAGAATAATATAAATGACCGGTTGACAGACAGAGAGACAAAATCAAAAGCGGCATACCGTGTTGTCGGTTTTTACGTTTGTAGGAAAACTTGTGTAGAAAAAAAACTATTTTAAAAACTTCATGTATACTACTGAAATGAAAGTAATATATCTCAGCTAAATATAATCTATTTCATCTGTAATAAAATTAGTAACTAATTGTGAAAAATAAGGTTACAACCCTAGATGCAACATTTTCCATAAACGTTGCGGTTAGAACTTTTGATGCAAAATCCGGCAATACCGCAGAGAAGAAATGTATCAGCCCAACTTTTATCTCTTTTTAATACATTTGATTTTCCATTAAGCTGCCTACATCACTGTCTTAAGCGTCGATTACACGGAGCGAGTTTACACGCCGCTAGTGCGCTATTTTACTATCCGCTAGTAAACTAGCTCTGTGTAATCGAGGCAGCGTGTAAACTAGCCGGATAGTTTACTCGCTAAAATGCGGGCTAGTAAAGTTGAAGACCGGTCAACTTTACTAGCTACTGGCTGGCTTATTTACTATCCGGATAGTAAAAAAGTAGCGTGTAATTATATCAGAGAGTCAACTATCCATAAAAAAATCAGAAAGTTGGTGACCAGTATTAAATTTGTGATGAAGCGTATTTATTTTCATTTCGAAAATGCCTAAAATGTCTAAAGAAATACTTCGTGGATGTGCTTCGGTTCTTGGGGCTATATCAAAGAGTAGATAAGACAAGAGACGACAGTGAACAAAGAAGTCGAATTTCGCGAGAGAGACGCAGATATATTAAAATTTAAAAGTCCCATCAAGTCCCATTTTGACTGTTGCCAAGTATATTTCTTTGAAAAATAAACAAGATTTTCTGAAAATAAATTAATAATATAAGAAGGATATAAGTAACGTATGTTAATACGGAAATGTAAATTTTAGTTTAGGTTGGTTTAGGTTCTTTTTCGCAATGTACTGATAATATCAAAGAAACAGAATGACTAAGTTGATCGATTTCAAAGATAAACAGATAAAATCTCAAAATCTGACAACGGCGTATTATATCTAATCTAAAATATAACCTATGATTTTAGGACGCTAATGAGCTGTGCTAATCAAGCTTAAACATAAACAAATCTGATTAGTTGTTTTCTTGCATTTTTGCCTTTTTAAAGTGTGTTTTCAGAGTTTTTCGATATCTTATCGTTTTGAGAGTTTTTAAGGTTTAATTTTAGTATCGTTTTTGTTGCGTACTAATTTGTAAATATTGTTAAATATGAATACTGAACAGGACACGAGTAGAGCAGGAAAAGACGAGATGGTGGCAATGTGTGTGCTTACAAAGACTGCAAAAATAGGTCTTATTCTTCGACAAACATAATATTTCACTCTTTTCCAAAGGATCCTGAAAAGTTATTAAACTAAGAAAGAAGACTTAAAGAAGTTATTAAACTAAGATCGAAGACATGGTTAGAAGCTTGTAATATATTTTTACAAAAAAAATTGAGCAACTTTATTTTTTTGTACATAAACTCCACATTGTGATTTTACACTTGTTCAAGTCCATATGTAAAAAAAAATACATGTAAATAAAACATTTCTTACAAATCGACTTGGTCACTTTATCTTGTTTACAAACGATATACAAGATATTGCTTTTATTATCTTTATTCCCCGACAAATATGTTTCTAATTATAATTTATTTTATATGATATTTAGAAAACTCATTTTTTTTGTTTCTATTTATTTCTTTACCCATACAGTAACTATTTATAAGCTATACAGGCAAGTTTTAATAATAAATAAATAATAATAAGTCTATTTTAAATTTCCCGCGAAAAAATTACGAAAATTTAAAGGGACAAGCGAGACGAGGTCACTCTCCCCACCACTCAAACATGAAAGGTACCGCGCGAACTGTCGTCTCTTGTCTTATCTACTCTTTGGCTATATTTCAGGAAGAATTAAAAAACTTTCCAAAAAAGAAAAAAGAAATGGATAAGAAATTAAAATATATTTCCAAAAACTTTGTAATATTATTTGCGTTCCACTTCATCTCGATAAACACAACAACACAACAGGTTCGCAAGCTTGGGACGGCTTGTTACTAGCCACGTGCAATTATGGTAGCTTTTTTACACGCCGTGTTCGGACTAGCGAGATAGTATACAAGCGCACTAGCGGCGTGTAAACTCGCTCCGTGTAATCGACGCTTTACACGTTAAAATCCAGACCACACTTCTAAAATGACCAAATCGGTATACTCTTTACAAACTTTTTACAGAAAATTCGTAAAATCCGCTAATTAGGTTAAACCGTACAAAGCAGAACTCCAAAATAAATGATGCTTTATGTTTTTTTTTGCTGCAGGGCATTTTATACGCGGCGAAAGTTCAGACCTATCTACGCCAAAGTAATGAACAAAGGACAGAATATGACCACGAACGCCGCATCGGCCAGACAGTTCGGGGCCATGAGCCTTTTAGCCGGAGCCTTGCCGTCCAGCGCGAATCCTTGCCTATTTGATTATCCATTTAATGAGCTTCTGGTAAGTCCTTTACGCTTTTGTTTCATTTAAAGTTGCCCCCGGGGATGTATGAAAAGTATAACAATGCTGGGACTTGATTTTTATATTAATTACCGAGGGCAAAGTTTCTGGACAATAATTGCCCGAGAATATTAACACTTTATAATTTCCGTGGTGCATAGATAATTTTATTTCTTACTGAATTTAGTATATTTTGTCCCATTTTAAAACGACACAAATGTTGCATTTATTATAATTATATATAATATTCCGGTATATTTATGTGCAAATATTTTTAGTATATATTTTTATTGCCAAATACAGTAAAACTTCCATATAGCGGCCACAAAAATTTTCAAAGGAATGTGGCCGTTAAGGGAAGTGGCCACTATTGGGAACAATAAAATACAGATACCAATGTAAAATGCCTTTATTTTGGAAACGTGCAAAGTAATTAAAATTAAGTACGAGCATGTAGTACAAACACACAATAAGTGTTAATAAATGATCTTCAGTTTTAGATTTTGACACAAAAAAAATAATTCAGTTGTTACAAAAAAAAACTTTATTACATAAGAATTTCTTTACAATGTATACATGTATTTACACATAGGTATTCTTATATACATATGTACAATTGACTTTAAAAAGTTACAAAATGATAACCTTATTTTATATGGTGAAAAACTGATTAATGGTAGTCTGCTTTAAATTTTTAATTTTGATTTTTGTAATTTGGTGGCATTATCCAAAAATAAAAGAACTTTTCTACCCTGCCGTTTCATTTTGGTGTCAAAGGTTTTGAGCCAAGATGTCATTATATCTGTCGTCATCCAAGCTTTTTGTTGGATACCCATTCTATCGGCAATTTATACACATGCGCTCCTTTAAAACATCTCGGGTTTTTGCTCTTACCTATAACTAGCGGATTTTCCTTCTCACCATGCATGCTGCAACAGAAAAGCAGTGTCACTCGTTGTTTAGCTGATTTTTTGCCAGCACATTTATCATTCTTTAAAGCAAAGGTTTTGTTTGGCATTGCCATATAATAAAGTCCTGTTTCGTCTGCATTAAAAATGTCTTTAGTGTCGTATTCCTTTAATGATTGCTGTTAATTTTGTTTTCCAGTCTTCAACAGTCACTTCATCCACATCTGCAGACTCACCCCACAAATTGTTTTGAAGTTAATATTATGTCTCTTGCAAAACTTATTTAACCAGCCAGTTGAAGCCTTAAATTCACTAAGTTTCAAGGATGTAGATACCTCAAGAGCTTTTTTCCCTAATTAAGGTTCCCGATATGGGTATGTTTTTGTTCCTTGCCTTACAAAAAACCATTCGTAAACTAGTTGATCGATTGCAAATCCTTCTGTTTTAGGAAACTTTCGTTTTTTATCTGCATTGCATCCTTCTTCTTCAAACATTTTTTTTAATTCCACTTTGTTTTTTTAAAATGTCGTTCACTTGCGTTCTTCCAACACCAAACTTTTCCGCCAACTTTCGAGCACTGCTGTAATATTTTTCACTTTCCGCGACAATATTTAATTTCTCTTTAATAGACAAACGTTTACGTTTCAAAGACATGGTTGCTGTTCTTTCAGAGTAAGAAACTAAACTGATTCTATATCTCCCAAAAATTTCAGCAAACTACTGACGAATTTGTATTGTATTTGTCACTCTCTGTTCCTACTTCTCAAACAAATTATAAATGTTTATTGCTTGGAATTTCCTAAAGTGTCCCGAAACAGCTCTTGTTAGACAAAAAAAAAGGTTCGAAGGGTTCGGTTTTTGGCCGGTATTGGGGCAATAAATTTAATGGGTTTTTCCCTAAAATGTACCTTTGAAGCGGCCGGTGACCGCTTTCGGAATTAACGTTATTGAGAAATATTTTAATATAGGAATTCCCTTAAGATTAATTCAAACAACTGAAAATTGACCACTAACAGAAGTGACCGCTTTTTAGAAGTGGCCGAAATGGGAAGTTTTACTGTATTTTTATTGCCAAATATATTTTTTTTGTATTAGTAGTTTAAAAATGTCAGATTCCTCTTCTTATTTAGACAATATTGCTCGCGGTATAAAAAGCTTTTATAAACGTTTCTTTAAGATATGGGCGGTGTTGATGAAACGTCACAAGATGGCCTTGTTGATGTGGCAGCACGGGGAAGAGGCCTTGGCCAAAGCTTTAGTTGCGTGCAAACTGTACAAGGCTATGGCTCACGAGGCGGCGGAGGATGACATGGAGACTGAAGTATATGAGGAACTTAGATCTTATGGAAAAGAATTTGAAAATATAGGTACGAATTTGCTATGTAGTTATAACCTAGGTTACGTATTGAAGGCATGTTCCTAGTCTTTAACTCTACTTGTAAGTCTTGAGAAACTTTTGCGAGTGTCTTGACCGTTGGAGGATTCCCACTCCATGTTAAGGATGGAGTCTTCCAAGTTCTTGAGATGGTTTCCACTTGGGAAGCAGAACGGTTCTGGTTCAGTTAGTGGAGTGTTCACTCCTTTTCTAGCTAGATCGTTTACGTTTTCATAACCTTCTAGCACCCAGAGTAGGAGGACTTATTTTCTTTGCCTAATGTGTTCAGCTTTTCTAGACATTCATTAACTAACTTCGAATTGATGGTTACTTTTGATCGCTCTTAAGGCTACTTTACTAAGTTTTACGCATCTTTTAATAACGTAGATTCCTGCCTAAAGGATACTGAGATGCCTATTGGCAGGTTTTATAATTTTTATATTTTTACACCCAGAGACTTTATTTTCTTTGCCTAGCTTCGCTCGGCATCCTTTGATAATACAGGCTAGCGTGAGCAAACTATCTCAATCAACGACAAAAGATTACTTATTATATTATAGTCTGTAAAACGAATAACTTTGAATTTGACAGCTCCCGCGGGCTTTTCTAGTGTTAATTTTATTAGGTTAGCAACTTGCGGCCATGCTGACGCAATGCCGTCTCTAATAGAACAGCCTAGCAACGAGATTTATGACGTCACACTAGTTAGATACTATAAATTAATAACTATGTTGTGAATATGGAAAAACATAATTATTCCTCGATTTGTTGGTTTGTATTTTAAAAATGCATATAGTTTATATTGAATATATATATAATATACAGTTAAATACAATAAATGTATTTTTAAGAGTATATGTTTTCTAATAATATACATAAAATTAAAACTATATATAAAAGCTAAACGAATAATTAATATAAGTACTTTCTGATAAGAAATCTGAACCATACAAATGCAGCAAATGTTTTACAATATGACTGAAATCGAAATCCATAGTCAATGTAGATAGTTTTTGTGTTAAGAATAATGCATTTAAAAATATGTGGTCATCTTTGACAAGTTTATATTAGTTTATTAATTGCAGTAAACATTATAATATATAAATAAATTTTGTGAATGCAAATAATAATACATCACTATTAGTAGATATTGAATGTTTTTTGTTAAATTAGATCGATTTTCGACCCCCAAAATTTAAAATATATTTTACATTTTACCCATTATCTTATGTTCCACCTATTCATTATTTGTATATTGTAAAACATTTGCTGCATTTGTATGGTTCATGTTTATTAGCCAAAGTATTTATTATAATAAATATGTATATATCATATTGTATTTATTAACTTATATTATGTATATTTCATGTAAACTATATCATTTTTAAAATACAAACCAAAAATACGAGGAATAATTATTTTTTCCATGTATTCTACAACATATTTATTAATCCGTAGTATCTAACTAGCGTGACGTCATAAATCTCGCTCCGTGGCTGTTCTATTTGAGACGGCATTGGTCTAATATTTAGAAATGTCAAAAGCTGATGACATTTTACTTTTGTCAATTATGACATTTCGTGTTGATTTTTGCAAGAAGAGGAAGAACTGTCACTTGTTTTATTATTTTCCTTTTCTATTTCACGAAAGTAAAAAGAGTTACCTATCTGATTCGTTCAGGCTAGTTCAGGCACTCAATTTAAAGAATATCAGTAACTTTTTTGATAGAGGGATTTTATATTTGCCATGTTGGTAAAAAATAACGGTCAAAATTCAAAGTTATTCATTTTATAGACTATAGCTACTACACTACATTGAATAACTATAGGTAATTTAATTTGCAGGTTTGGAAGTGCTAGATTATTGCTACAGACAGGACGACGACCAAACCCAACAACTGTTAACCTGCGAGCTGCAAAACTGGTCAGGCCAGACTTGCCTTAGTTTGGCCGTGGCCGCGAACCATCGAGCGCTGCTCGCGCATCCCTGTTCGCAAATCATTCTGGCCGATTTGTGGATGGGTGGCCTAAGGACTCGAAAGAATACTAATATAAAAGTAAGTGTCATAGACTGGTTAATACTTTGAATAAGAAGACTAAGGAAGGAGCATAATACCGTATGATCGAGAAAAAACGGCGTCAAAGGCGGCTTAGGAATGACTATCGATGCTATTTTTGACGAGATAGAACTCTAGACGTCAGTTACTGAGAATTAATACCTTATATAGAAAAACCAGAAAAGAATAGAAAGTTTCCAGATGCACATATCTATTTCCAAAAAATTGTTTTTTCAAATGTTTCGATCTGCACCAGTTCTACTCAATAAAAAATCGATATTAAATCATCCTTAATGCAGTAATCGCCTTTTTCAAAATAAAGAAGAGTAAGGCCAGTAAGACTCTAACCTAACTAAATCTCGTCGTCCGACAAGCCTCCAACCCCTCCGACCGAGACATTTCGACTAAATTTTTGATTATTGTGCTGTTAAAATGTACGGATTAGCCTTTTATTATTGTTTCATACACACTAGACCGTTCAGATTTACTATATTGTATTGATTGTAGCTGTAAATAAAAATGTGTGTTTAATACCAGTAAATAATCCGTTAGTTGATGAAAGAAGATCGTGGTTTATCGGCTGTAAAAATTAATTGTAGGCTTTTTAAATTTTGCTTAATATGGTCATATTTACAATATTCAACTCTTAATTGTTGATACTTCTGGTGGATGATGTTCAATTTATACATATATAAATTATAAACAAACCAAATTGAAGTACTAGAAACAATAAGGGTGAGATAGTACTTTTACGAAATCCCTGTATTATTACTTCTTTACTTATAGAGTATCTGTTCCTGTGTATGCCCAAGTTTCTGTTTTCCAAGAAGCATATTAATTAAATGAACAAACTGTGTCCAAGAAATAATCTATTGCATAGAGGATTTGATGAAAACAAAATTGGTGATGTTGTAATCACAAAGTTCCATGCAGGAATCAATGGTTATTGCTAAAATATGTTATTGGTGTATTGTCAATTTTATTTACTTATATATTACGTTATTTAATCTCAATAATTTTAGGCTGGTAAGTCATTTATTTATACATACCTTAACGTACCTACTGGTAGATTGTAGGAAATAATAATATATACTTTGGAACAATTGAAGTAAATAAATAATATAATACATACATCAAGAAGTAATGTATAATTTGGAAAAAGCTGTATTAATCACTTTCGAAAAATCATAATTGTTTTTTTTTAGTAAGTCGCAGAACTTAGACAAATAATTTAGAGTTTGTTATTGGGCCCAAATGTAATAAGTACAGATTTAGACTCTAAACCAGGCATAGTATATTGATTAGTAGGGTCCACAGTAAAAAAATATTTTGTAATACCATTCGAAAGAAGAAAATACAGACCTAAATTATACTGTTTATAAAGTGAGTTTCATTGTAACATAACTTAAAAACAATTAATATGCATATGTCAATCATAAGAATAGAATCTATTAATTTAATGAACTATACCCATAGTACTCTGCAACAGTAAACCAAACCAAAGAAACTAAGACTTCTTACAGTGTTAGATCGTAGTATATAAATATTTTGAATTTTATCATTTAATAAATAAATACAATATAAAATTTAAAATGCCAATTTTTTTTATTTTAAAACAAGTGATTTATATATGTATAAAAAATTTTACAATTTTTTATCATTTAATTTATTGCCCACATCTTCCGGGATTATAAGGCTAATATTTTGCTGCTTATAGTGCCTATATTCAAAAAAAAATTAATTAGATTAATTAATGATTAAGTATCCCTGTATTTTAAATGTTGAATCTTATGGACTGAAAAACTGCTGATGATATTTCTACTAGACTGAAGATGTAGAAACCTAGAAGAAATTCAAAACAAATTGTACAAACATAACGTATGACTATACATTTCGGTAAGTCAATATCGATTATTTGGTTTTCTTTATATCCTCTATACAATAGACTATTTCTTTTGACATAGTTTTGTCTATTTAATTTGTTTCTTAGAGGTTATATACACAGGGGTAGATATTCTATATAAAAAAAAGTAATGTATAAGTAATAATACAGATTCTTAAAATATCTTCACCTTACCGTTTCTAGTACTTCCACTTAGTGTTTATATTTTATACATGTATAAAATTGAACATCATCCACCAGAAGTATCAACAATTATGAGTTGGAATATAAAAATATGACCATATTAAGCAAAATTTAAAAGGCCTACAATTAACCTTTGTTGATAAACAATACTTCTTCCAAACTAACGGGTTATTACTAGTAATTGAATACATATTGGTTTACAGCTACAGTATTAGTAAATCTGAAGGGCTCCAGTCTGTATTAGACAATTACAAAAAGGATAATCCATACATTTTAACAGTAGAATAATCCAATTTTTGTTACTCTCTACACTCCATACTCTAGGACGTTATCGAAATGCCTGGGACTGGGACGGCCATATAGTTAGTTAGAGCCTTTTGATTTTTCTCTCTTCTTTACTTTAAAGACGCATTCTGCGGTATTAATTACGATTTGGATTTTATCAATATAGATTTTTTATTAATTAGAACTGGTATAGTTCAAATTATCAGAAAAAATATTTTTGATATAGATTTCTGTATCCGAAACTTACTATTATCTTCTAGATTTTCTACATTTAGTATTAATTTTAATTAAAATTTAATTTTTTTGAAGATCTTTAAAGTGAAAAGAAGAAGAATTTTAATTAACTAAAAAAATCAAAATAAAGTTAATTAACTTTGAGCAGAGTTCGACCTCGTCAAAAATAGCATCGATAGTCATTCCCCAGCCGCCTTTGACGCCGTTTTTTCTCGATCATACGGTATAAGCATAATGCTATCCATGTATTCATGCATGGTGGGCGGAAAAAGGACTCTAGGGTGGGGATCCTTGACGGTTCTGTTTGACGATTCATTTGACACATTTGAATTTGATTTGAAATTTTGTGGATTTGTCACTCTTTACGAAGCTTATTTTATGTTATTTATTATTTATTCTACTACTGATAGTTGTATAAAGGTAGTAAATCTAGATGGAAATTCAGGCAGAACTTAAATTAACAGTGGCTACCATCGCGATTTATCGAAAAAGACTCTAAAATAGTTGGTTGTGTAGCGGTAGATCTCGGCAAAATCGAGTGAAATAATGGAACAATTTTTCGCTATAAGTGACTATATAATATACATACGTGTAGTAAACCGATCATTTACGAAATTCACTTAAATTAACTAATTATATATTTTTTGCATTTTTTGCTTTATTTCACATTACTCTTGTCAAAGATTCGATGTCAAAGAATTTAGATACGCCAATTTGACTTACCTGCTTCAGTAGGGTATCGGATGTTTATGGTTATAAATAATTATTATAACTTATCTATTTTTATTAGAATTTTATATTTTTATAACAATTTTAATAACTACCAATATTTATTCACAACGTAAAATAAAAAAAAAATATTGAGTCTACCCCACGTCTACCCTACATCATAGTTTTACATTTTTTACATAAAATTAGAACGGCACTGATAAACCGGAATTTAAGTCGGCCATATTTGAGGCCCATCGCGGTGGAGCTAAGATTTTTGATATGCTCCTTCCTTAGTCTTCTTATTCAAAGGGTTAATACTTCCGATCTTAACCCTAAAGCTTGATTTTCATGCGTCCGTTATCCGTTGACACAATGGCGCTCTGATTGGTCATAGCGTTTCGCGCCACGTTTATCCGTATTTTTTTTACTCCAGTCCGTTTGACAGTTTTTTGATAAATTTAATCTAACCTTAATAAAAATATACAAGAGCTAGCAACGTCGGGAAAATAAGAATTTTAAGAAAGATGGTTCTTTAATGTATCTTTTGCCGGTAGACTACTGCGGTTCACTACTGCGCATTACATCTGTACAGGGTATCCCATTTTCGTGTGTTTTATGGGATTTCTCGTTTATGAGTAGAGATAAACTAAATATGCTACGCATATGTTTGTCCTAGCCTCCTTAGTTCCTGAAATACAGGGCGAATTTGTGATGCGCAGTAGTGAACAGATGTTGAATACAGATATGATGCGCAGTAGTGAACGCAAGGTCGGACAACGGATGCATGAAAATCAAACTTAGGCTGGACGCACACAAAAAGCGTAAAATAGTTTTAGTCAAGAACATTTTTGACTAAAACTGTTGTTACGTGATACCTTAGTGCAAATCAATTGAAGCAACGCAAACTGATCAGTCGTGAGGAAAAAAAATGGTTTAGGCTCATTTAGTCTCAGTGAGGCTATCGACGTCGATCAATGGATCTGCTGCCGTGCATATTTGATTATAAATGAAACATTTTGCTTCTCTTTAAAACATGATGTTTTTATAAAGGACAAAAACGATTTTGCGCGAAACAAAAACGTTTTAAACGAAACAGTTTCTTCTGTGTTCCTTCTTTGTGTGCGTCCAGCCTTACTAATTGCCTTTGTTTGACATTCTAGGTGATAATGGGCCTAATATTTCCACCTTACATATTAAAATTAGAGTTTAAGTCCAAAGAAGAGCTTCAACTTATGCCTCAAACAACAGAAGAACACATGGAATTAGAAAATGAAGACGACGATAAGTCTGACACCGAGAAAAATCCAGATGGAGAGGTAAGAATAATTGTATATGATTAATAATTATAATTTATTCATATTTAATATTAATCCAAAAATATTTAACTTTCATTTGTCCAAACTGGAATAAATAATATACATATTTTTTTCTTTGTGCTTTTTAAGTTTGGTGTATTATTATTTATGTCCATTTTGGATTAAATACTTGTGATTAACTTCTGCACAGAAAATGATATTTTTAATACTAATTTTTATTTCTTAATATGTGGGTCTATCTGAATAAGTGTCGGATATTTTACGATTTTTGAAGTATTTTTAAGATAAAAAGTTTTTATAAACATGATATCTAAAATGCTGTCGTTTTCGAGATACAAGGTGGCAAAGTTGTGAAAAAAATGTTTTTTCATAATACCTTCGGAACGATTCCAGATATTTTTATGAAATTTGGTACATATCTTTTCGCCATTAAGGTGCATATTTTGATGACAAATATTTTCTCAAATCTTCTCTTAATTTGCAAAAAAAATTGTACCTACGACTTTTCTTAAAATATATTTTTTCGAATCCCCATTCAATTTAGAACAAATTTTGTCTATGATTTTTTGTCAGACGCATGGTTTTTTCGTAAAAAAATAAAAACCGTTTTAATGCATGGCGAAATTACTAAAATCTGATATTAGTAATATGTAGTATATTTATTTACTAAAATCTGCTATTATTAATGAACAGTGCTTTCCATAAAATCAATAAAATGAAAAATATACGAAATAATATACATGTACTGATTTCTTTCGAAAATCGACAACTATGAAATTATGAACCCTTCCCGGACACATTGTGAGACAGGAAATTGTAGAGAGAAACAAGCTCTATAACATAGGATACAACATTTTAATGAACAGTGCTTTCCATAAAATCAATATAATGAAAAATATACGAAATAATATACATGTACTGATTTCTTTCGAAAATCGACAACTATGAAACTATGAACCCTTCCCGGACACAAACGGTACATTGTGAAACAGGAAATTGTAGAGAGAAACAAGCCCTATAGAATTTTTAAGATACAACATTTTAATGAACATCAGTTCTTTCCATTAAATCAATAAAATGAAAAATATACGAAATAATATACATGTACTGATTTCTTTCGAAAATCGACAACTGTGAAACTATGAACCCTTCCCGGACATAAACGTACATTGTGAGACAGGAAATTGTAGAGAGAAACAAGCTCTATAACATAGGATACAACATTTTAATGAACAGTGCTTTCCATAAAATCAATAAAATGAAAAATATACGAAATAATATACATGTACTCATTTCTTTCGAAAATCGATAACTATGAAACTATGAACCCTTCCCGGACATAAACGTACATTGTGAAACAGGAAATTGTAGAGAGAAACAAGCCCTATAACATAAGATACAACATTTTAATGAACATCAGTTCTTTCCATTAAATCAATAAAATGAAAAATATACGAAATAATATACATGTACTGATTTCTTTCGAAAATCGACAACTATGAAACTATGAACCCTTCCCGGACACAAACGGTACATTGTGAAACAGGAAATTGTAGAGAGAAACAAGCCCTATAACATAAGATACAACATTTTAATGAACATCAGTTCTTTCCATTAAATCAATAAAATGAAAAATATACGAAATAATATACATGTACTGATTTCTTTTGAAAATCGACAACTATGAAACTATGAACCCTTCCCGGACATAAACGTACATTGTGAGACAGGAAATTGTAGAGAGAAACAAGCCATATAACATAGGATACAACATTTTAATGAACAGTGCTTTCCATAAAATCAATAAAATGAAAAATAATACGAAATAATATACATGTACTCATTTCTTGCGAAAATCGACAACTATGAAATTATGAACCCTTCCCGGACACAAACGGTACATTGTGAAACAGGAAATTGTAGAGAAAAACAAGCCCTATAAGATACAACATTTTAATGAACATCAGTTCTTTCCATTAAATCAATAAAATGAAAAATATACGAAATAATATACATGTACTGATTTCTTTCGAAAATCGACAACTATGAAACTATGAACCCTTCCCGGGCACAAACGGTACATTGTGAGACAGGAAATTGTAGAGAGAAACAAGCTCTATAACATAGGATACAACATTTTAATGAACAGTGCTTTCCATAAAATCAATAAAATGAAAAATATACGAAATAATATACATGTACTCATTTCTTTCGAAAATCGATAACTATGAACCTACGAACCCTTCCCGGACACAAACGGTACATTGTGAGACAGGAAATTGTAGAGACAAACAAGCCCTATAACATAGGATACAACATTTTAATGAACAGTGCTTTCCATAAAATGAATAAAATAAAAAATCGACAACTATGAAATTATGAACCCTTCCCGGGCACAAACGGTACATTGGGAAAAACGTTTTTTTTTCTCAGATTTTTAACTCCCTGTATCTCGAAAACTAAGCATTTTAGAACACGCGTTTGTTTCAATTTTTTACCTTAAAATTACTTGAAAAATTACCCTGTGGAATACCGGACATTTTTTCAGAAACACCCTGTATTTGTATACATACATATTTATTTATAACATATGTAACATGGAAGAATGTAGTGTGTAAGTGACTAACGCATCCTTTTTCTGGACTTTTTGTAGCATAATAAACCAGTAAGAAAGCATTACATAGAATTTTATCCGTCAATAGTAAGCAGGGATTGTTTTAATTCCATTTTTTTATTATAATTTTGCACTCTCCCACTATCACTCAGAAAACACAACTAGTTTTACTTTTGCTTAAAGATAAACGCACAAATATTTCAATTTTATTTATTTTAGCTCTTTATTTATTACACTTAATTTTTTATCTTATAAAATACACAAAAAATTTACATATGTATTTCTCTTTACATTAACTATGCGCATCACTGTTCTGTTTAACAATTCTAATGTCTGTCCAACGAGAAGATCCTTGACAGTGATAGATGTGTCTGTCATTTTAATTTCAAAGTAGGTTATTTTATTTTACAAAGAAATAAGTTGGTACATCTGGAACGCATAGCAGGAAATTAATATATGTCAAAGATATATGTATTTAAAATTTGACTGACAAGTAACTTCAAAATATTGTGAAAAAAACTGTATAAAACTGAAAAAATGTAATCGAGTTATTTTATTTAATAAAAAACGGTATGTGTTAATACAAAACAAACAAAAACAAGACACCACATACCAAAAAATATATAAAAAGAACTATCTTACTTTCAAGCTTTATGAAACTTCCCGCATTTATGATTATATTTATCAATATAACTTATGTACAAACACAAATTTGTAATATTCCGCAGGAATAAATAAAACAACATAAATAAAACAAACTATTTTATTAATAATAACACTTACCAAATTTTATAACTCACGGGTTGATTAATTAACTTTAATCTTAATTTTTTTAAACCGGTACCTTTTAACATTATTTTTCTGCAGTACTAAAATCCATTATTTACCTATCGTGTGATGTCGATATTTTACAGCTACTCAAGTTTTTAGTATGTGTTTAGTATGGTCCTTATTACCATATTCGAGATGGCACTTATCTACGACGAGATGGTATACGAACTTTATTGATAGTAACTTTATTGGTGTATCTGTATAAGACTTTCTGCCTGGGCAGCGAGTATTAACCATAAACTGTGCTCTGGGTTCTACAGTTAATTTTCACTCGATTTTTCCTCCACTTGACTTCAAAAGACACAAAACACACGTAATAACACGAATCAAAATGCGTCATCTTCCAAAACGCAGGGTATTTGACAAGTTTTCACAAAATTATAACCTATAATTTGGCAAGACTTTGACAAACGTCAAAAATCTAAAGGCGAGTTCATACGCATCGGCGTCCGTTTGTCGTTCATCGTTCAGTCAAACCAATAAAATTGAAATACGATCTGTCATTTTTGAAATAAACCAATAAAACTGGTTAAAAACAACAAGTGACGACGCATGACGAATTTATATTTATCATCCATAGTTAACTTAAAAATTATTAGAAACTTTTTTTAGTAAAATAAATAGATTGGTATGGGACGTCATCTCCTTTTCTTCTGTCATCTTCTGTCGAAATCTTACCTCAGAAAAAAACAGAGTATATTATTAAATGATATTTTGCACCTTTCTGGTGGGTTCATTTCTTGAAAAATATCTCTTTGGAACTGGAAGAGAAATCAACAAAATAAAAAAGTTATTTTGTATGAACACCACTTCGTTGAATCGAAACGGACACCAGTTTGTCAGTTTTTTTTACTAGTAAAACAAATTTGTCCAATAGGCAAAAAAATGCATAACGTTTCAGGAGGTATATCTCCTCCAGTCGTTAGAAGCAAAAAAAACCGTTTAAAATGTCTAAATATAACTATTCAAGAAAACTTTAGTTTTTAGCAGATGCAAAATGAAACACTAATTCGACACAATACACCAAAACACTTTACTTTTGCACTGGACGCGCGTCTCGCTAACAATGATGCATAGCATGTTTTTATTTTGCTATTGTAACACTAAAGGTTCCAACCCCCAAGCTGTTTTTCGTTTGAATACTTTAAGTAGTGGCATTTTCCAAAAATAACTTTTTTATTTTTGAGATTTCTGTTTCAGTGGCAATGCTTTTTTTCAAGAAATGCTCTCTTAATTGTAATATTGTTAATTAAATTGTTAATTAATTGTTATAGCAAACGCCACGAATGTTTGGGAATAATTCATCGGTCGCTACCATGTGAACTCATAAAATAATTAACTAGAAAGAAGTGTCAACTCTGTGTTAAATCGTGGAAACACGATACGCCACCGAAAGCCTTCGTTGTCGTCTGGAGAACTAATTTTCCAATTGACAGGTTGACATGATAAGGACATGATGGCTTAATTTTCATTTCCGTTTCCGGTTATTCAATGGCGGGCCCTCTTTCAGTTCAAATGTATTTTGTATTTTTTCTTTTCATAAATAAAACCAAAAAATAATTTATTCACATATATTTATTTGAAGTATGGAACAACGTGACTAAATAAACATAAAAATATAGAGGATTGTATTGTTTCAATACCAATTAGTTAATTATATGTACTTTTAACGTAAATTAGTTAAGGTATAAGCATGACTTACAGTAATTTGTAAATAAACACACGTATTCGCAGACTTCAAGGACAGAAAACGGACACAGGGACATGAAAACGGGAGCCTTATACAAAAACCTGAAAACAGAAAAACAAATTTTTTTATACTAAAATTAACAATCTAAAAATATCAATAGGTATAAAATATAAATATACTGTTTAAAAAAGCGTCCATTATTCCCAAAGAGACCTGGCTTATAAATCAAAAAGAAGCAAAAAGAGACTTTTAGTCGGATAACATAATCAGATTATCAGTCCGATTTATTGCATTATTGACAATAAATCGCACATATTGGAGATAAATGATGTTGGCTATAGTTAAAAATGATCTTACCTTGCTGTAAATTGTTTCCATTTTCAAAAAAATCGCCGATCAAAGAGATTATAACACCATTTTCTTGCATCTAAAAAATGTAAAAACAGTGTTTATTTACTACCTATTTTTCATATACATGGGACATACCTACTACGGCAGAAACGTCATTTTCTCCAGGATTCTTCATGTAATATATATTTTATATACTTTATTACCTTTATAATTATAAATTTCAGCCGAAATATTAAATTGAACTTCCAAAACGAAACTAAACGGAATGAATTAAAATGGCGTCGAATATTTTCGACACAATTTTCGAATTTGTTCTAGAACAAATCTGAAGTTGTCTCTGAAACTGAAATCTGTCAATTCTAAACTGTGAAGTTAGACAATAGTTAGACAAAAACAATGCTGTCCTTGTCTAGGCGGCCATACTTGTCGTGAGGAGAATGACAGGAATGACACTAATGACTGTTTCCAATTTTCCTATTTCACTGTCACCCCCCTGTGTGAACTAATCTGTTCAAGGTCACATAAAACTTAATTCCACTGCCGTGGTGTTTCAAGTCATATAATAATCAATATAGAATCTGTTGTAATTTGCTGTTTTAACTGTCAAAGTCTTGTCAAAACATATATTTGGTTATAAATATAAAATGGAATGCCCCATTGGTCGCACTGCAAGCACACCAATGGACTGACGCACAAAAACGAATCAATCAAAGAAACGCGATATAGTATCGTCTTTGTCAATCGCGCATTTTACATTTTAGAATAAGTAGAAGGAGCGCAGGCAAATGATTAGACCGGGCTTTAAAAACCTACGTGTGCGGTAAAAATTTACGTTTTTAATGTAAAAATGATAGCGCGCGTGTCGATTCTAACTTCATCAAGCGATGAATCACTCCCAAACATTCGTGGCGTTTACTCTAATTGTTTAATACATAAATTTAGGAGTAAATAAAATGCACTTATATTCTAAGAGCTGGCTACATAAAAAACCTTATCATCGTTACATGGCTAATTTTTTGTATGAAGTATCCTTTTGTGTAGCCATTATAAAATAGTCATGTCTGCCAGCGCGATCCCGGGGCTTAACGCGGGGGCGGCCAATCGAAAAGGTGAAATTTTGACACTAAAAATGATAGATAGAAAGATACATGAGTTATAATTGCGAAAATAGCTTTTATTTATTATTAAGAAACGTGGAAAATTGTTGGCAAACATTTTTCTAGTCGTTAAAATGCCGACAGACAACGCGAAAGAGGCATGAAATTTTAAAAATTATTAAAAAATGAAATTTGAAGAATGAAAAAAATTATGGCATATTTGCATGCCGATTGGTGAAATGTCATATTTATTTATTTTAAAAGCCGTATGCAAATGGGCAGACAAAAAGATCGTGGCTCAATCAGCTGCAGACAGTTATCAAAAGCGCGATATTACTCTAGCGGGAATCTTCAGGGAACGCTGGCCGCCTCATCCATTTAAGTATAGGTAAATCATATAATATTTGATTATATTATAAATTATTAGACACAATCAATTAATAGAGACAGATTGGTATCACAAGCCGACATTCTCTGAGAGATTTCTCAATTATTCCTCCGAACATTCTTTGAAACAAAAAATTAATGTTATTAATAACCTGAAAATCAGAGCTACATCACTATCATCAATTAATTTTCATAATAAAAATTTAAAATATATCGAAAGCATGTTGATTAAAAAATAATTATCCAATATCTATGATTAAAAAATTCTCAACAAGAAAACCGTTGTAAAATCTACTAACCAAAATGATAGAGAAGTTTATTGTAAAATACCTTATATCGACTGTCTGTCAGAACAAATTAAAAACACACATTTAAGGGTCATACTACAAAAAACAGGAAAAAATAAAAATTACAACAAGGAGTCATAACACCATAAAGAGACGGTTCTTTTCAAAAACAAAAATCAAAGAATAAAAAAGAACTGAAATCCGGCATAATATATAACATTCCTTGTACTCAATGTCCTAAAAGCTATGTTGGGCAGACCGGTAGATATTTAAAACAAAGATTGAATGAACATAAAAATGATCAAAGGAACTTTCTTTTGAAATCTAATCCTACCGCATTAGTAGAACACAAAATAGAGACAGGCCATAACTTCGATTTTGACAATACCACTATTTTACAAACACAATCTAATTATAAGAAAAGATTATTTGCAGAGATGATAGAAATCCAAAAAAACAAAAATTGCGTTAATAAAAGAACAGACGTAGAAAACCTGAGTACAGCATATTTTAATATTCTTTCAAAAATTAAATAATATAACTTCAAAATAATGGTTTAAATCCAAATAATATTTTTATATGTTTCTTTTTTCAACTGTTCTTTATCTCCAGGTAAAAATTATATTAGTATTTTATCAACTAGAATTAGTTGCTCTCTGTATACGGTCAACGTAGGTACATCTGCACTGCTTGTCTGTGAAAGGAAAAGATTTTCGTGATATTTCTCTATACATAATTGTGTTATATGTTTTTTTTTATGTAAGTGTGTTATGTGTTTTAAAAGGAAAAAAGGGATATATACCACTCCCCTCTATACCATCCGTGTATTAATGGATATGACTAAGAAAGTCCAGATTTAAATGTGAGTAACATATACATATATTTTATTTAATTGTTAACATTAGGGTAGTTTTACCAATTGTATATGTGTGGAATTCCACTGATATGTATTTTGGTTGTTTGTTAAATTTTTGAAAAAACTTTTATTTGATTGTATTTTTGCTCTCTTAACTTTGTAGTGTCCTGAAGATGCAAATAAATTTTGCGAAACGTCGACAAATTTAAAACAAAGGACTTCTGTTGATTTCTTTCGATCCTAATCCAATTTATAAAAAAAGAACACATTATATATTTTTTTATTATTTCAATAACGATTTTTTTGTCTGCCCTTTTGCATATACGGCTTTTTAAATTAATTAACAATAAACATGACATTCCACCAACCGACATGCATGTATGCGATGATTTTCTTTTGTCAAAATTCTATGCCTCTTTCGCGTTGTCTGCCGGCATTTCACCAACGAGAAAAATGTCTGTCAACAATTTTACCCGTTTCCTAATAATAAATAAAAGCTATTTGGCAATTATAACTCGTGTATTATAATTTTTAGTGTCAAAATTTCACCCTTTCGATTGGCCGCCCCCGCTTTAAGCCCCGGGATCGCGCTGGCAGTAGCGATGGGAACTATCGAATGAATTAGACTATCGAATGGTTACTGAATGAATGATTTCAACTATCGAATGGTTTTATTCGAATAAAATCATTCATTCATTTGTATACTAAAGCATATGTGACAACCTCGCTGTGCGACTAAATGGTTATGGTTGAGCCACGACTATCGAATGCTTTTGATAAATGAAAAATGAAATTTAGTATTAGTTTGATTTTTGTGTGCGTCAGTGCATTATTAGTTCTTCAAATTTTTATAACTTCACCTTATAAATACTGTGCTATTTTTGCGTTTATTAAAATATTTAAAATACTAAAATAGTAGTTTTTTTAATTGACGATTGTGTGCGTGTGCAGGTGTCAAATTTTTCCGAAAATTTGTGTGATTTTCTGTAGCTCGATCTTTCAATTATTTTATTTTATATGGTATTTATGGTCTATTTTTTAATGGGAAATTTTGAGAAGTAGCAATTTTTAAGAGAAATGAGATGAACTTGAAGTTTTACACGTGCCAATTTAAAAAAAAAGTTAACGATGTTTGTATTTTGTTTATGCTAATTCTCTTACATGTAGTTTTTTGCGAAGAAATATTTCATTTATTTTTTAATGTAAATGCCAGTAAAAGTAAATATTATTTTTTAATAATAATGTAAAGTACCCAATATAAATAATTTTGATTTCTAATTTTTCATTTATATTTTCCTTCCATTACACTGCATGCTTAGAAAATTAATAAATGTTTATATTTCATGATTTTAAAGTTTGTTGTTAATATAACAAATTAGCTCTGTAATTATTATTATTTAATAAACCAACGATGCCAAAAAATTTAGAGACTATATTATTTTTAAATAGGATCTAATATAAATAATTTTGACTTCTAATTTGTTGTTTATATTTTGCTACTACGTAAAAAAATGTTTATATTAAATTATTTTAAATTTTGTTGTTAATAGGTATAACAAATTATTACTGTTATTATTATTTTTATTAAACCAGTCTTTATTAAAAACATTAAAAATCATTTTCCTACATCCGAAATATTTTATTATCTAACCTAACCTAACAACAGAATATTAATAAAAAAAATGCAAAATATATAGACATACTATCCGTAACTAACTAAAGCCAAACAATAATATTCTTTGCTAATATCAACTAATACCAATATATGGCAACAGCGCCCTTCATAATGTATTTTCTGTGTAAATACTAGCACCTCAATAAAAAAATAATGTGTCCTTATCTTTATATGACTCCGCAAAAAATCAAAGATGCCGGCTTCTTTCTAGCATTGCCACCGACCGTGTCGGGTTTCTCGGAAAAAACCTACGTCGCCGGGCGACAACTAAAATCCAGTTAATATTTTATTATAATCGATCCTGACGAATAAATGAATGAATTTTATAAATGAATGGTTTTGGCTGCCGAATTACTAGAAATACAATATTTCAAGGCAGATGACGCATCTATTCGATAATTTTTATTCGAATAGTTTTCAACGAATGTTTTTTTACTAGCTATCGAATTATTCGAATGAATTGCAACTATCGAATGTTTCGATAGTATTCATTCGATAGTTCCCACTACTAGCTAGCAGACATGACTATTTCACAATGGCTACACAAAAGGATACTTCACACAAAAAATTAACCATGTAACGATGATAAGGTTTTTTATGTAGCCAGCTCTCAGTCTATTACGCATATTTTAGGCAATTTTACCAGTAATGTTTTGGACAATCTTTTAACTTTCGAACTTGTATGAACTTTTGACACATGCTAAAAGCGAGGTTCATCGAGACAGGGAAGATTTCGACAGACGGCATCCAAAACGTGTGCATTAAAAAAAAAACAGATACAACTGTCACTGTCATGGTCCTCTCATTGGACCGACTATACGTTTTACTAAAGTTTTCTTTCAGATTATTTTTTATTTAGCATGCACACTACTATCACACCATTACAAACACATTATAGATCAACTTTCAATTGGTAAACCCATAAAACTCGTAAATGTAATGTTTAAAAAATATATATTATTTCAATAACTGCGACATTTTTGTTAATATGCAATAATGCTTAAATAAAAACTCTACAATTTGACTTTTTAATGAATGTCCTGTTTTCCAGAAATATACCCAAATGTAGCTTACTAAAAATTTTTGTCAAAATAACACTCTTCAAATTTTATCTCTTTTAAAACTTTTTAAACAGTACATTGATAAAAATATTGCACTATTAAGTACATTTTTACAAAATAATTGAAGCTTGTATTGTTTAAAGGTAGCCACACAGATACAGTTTTTCCTCAAGGCAAAACTGCGCCAACTTCGAGGCTTGAACGAGTGTGTGTGTGCTCGTTCACTTTTTTTTTTTTTCAGTCCATAAACAAAGTTTAGTCTATTATCACAGATTAGGTATCCTATAAGTATACAGATAAAAATATAAGTCCCATAGACTTAAAATAAAATATAGACTACACTATTTACATCTCAACGCTGACAAACATTCTTTTTTGTACACATGTTTACTTCTGGGTCGACCGAGCCTTCCTCATCCAGCCTATGTTGTCACGTCTTTAATATTATTAATATTTTTTTTCTTGTTATACACATATATTGAGATATTAATACTACAGTTTAATAAAGTAGGTTTTAATATTCCATAGATGTATTAAATAGTCCTTATACTACTAAATTATAAGTCGGATACTGTTTAAAAAGGATAAGTTCTTTACAATATGACAACACCGATTAGAGGCGAGGGAGCCTATTCATTCATTTATTACCTTGTAGTAAGTGTCGGACGTGTGCGGTAAAGCTTTGTTGCCGCTATCTCCCCGGCTGTACTAACGCATTTTCTTAGCTTGTAGTCGTTAAGTGTTTTAAGGCGCTTATTTAGATAATATTTTAGTAAAATGTAAAATCTGAATTTTTTCTCTTACATTACATTATTTACTTACTTACATTGTAACAAAATCATAATTATAACCCTGTTAATAATTAATAATGTTTTTATTAAAAATATATTCCGGTTTGTTCTAAAATTATCTTCAGAATCTAAAATAAGATACAAGAATTTTAATATGATATTACATTATGAGACAATATTTTTTAATATACCGGGTCGTCTCAAAAGTGGTTCACCGCTATAACTTTTTTATTTTTTCAGATAAAAAAACAGATTTGTATGTTAGTAGGTATATGACATAAATTAGGATTTATTGACGTATTCAATTGTTTTTGGTCTCTTTCTGTTTCACCGAAATGATTACATCTTTTGATTTTTAAAGGCACCCTCGGTATATTTCTACTTTATTCGATAGAAAATGATAATAGAATTCTGAATAGAATGACATATCATATGTCAACTTTTGACATTGTCGCTTAAAAACAAATCGTATTATAAATTTCAATCCAGGGTGCCATGGTGTTGTTAAAAACACTAAGTTTTAATCAAGGAGCCTTGGAAAAATAGTTTTGATCGTCTAATGGGTTTCGTGTCTTGTCTAGGCCGATTAAAAGATGTACAAATCATATTTTTAATCATACATATGTCAATTTTTTCAAATGGAACAAGGGTGACTCGTTAGCATATTTGGAAAAAGCATTTTTTTATGAATATATTGATACCACACACTTGGTATTTCGAGTCAAATTGTCGTTATGAACCACGTGTTACAATTACAATTAAACCATATGCGAAAGTGTCAAAAGTTGACATATGATATGTCATTCTATTCAGAGTGTCATTTTCTATCAAATAAAGTAGAAGTATACCGAGGGTGCCGTTTAAAAATTAAAAGTTATAGTCATTTCCGGTGAAACAGGAAGTGACCAAAAACAATTGAATGCGTCAATCAATCCTAATTTATTTCATATACTAACATACTAAATCTTGTTTTTTTTATTTGAAAATATAAAAAAATTATGGGGATGAGCCACTTTTGAGACGCACCCGGTATAATAAAGACAGTACCGAGTTATAAATGTAGTTTTTATTTTATCCACTTCCTATCACCTTCCTTGCTTTAATGGAACAGATTTATGTTTTCTCTAATTTACATAATAAGACATCACTTAACCAGAAAAAAAATTACAACAATCATATTTTTTTTCTCTCCCTGTTGCCGATTCTATTATATCTGTGGAATAGATCCTGTTTTGATTAATATTAGGGGTTGTAAATGTTTGACTAAAATTAATAATTTATTATTAATTTCAAAAATTACCTAATTTCGATGATAAAATTTCTTCTATAACGTGTATTTTATTATTTTTATCCTTTTTGGACTCTAAATTGTTTTTTCTAAACTTTTATTTAAAAAATCTTAATAAAATATAAAAAAGTTTAAATACGATATATTTTTAATTTAATTATAGCTTCATTAAAATAAAAAAATTACCCGGCTATGATACGGAGAGTTCAGGTGTACTTGAGAAACGAAAGACAGTGTTGTGTTTCTCGGCAGAGTCGTCAGGGAACGACCGTTACGACAGAGACAACCTATCTATCGCTCGTGTCGCACTTGTTATAACCTAAAACAATAACACAACAATAACAAGACATTGTCTGACCGCATGTTCCAGCTATTTATGAATGAGATGCTCAGTCTATATTTTATTTTAAGTCTATGATTGTCCCTAATTCGTGGTACGAAAATTGTTTTTTTATGATCTTTGTGCAAACGAGTAAAATTTCCTGTGCGCAAAAATAAACTCGCGTAAAATAACAATAAACAGCGTAATAGAGAGATATCGCTAACCGAATAGCGTGCATGGACGTTAATAAGGCCAGGTGTTATTTCCTTTTCGTGAGGTGGTATTAACTCTCTTAATTTATAGTTATCGGATCGGAAATAATTCTATTCACGTCGCGTCCGCTATTTAAACTTAACCTAACTTTGAAATTGTTTTGTTTACTAGGTATTTTAAAACTAAAAGGCTAAAGTGCTTATTTCCAGTGCTTTATTGTTCAACGTCTGTCAGTGGGTTTAGTGCAACAAGCAACAAATTCTCTTAGAAGGGCTAAGTCGTCATCTGCTGTAAACCTAAGCCTCTTTATAGGTTCTTTAATATTGGAAGAGGCGAAATTCATATTTTGGGCCATATTTATTTAATTAGAACTAATCCCAGCTACTTAAATATCAAATGACCTAATAAAACTAAAGTAATAATTCAAAACAATTCAAACACAACCTAAAATAAAAGATCTCGCAGGCTGGCCTCCGTTGTAAATACCCGCGCATGCCCATTTAAGCAATTTTTAAACGTTATTTAGAATTAGCGCTTGGTATAATTGATCCGCAAATTACGTCAGGCGATAACGTTATTAGCGGGTGTTGCGTTAAAAATTGACTCGCGCATATCGTAACCAAAGTCGTAACCATGATAAGGTACGCGTAAATACTGCACGACGCTATTCGGTTTTCCGATATCTCTCTAATAACTGTGCTGGTCAGGCGCTGTGCACAATTTGAGAGGCTATAAGTGGGCGTGCTATGTGTGTAAACTAGTAACTTAACTAGTGCCCGATTCCGAAAATTGGAACCACAAAAAACAATCAAGAAAAAACAAAGTTTATGATCTGTATGATCCGTGCTATTATTAACTTCAAACAAAATGCAGAACTTAAACAGTTTTATGTCAATTTTTTGAATTATATAGAAGCTTACTATGTCTTTAGAAAAGAAAAAGTGACAGGATTAAAAAAATTACTTGCACAGGCGATCAAAATGCGTGACAGAACTATATCTCGGCAAGAAACTTTCACTGTAAAAAATGTGCTGAAGCTAACAGCGCAAACTGACCTGCACCGTCAGGTTGTACTAAAGAACTGCGCATCTGTGGGTGCTCATGCAACTGCGCAGTCCAGTCTCTGAGGAAAAACTGAATGTGTGTGACGATTTTAAAACAGTTACAGAAAACTGTGATACATTTTTTTATTTCCATTTTTATTTGGCATGTACACGACTATCACAACATCACAAAAAATACTACAAATAAAAGTGAATTTGCTGCTAAAGAAACTGTTATTTATTCTAGAAGCGCAGTAGAACGCTGAGTTTAAGAAGCAAGACGCCAAATCCGACCGGTGTTAAGGTAGAGAGGGCTTTGAAACAAACTTGTTACGTATCTATCACCCTCCTTTTTTATTCTCCTTGGCACTTCCCAGCAAAATTATAGGGAATATTTCTGTTAAAAGCTCGTCGTTTCGTATGGCGTTTGTTCGTGAACAAATCTCACAGTACAGCTCATTAAATGCAGTGTCACAGATAAACTCCGCATCATATGGTACTTTTTTTATAGATTCAGGTGAAATTAAAAAAACACGTATATACTAGTTGTACAGGATGTTACAAATATGAGCCTCATAATTCAGGTCTCGGAAACTAGAGCTGATCAAAATGCTACAGAGACATAATATATCGGGTGCGTCTGAAAAGTGGCTCACCCCTATAGCTTGTTCATTTTTCAGATAAAAAAAACGAGATTTGATGTGTTAGTATATGACAGAGATTAGGATTGACTGACGTATTCAGTTCTTCTCGGTCGCTTCCTGTTTCAGCAGAAATAACTACAACTTTTGATTTTTAAATGACACCCTCGGTATTTTTTACTTTATTCGATAGAAAATGACACTCGATAGAATGACATATCATATGTCAACTTCAAAACCAAAATTGTATTTTAAATTTTAATCTAGGGTGTGATGGCTGTGTTAAAAACACTAATTTTTAATCAAAGAGCCTTGGGAAATAGATTTGAACATCTAGTGTTTTTAGTATCTTGTCCTGGCCGGTTAAAAGATGCTCAAATCGTATTTTTAATCATATCTCAATTTTTCAAATGGAACGAGGGTGGCTCATTAGCATATTTGGAAAAAAAAATTACGAATAATTTGGTACCACACACTGGGTATTTCGAGTCAAATTGTCGTTATGAATCGCCATGTTGCAATTTCAAATAAATCATATTAGAAAATATCAAAAGTTGACATATGATATGTCATTCTATTCAGAGTGTCATTTTCTATCGAATAAAGTCACAAAATATCGAGGGTGCTATTTAAAAATCAAAAGTAGTAGTCGTTTTCGGTGAAACAGGAAGTGACCGAAAACAACTGAATACGTCAATCAATCATAATTTATGTCATATATTATTATGTACTTACTTTCTTAAATCTCGTTCTTTTTATCTGAAAAATAAAAAAAAGTTATAGGGTTGAGCCACTTTTGAGACGCACCCGATATAGAGTAATGTTCATTATTTCTTTTGTTTTCAGGATTATTAAAAAAGGTTAAGACACATTTTGAAATCATGGTACAAAAAAAACAAGGTATGATCGATAGCGGCACTAATTTCGTTCAGTTTGCGCATACCACCTGTGATGTCATATGCCATTCAAAAAAATATCCATATTGTTCAATTGCCACTAATAAAAAAGACCTATAATAGGGAAGAATTAGGACATAACCCCAAAAGTTATGTCAAATCATGGAGCTTGACATTTGAAAAGTTAGGACACATTTATTATGTGTCATCTGTTTGACAATTTGAAATTGGCGCGCGGAGCTTGCCGACCTGTGACGTAGTGACCAACCTGCGCAATATCATACTTTGTTTTCTTTGTATCATGTTTTGAAATTATTTTTGTATATAATATATTGTACACTTGCTTCAAAAAAGTGTATTTCATAAAAAAAATTGAAAAAAATGTTTATACAACGTTATTTTGTTTAACATAAAATTGCTCAACTTTTGCGAAAATCTTTTTTGAAAATATAAGCTTTTTTAAAAAAGTTATCCATCATATATGTCTTCTTCTTGCTGTACCATTATTTATAATTTGTGTAAGCACATGGAGGTCGATTTTTTTAGGTTGTTTATTGGTCCATTTTAATACTAATATTTGGTTAACAACTGTGAATATAATTTATGTATTGTATGTTGTGTGTTATTACTTTTTTATGTTCTATCCGCATGATATTCTGTCAGTATATTCGAATATTTTATCAGTAATATTAACTTAAATTCTGTACGTATACAGGGCATTTCAAAAAACATGTGCCATCTCTCGTGGGGAGTCCTCACATAAAAATAAGATTTATTTTCATGTCATTCTCATATTAACATAGGTCCGATTCTGCTTTGTTTCGTAGCTAGAGGATATTAAAGTCTTAATATTTATTTCGATTTATTATATTTTTCTTTTGTTTTATAAGTACTTTTAGCGTTTTGAATGAAATTTTGAGGGTACAAGTAAACTATAAATGCGACATACTTTAAAGCTAAAAAAGTGTTGACATATTCACCAGTGACTATGCATATGGGTTATCATTGGAATATTTTTCTAAAAAAAGCAAGTACGCCACTGACTTTTTTGACTGAAAGATTATTAAGACTTTAAAACCCTGTAGCTACGAAACAAAGCAGAATCGGACCTAAGGTTTGGTATTAAAAATAAAATTATAGATAATATTAAACAAAAATTGAAATAATGAGGGGAAATATACAAAAAGAAAAACTACGGTTACTAGTTGTTGAGGTCTAGGCCGGGTAATTTTTCCTTCTTTTTGATAATTTTAAATGTATTTTTAAGATAATAATTTTATTATCGAAACAACTAATCTACTAAATTATTATTTAGCTACTAGCTGTACTTATTAGCTACTGTCCCTACCGACAACTTTTAACACGAATATTCCCATAGTTTACAAAAGCTTGACATATATGTCTGCGTTGTTTTCTTACTGTCAATAAGTGTTTCTTTCCTTGTAGGTATAAACCCAAAAATATCAATTTCGTATATTTGCATTATGTATTTTATTCTACGTGATATATGTGCTTTTCTTGTTTATATTCCAAATATTTATATGTTCGTTAAATTATATGTTCAATCGTATATTCGTTAACAAATTGATAACAGAATTCTGCATGATAATGTTTATATGTTTTTCATTATATCATTCTTGACTCGTGAAAACTTGTTTAAAGTGTTTTAATCTGAGATTCAAGTATTGTTTTTTTTAATTCCTAGGCCCTCCTGGCAGAAAACTTCCTTGCCCGAGATGCCTTGATACAGGAAAACGGCAAAGTGGTCACTGATTTCGACGAGAACAAGTACCATATATTTTTTACGGACGTTACCTATGAAAAAATACCTAAACAGCGGGAACTGAGGATCAAGAAGAAGCTTTACGAATTCTACACAGCTCCTATAACGAAATTTTGGGCCAATTCAGTGAGTACATACCGTGCAGGCAACTCTTAATTTTGGGTCGGTATTTACATGTGTGGAAGTAAATCGCATAGGGATCTTATTAAGTGGGAGTGAGAGAAATGCGACGGTGTGCTGTTGCGGCGTTGCCACATTTCTCCGGAATTTTTTCTTTCCTTTTAAAGACATTTTTTCGAAAAGGTGACTAGATAAAATCATTAGATACGTTTCTGAGCAACTAAAATGGAATTATAAGGATATCGTTAGGGTGTCGATTTTTTTACGAGGAAACGTCAGTAATTACGGTAATTTAAAAACTCAACTTTTTAACACATAACACGCAGTAACTCAAGAACCACTTTAGATATAGAAACTTTTATTTTATTTTGAAGTTTGGATCTTTTACAAGATTTTTAAATAAAGAAAAATTCAATAGGCTTGTTTTTTTCCATTCAAAAATTAAAAAAAAACTATCCATTTACATTTACCAGTGCATAGCAATTTTCAGCCAATCATGAAACGTATTTATAAAGATTTTCACATACTGTCTGCGAAGAAAATATAGCAGAAATGTTAAGAACATTTTTGAAAAAAAACTACAGTCAATAAAATTGTTTCTAATGGATTTCGAGATATCGATTTTTGAATTCAGAGTTCTAATAGCGCGACCACTGTCGAACACCTAGTGATGGGTTGTTATTTAACTATCTGTTATTTTATAACAATTATTTAGAAATAACATAACGCAACCGTTACTGCTTTTAAAAAATAACAGATATAAAATAACGACACGCAGAGATCGAGTGTTCGTGAAACGAAGTCGGCGCTCTGCACCGCCACGAAATTCGATGCTGCTCGAAGCAATTCCAAAAAACAACTAGTATGGATGGAAAACCTATTATTTCGACAACCATCGATACAGGCGGCGAGATACAACAGACAACGGAGTGGGGTATGCGCTACGGCGCGGCGCGTCGTGTTGGGCTGACAACAGCTTAAAAATAATAGGATATAAAGAAGCAGCTTTTTTGAAACAGTTGCGGGCATAACGCCTGGCTGTCGAGATAACAGGAGTGGGAAAGGAGCGCTGCTGCATCGGTCGATTGTCGATGGAGGCTCGCAACGGGTTGGAGAATAACGCATCAGTTGTTTTAGCTATGTTGTTTTTTTTACCTGTTACGAGCATAACAGAACGGCGTTCGAGATAATCGGAGGTTTGAAACAGGTTGGAGAATAACGCATCAGTTGTTTTAGATACATATTGTTTTTCAACCTGTTACGAGCATAACGGGCGGAGGTCGAGATATTATGGCGCTGTATGTTTCAATACTTTGTTATTAAGTTTCAATATTTAAGTATTTATTTATTCTGAAAAATTTTCAGAATAATATTTTAAAGATTTTTAAAATGTATACAGGGTGTTTTAAAAATCTGGTCATTGATTAATCACGATCCTGCTTAAAGCCCTTGACGTAAAAAGCTGATTTTGGAAAACGGATTGACTTTAGGGTGTAGAGGTGCGATAAGAAGGGATTTTTCGAAACTCAAATTCTAAGAGGGTGAAACCACCCTCAAATATTAGAATATTTTTATTTAAAACTGGTGAGTTTTTCGAAAAACTCTTAAACACGTATATTTTATTTTGTTGTTTTACATATTTTGAGATTTTTACAAAATATATACAGGGTGTTTCATAAAATATGACCACTGAGTAATCACTATTCTGCTTAAACTGCTTGACGTTTAAAGCTGATTTTTGGTAAACGGATTGACTGTGGGGTGTAGAGGTGCGATAAGGAGGGGTTTCTCGAATCTCATATTCCAAGAGGGTGAAAACGCCCCTCAAATATTACAATATTTATTATTTAAAAAACGGTTAGTCTTTCGGGAAAACGATTGGACACCCATAATTTATTTTGTTTTTTTACATATTTTGAAATTTTTTAAAAAATAATACAGGGTGTTCCAAAAAGTTGAGTAATTGATTAACCAAGATTCTGCTTAAACTGCTCGACGTTTAAAGCATATTTTTGGCAAATGTGAGAAAATTTTATCCAGTTTGTATGTTAATGGAAATTCTTGCTTTGCTTTATCATCACCATTACAAATTAATAATTCGATGCGAACGAAGTCGCGGGTACAATAATAAGTATAGCTAGAGACGTGAGAAATATAAAATAAGAGACGCCCCCCGATGTGCAGTGGACATCCCACAAATTTGCTTCAATCAGATTTTTCGTAGCGTAACTGCATCTCTCTTCCGCCGAGTGCGTTCTCTCTCTATCGTGTGCGCGACCGGTGCTATCCCCAAGTCTCTTCCTATATTTGTCAAACTGTACATGCTAGTTTAAGTGTAAAATTAATTCGAACTCTAGTGCGTAGTTGGTTTACTTATGAAGAATATACTACACATTTTCTTATATTGCTATTTTTTGACCGCAAATGGTAAAATCATAACGAAGAGCTTCTCGCCCGTCGAGTGAGATGCACCCTGTACACTGCTACGCAATTCAGAATCTACGCGGATCGAGGGGTAGGGCGTAGGTAGATCGGAATTTATAGATATAGACAGTGGCGGCATTTTGGCTTTTTTTATATCGCAATTTGTAAACAGCGCTTATTTGTAAACAACCCCCCGTTTTAGAGAGAGGTATTTTAGATAACAATCGATATTTAGAAATGTTATGACACCCTGGAAATACTACCACCGAGCACGTCATTGTTGCAACTGCGTTAATACGCCTGGCGGTGACCGCCTCATATTCTTTCAGATATTTAGCAATAAAATAAAGAAACCTGTTATTTTTAAGCTGTTATTTTAAGCTGTTTTTTATAAATAACTATAACAGTTTCAACTGTTATCTAAAAATAACAGTTTTGCCCATCACTACGAACACCAACTCAATTCCACTATTTTTACCAAAAGTGTGCAAATCTTTCTAACTTGCACTTAAAAATTTATAAGATATAGGGAAAATTACGACTCAATAATAATTAAACAAATAAAGTATCACGAGACGTAATTAAATCGTGAAGCTGAATGCATGATGTACACCCTTCTCTAGAATTATAATACTGAGGTACTGATCGGGTCGACCGTGAGGAATCTGCTATATCCCCTTCGACATCTCTCAGCAATGTGCGCAGTTTCTCGGCTTATTTCATACGTTTGGCAACGTGTTTACTGTCCTCTCTTTGTTCGGTACATTATAAACGCATTGTACTCTTCTTACATACAGAAATCTCGACCCAAAACTAACCTTTGCCAGCTCTTAGTATAGAAAAATCGGTAAAAGTTGGCGAGGACAAAGTGAAATGTTTACCCATAACTCTATTTTTTTCAGGTAGCATACATGATGTTCCTGGTAATATTCAGCTATACTGTCCTGGTAAAAATGAACGAAATGCCCTCCTGGCAGGAATGGATGTCGATTGCGTTTATCTGTTCTCTAGGCTGTGAAAAGCTGAGAGAATTGTTCAGTTCCGAACCGGTAGGTCTGACGCAAAAATTGGCGGTGTGGAGCTGGAACATGTGGAACCCGTGTGATATGGGTGCCGTCTGCATATTTTTGGTCGGTGCCACTTTGAGGTAAGTAAAAGAAAAACGTCAAACAAAACTGTCAAAAATGGTGGTTCTTGATGTCCATTTTGTCTCTAAGGCATAAATATATAAATTATACTCCCTCTTTAATTTCTTTTTATTCGGAGAATTAGTATTATCCTTGTTTATATATTCTTAAAGTTGGTCAACCGACTAGACAAAATGTGCTGCTAACTGGAGGACAAATCGTGAACCTTTCGGGGCGGAGTCAAAAATATCGATTATTTTCGTTATTTTCCTCAGAGTAATGTAATAATATAGCCCGGGTATCTGCGAACTTTAATAGTGATCAGCTGATTAAGAAATTTAAACGAAACTTTTATTTTACTGTAAATTGTGGATTATTTTTGCCTGTTATTTTAAGAATCTAAACCGTATTAACAAAGATATTATTATTTCGATATGTTGGTACATTATTTATAATTTATGATAATTTTATGCTAATTGGCTGTTAATTAATATTTAAAAAAAAGTTACATACCTATTTTAAGTTGATTTAATGCAGGTTTATAAAAGAATCATTTCATTCTTAGATTATTTTATTCTAAATTGAGTGCTTTACGAATTGTACGATATTTTTTTTTTGAAACATAAAACTTTTTACATTTTTGATGCTAACTAATTGGCATGGTATTATTGTTATGGAAATTAGCCAAGAAAGAAAAGAATTGGCTATAACTTGTAATTTTTCGAAAAAAAAAACATATTATACCAATCGCTGAAAAGCTTAAAAAATGGCGCTTTTTATGAAGTCATGGCCAACTATGGTTTACTAAAAAAACATATGTTTGTGTCATATGTCAAAAATGACAGACTTTAGAAAACACAAACTCATTAGGTATGTGATTATCTACAACTTTTATCTGAAAACTTTTTGTTTAAAAAATACCGTATGATCGAATAAAAACGGCGTCAGCGATGGCTATGAAAATGACGATCAATGATATTTCCCATATAATTTTACATATAAAATGACAGCGATCTTCACTTCATAGCCATCGTTGACGCCGTTTTTATTCGATCATGCGGTAGATTATAATGGAATTTATCATAGGAAACTCACCCTGTATTTGAAACTAACTATTATTATTATTTGACTAGTTTAATTTGATTAATAAAGCTAGATTAATTTAATTTCAAATAAATTTGATCAGATTTTTTTTTCGAATATTCTGCTACCAGAAAACCAAGATTATATGATAACGCACTTTTCAACGAAGTTGAAGGAAGATATAGTGTATCTATCACAATACTCAATAGAACTACTACAATTATTACAAGAAAAACAAAAAAAAAGAAATACCCAAATACCCCTTCACCTACTACTCAACTACAAAATAAACGAATATAATCTCTTAAAAACACTACACAACTACTTATTCTTGTATTCTACTCTGAACAAATTATCAAACTTACTAATTTATCAAACAAAAAGAAAAAATAACAAAATTATCCCTTCACCTACTACTTAACGACAAAATAAACTATAAAAACACTACTAAACTATTTTTGGTAGACTACACTAACATGCTACACTAAACACTATAATTAAACTTAATAAATTAATCTAATTTTGCACTACACCTTCAAAGAAAAAAGAAATATGAACATTTTCTAAAACTAGAAGAAACAGAACTTCCATACGTGCAACCAGGATAATAGGTCAAGGGGACAAAGAATATAAAATATTTTAAAATGTGCATTCAGAAAGAAAAAATACCTCGAAAATTATCTAAACAAACATTTTTATTTCTTATCAGTGAGAAGCATCGGCCTTGTCGGCCTTGAAGAATTTGTCGGGTATTTACAATGGTCGAATTGTATAATTGCCAGCTTTTATAGCATATCTAATAGATAAAAAGTATCTGGTCGATTAGTAACCAATTGGCACAGTCCGAAAATTATCGATTTTTATTTTCTCTGTTTTTATTGGTAGCTTCAAAATTCAGAGTGACAAAAAATATTTTTCTGTAGGGAAACCGGTCCTGCCATCTAGTAGTCTTAGTCCATAAACGTCTTAGGTTGATCTACTTTAAAAATATATATACAAGGGTATTATCCTTAAAGAATATTACGTATATCAAAAAACGGTGTATATAAAAAAAATGTGTATTACGTATATCAAAAAACCTGTGTCACTGACATAAGTCACTGTGTTTGTTTATAGACACTGTTTTATTTATTCAGATATTAATAATTAATCCCATTTGATGTAAAATGTTAATATTGTGTTGTTAATTATTTTTTTTATTCTTTGTAGGTTTCATGGCGATACATTTCAAGAGGGAAGAGTCATATATTGTGTAAATAGCATCTACTGGTACTTAAGAATACTCAATATTCTAAGCGTAAATAAATATCTAGGTAAATTAATTTTATTAAAATTTACAGGATGGTTTTCATAATAATTGACGTATTTCGATAATCTTAGGAGACGAAAACTTATTATTAAGGTAGAATCTCATGTATCCGATTTCCGTCGTACGTTCTAATTTTTAAGTTGACGCACCCAAAACTAATATTGATTAGAAATACCGTATGATAAAAAAAAACGGCGTCAAAGACGGCTGGCAGGTCAATCTCTAGACGTCCTTTAAAACATAAAACTTGTCAAAAATTAACACTAATTGTAGAAAGATCAAATAAAGATTTTACCAAAAGTATTGTGAGGCTCTCCCGTTTTTGAGAGAGGCCACGGACGCCGAGTTGCCTTGGTTCGGTTCCTCGGGCGCCACCCCCAACGTTTAAAGTGTTTGAGAGACCACTAGTGCCAATACGGGTAGCTTTTATACAGTGGAGATACCAGGGAGTGATGAGATGAAAAGAAAATAAAACACACAATTAACTATAACGTAACACTAGGCTTTTATTTAACTAATTAATTATGTACAAAAATAATCCAGGAAGGTTCACGTCGAATCGTAACAACAGTGAAATAAAATGTATATTTAAAGACCCGTAAAGTAAAATTTACAATAACAACCGTGTACCTCTAGAGTTTTGATCGATTATTCCCGAGATGCAACTCTGACTGATTCTATCATGCGAATTCAAAACGCGTTCCCAAAATGACGTTCTATTAAATAAGCCGACGCGAGTTCCTGATCGACGTCGAATTTAGCGGCGTCCTAATGAACACAGACACGTAAGTACCTGAGCAACACACTCTACTATGACGCGACTCTCTAAACGGCGGCGACGTCGTTACAGGCATCCCGATGGTCACAGCTAAATATTTCTTGGAACGGCGTCCGTTTTGACAACGAAACACGAACCTCGGATCGGCGTCGACGTTAAAAGCGTCCCGTGGTACCCAAACGCGAGTCCTGGATTGATCGCGAAATTAACAGCGTCCTGTGGGATATACACACACGCCAGCCCTGGATCGATCGCGAAATTAACAGCGTCCCGAGGGATACACAAACGCGAGTCCCGGAGTGACGTAGACGTTAGCGACGTCTCGGCGAGTTGTACGTCGTTCGGATAAGCGCAGCCCGCACACACACCGCCCAGTCAGGACAGCCTCGGGATTTCGGCGAGATCCCGTCCAGCGTCACTGTTGCAGGGTGCCGTCCGGACGGCACACCTAAAGAAATACGGGAGCTACAAAACCAGCCTCGGGATTTGGGCGAGGTCCTGTCCTAGCTCCATAAATATTCGCGCCCGTGCGTTTACTGAACCACTTTAGCTGTCCCTTATAAAAACCAATTAGTTAGAATTAGAGAGGCACGCTAAACCAGGGTAGATGTCAGGCCACCCTTATGTTGTCTAGTGTCCGGGACGTTATTCCTGACAACTACTATAGTAAACCGTGTTCCCTCTTTCGCCTGGTCGGCAACCTCTATTTATACGAAGTTTAAAACCCCTTTAGTTATTATCCCGTAATTAACTTTTCCCGAGAGGCACGTTAAACCAGAGTAGATGTCAGGCCACCCTTATGTTGTCTAGTTTCCGGGACGTTATTCCTGGCAACTACTATAGTAAACCGTGTTCCCTCTTTCGCCTGGTCGGCAACCTACGCTCTCCCTTATCCCTAAAACGCGGCTAGGTGGTACAGTAACCGCTTAATAATTACAACAAGGATACGACCTACTTTCGAACACTTCGGCGGCTGGTGCTTACCTAGCACAGTACGGCGGCGATGGGCAGCTGGCAGCAGGACACTTGGCAGGCACTCAGGACTCGACTTCACTGTTTCGCGTGCGAACACCAACTGTCTCTCTGGAGCTGCTGCAGCCGAGGTACTCGACTGACGGTCCCCTCCTCTCAACCTGCACTGGTAGGGAGAGCGGCGCAAACGTCTCGGTTTCTCGCACCGAACCACAGCGACCAAAACCGATCAAAACTCTTACAAAATGGCAATTAAATATTTAACTTATTTAATTCAACAATAGAAACACTAATGAAGTTCATTACAATAATGAGTTAACAATAAAATACACTGCCTGTCATTATTAAAAGAGAATCAAGTCTCTACTATTCTAGTATAATATTAACACAATATACAGGGTGTCCTAGAAATTTTATGAACTTCATTACAGTATAAACCAAAAAAAGAGAACGTTTCCAGACACACCAATATATTTCCAAAAAATTATTTCTTTTCGAATTTTAAACTACACCATTAAAAAAATATTTTTACCCAATATAAAAAGAATTTACAAGTTTCTTAAGAGTCTATTACGCCATACTTTCGCGTTGCTCTCAGGGGTCGGATAAAACGGGTGTGTGGGCGAACGAAATATATATTATATTTCAGAAATCCGCCTAAGGCTTAGCCCGATCCTGTCGTGTTCAACTGTAACCACCGTAATAACAAAGCCGGACAGCTGTGATGTAAAAATCTCGTGACGTCACCAACTGGAGGCCTAACTCTATATATAGTACAATTCTTTTAAAAGTTCCTCAATATGGCCGACCTAGTTACGAAAATTGGTAATTTTTTTTTAATGAAAAATAAGTTGGCGTTGGCGAATTCAGAAATTGATTTACTCTTTGGTTAACAATAACATTTTTCAGGATTGTCAAGTTGACGTTAAAGTTAGGTTATTAGGTGGTTGTCATAAATCATAAATAAAAACATACATTATTGAAATTATTTAATAAGAATAAAGGTATTTTACCGCAGATCCGAAGAGATTTTACTTAAAGGTATTTTATAAACTTTCTCAACCAATAAAACAACCTTATAAACTTTTCCAAACCAAACCAAACCTTAAGTGCTTTTAGTGAGTAACTGTATTTTTTATTATTGTTTGTATCCTGTAAAGTAAAAAAATATATATTTCAAGATATATAAAAACAATAAAATAGATATCAAACAGATTCATAAAAACTACTTACAATTGTACATATTATATATTTCAAGTGTTATTTGATCTTCGGTCCCATTACCAACATTACCTTATTTAGGTCTTCTCCACTAACTCAACTTTTACACCTGTTTTAAACCTTCTTTATATTTTAAAACTAATTTACAACAATCTGTAATGCCCGCGCTGTTTCCTGAAATTAATATAAGTTTTAATCTATATTTATTATCATATACATATTACAAACCTGAAAATTACTGATACGAGGAAACTTCTCAAAATAATTAGAGACCTTTTTACAAACATCTGGACTAATTTAGTTTCACGAATTTGTGGACGAGTCAATGTTTTCTAATACGTTTTTAAGCGTTTTACACATTTTTTGAATATCTTCCAGCCTATTCCTCAGTTCTTGATCGGTGAAAAGATTATTTATAAGTATATAATTAGTACTGCAAGCTGCAGGTTAAACAAAAGAACAAAATCAAGTAGAATTTGTGAATAAAAACTCAAAAAATAATGAAAATATTTAGAAAAAGGAACCGTAAACGTCAGTCAGCCAAGTGTCAGAGTTCAACTAGATTTACCACAGATTAATTCAGTTTGAACGATTTGAACTACAGTCGATTCCAGTCTAGAGATTTTCGTTTTTTAAGCCTCCCATACTGAAGTCCGCCATATTGGGAAGTTTTAGGTGAAAACAAGTATAGCAGCGTTGATAATTACCCGATAAAAGTTCAAATTGTGGATCTTTTTTCACTCAGCAGATATATTTCGAAGTTTTAAAATGTCTTTTTCCGAGTTTTTAAAAATATTATAGTATATAAAATAGTTTTAATAGAATACGGAAAAAATCATACCAGTCAATAAATGTTTATCTCTCACTTTTTGTCAATCAAATTTAACAAAGGAATATTTTAAGTTCACAATAGTGTATAATATGCGAAAAAAACAATAAAAGATGGATATTTTTTATAGTATATATTATGTATTTCATCGATATTTTACGACCCCTAAAGTCCCTAGATATATAAAGTACCGCAATTACCGCCATATTGGCGCCAAAACTAGCGGCAAATTTAAAAAGGAGGCCAACATTTCGCTGTTTCGGCTTTTTAAGCAGCTGGTCGGTCCGGCGCCAATATGGCCGACCAACATTGACAGGCAAGCCGTAAAATACAATATTTATTAATTGTAATAGAATTACGTTTATTATCTACAGTTTACCTTCATTTTAACGTAATATCAGGTGGTATATTAATATTCAATTTCATAAATTTAATTTTTTAGGCCTATATATGTTAAGAGGTTATAAACGAATGGTTTCCGTACAAGTGTTTTTCATTTGTATTAGCATTTATTTTATGTTACCTTTTAGCGCAAAGTACGCCAACAGAAGTAAGTTAATAGGTAAGAAGAAATAAAGTTGGAATAACATTTAGAATTTTAGTACTTAATTCAGTCGAAACAATTGGAAAAACTTTGTTTGTTGATGAGAACGGGATACCTATACCATAAGTAAACTTTCCTTATTATACCAGTTATGCTGTAGTTAGTTTTGACAAATCAGCATGATTTAACGAATGTCTTTGGAACTATGAATAAGCTACAAACTTAAATTTGAAGGCCGGCTTTTATGCGAGAAAATTTTGAACCATGGTTGAAACAGATAAATGTAATAATTAAATTGATATGATACATACCTGCTATTTTTGAAATATATTGATAGAAAGATTGTTTCAATTAGTATTACTTCAGGTAGTTTCGGCATTTTAGGTATGTAATTGTGCACTTAATTTAAAAATAACTTAGAAAGAAGCTTGAAACGCATAGGAGCTTTTTATGTATGCTGTATAATTAAGGTTTGTATGTTATGGAGGGATTTTTATACAACAAATTTATTATTAGTTGAATAAAAGCAAGTTAATACCACATAATACAATTAAAATATATTTTACTCTGCAATTTAATGTTATATTTTTAAAACAACAAGTGTCATAATGTTTAAGTATCATTATAATAAAAAAGTTATACTGCTATAAATTTAACATTGAAATAACTGTAATTATTATTATACATAAATTAAGTAGGCATAATTTTACCTCGACAATATGTAAAACTTCAAATGAATCTTAACAATTTTATGTCATGTATAAAAATCAAATTTAAATCACACACTTTTATTTATAACTGACAGTATAAAACCAAATTTTTAAATATAACTTTACATGCTTACATTATATTGTTTACTTTTTATTAGTAATTAAAATATGAACCAAAAAATATTAATTACTATCAATAAATACATAAAAACTAATCTATTTAAGTCCATGAAAATAACTATATAGTTAGCATATGCATAAACAACATTCTTGTTATTAGGATCAAATTTATTTGAGCTTTTTTCATTGTTTTGATTAATATCCCTGTTAGTCCTGACTGGTAAAACCACCTGAAGCGATGTCATCCAAATCTATATATGTATCATAACATAACTTATTCTTTTAAATAATTATCCTTCGTTTGGTCTGATGATAATATATTGTAGATTTATCTAAACTTCTTGCTGCAAAATGTTGAAAACTAAACTACACTAAACATTTTAGGGAATGATTACGTAGAGATTTCACTTACACTTAGCATCCTTTTTAAACGATATGTATGGTAGTTTGCAAGTAAGGTCTTTGTCTTGTTCTAGATTAGATTTCTAGAGGTTGATTTCGGCCTGACCCACTGCGACCTTCTCAGATCTATTGTGGTCTTGTCTTGTTCTATAATGAAGTTTTATGTACCAGTAGGTTATACTACAAATAAGATTGTTAAAAATATTCACTGGAGCATAAATAAATTCAATCCACTACCTAACGTGTATTGAATATCGACGATGTTAGAAAACACATCAAATGGCGGCCTTTTCGTGTAATACACATTTCTTCACTAAAGATATCGACGCCTATACATTACTAACTAATAAATTTGTAGCATTTTAGTGGCTTTATAATTATTTTAAAATATATGGATAAATATTTTTATCCTGAAATTGACAGCTTCTCAACATTTGACATGACAAATTCAGTCAAATGTGACATTTAAACAGTCCTACCACTACAGTTTTTCCAGAAATACCCCAAAAATCCGCCATTTTGGCGCCAATAACATTGAACAAACCAATTGCGGTACTTTATATATCTAGGGACTTTAACGACCCCTACTCAGGGGCGACGCCTGTCGTAGCTGAGTGGTATTGCCGCAGTTGACAGTCATCGATTTATCGGTAGGTGTGTGGACGTGGTAATTATAATCGATAATAGAAGGGTGAAAAAGTTCTATTTAAAGTTCTATTCAGAAAAAGTAGTTGGGAGTCAGTACAGTATTTATGTTCGACATTTATATGAAGGTAAAAAGAAACTTAGGATCCAGTCATTAATGTCCCTAAAATCTACTTGGTTTGGTTCTATAAAAATCGATACTTTTTATGATTTTATGATGACAATACCTTGTCTAAAGAAATACCACGCGATACAAGTGCAACATTGAATTAGATTGGTTTAACATCGACATTACTATACTCTGTTTTTTTTCTCAGGTAAGATTTCGACAGACGATGACAGAAGAAAAGCAGATGACGTCCCATACCAATCTATTTATTTTACTAAAAAAAGTTTCTAATAATTTTTAAGTTATCTATGGATGGGTTTAAATATAAATCCGTCATGCGTCGTGTCTTGTTGTTTGTAACCAGTTTTATTGGTTTATTTAAAAAATGACAGATCGTATTTCAATTTTATTGGTTTGACGGAACGATGAACGACAAACGGACGCCGATGCGTATGAACTCGCCTTTAGATTTTTGTCATTTTTGACGCTTGTCAAAGTCTTGCCAAATTATAGGTTATGATTTTGTGTCAACTTTTGTTAAATACCCTGCGTTTTTGGAAGATGATGCATTTTGATTCGTATTATTACGCGTGTTTGTGTGTCTTTTGAAGTCAAGTGGAGGAAAAATCGAGTGAAAATTAACTGTAGACCCAGAGCACAGTTTATGGTTAATACTCGCCAGGCAGAAAGTCTTATACACCAATGAAGTTGCCATCGATAAAGTTTCATTTCGTCGTAGATAAGTGCATCTCGTATATGGTAGAAGGATCAAACTAAACACATACTAAAAACTGGAGTAGCTGTAAAATATCGACATCACACGATAGGTAAATAATGGATTTTAGTACTGCAGAAAAATAATGTCAAAATGTACTGGTTTAAAAAAATTAAGATTAAAGTTAATTAATCAACCTTTAAGGTATAAAATTTGGTAGGTGTTATTAATAAAATAGTTTGTTTTATTTACCTATGTTGTTTTATTTATTCCTGTGGAATATTACAAATTGGTGTGTATTTGTACATAAGTTATATTGATATATATAATGATAAATGCGGGTAGTTTCATAAAGCTTGAAAGTAAATAATAGTTCTTTTTTATATTTTTTTGGTATGTAGTGTCTTGTTCTTGTTTGTTTTGTATTAACACATACCGTTTTTATTAAATAAAATAACTCGATTACATTTTTTCAGTTTTATACAGTTTTTTTCACAATATTTTGAAGTAATCGCTTGTCATCTTGTCAATCAAATTTTAAATATTTCCGGCTATGCGTTCCAGTTGTACCAACTTATTTCTTTGTAAAATAAAATAAACTACTTTGAAATTAAAATGACAGACACATCTATCACTGTCAAGAATCTTCTCGTTGGACAGACTATATTTCTGAACAAGATATCGAAAGTGTGAAGGAAGAAAGGCCTGTTATTGTTTATTTAGAGGGATATTGCTGTTATATTGTTTTAAAGGAAATTAAATGCGATACATGTAAGAATAAGTTAACATTTTCAGACAACACTGATATTGAACAAAATTCACTTATAAAAAACCTTACTAAAGGCAGTCTTGGGTTTCCAAATAATATAGTTTTATTTGAATATATAATTTTTAACAAAATTTTGCAAAGCCATGAGGAGTTTCTCAAAATTCACAATAAAAAAATATTTTTATCAAAAATATCTTTGGATTACATTAAAAGTAATAACACCATTATTAAAAGTTCCGCAATATACTATTTATAATGCTAAGTTATTGTAAAAATTGTCATAAATTCTATTAGAAATACACGTCTGAAAAACTACTGTTGTAAAAAAATGATAGACTTGGAAAAGGAAATAAAAGAAACTTAGACACACTTACAGCATAAATAAATACAATGACGATGGATAATGTGAGAGGGGATATCAATCTGATGTTTTTTTAATTTTATATTAATTTATTATTTATTAAAAATTCGGTGTAATTAAAGTTTATATCCATTATATACGTATAAAGTGTATCAAATGCAATCAAAGTTTAGGCCTCCAGTTGATGACGTCACGAATAAGCTGTCCGGCCTCTGTTCAACCCCACCAAAAATTCCAAACACACGTGCTTTAATTAAGACTTGATTAAGATTTGTAGAGCTTCAGCATTTGCCATAAAATAGCGAGCAATTTGTTACAAAACCATATAAATTATATATCATTGTAATCACAAAACTTGAATATATTTCCGTATTGTAACGGAATTTTAAATTATGTCTTTATTTTCGAGAAAATTTAGTCCAAACATAAGGAATATTTTGTTGATGTTTGACCATCAAAATCTTAAAAATAAAGAAGTTGTCTAAAAAAGTGCAACAATACGGATATAGTATAATCCTTTATCTTTAATTTCCTTCTTCGTATGTGTAAAAATACGTAGCCAGTTTTACATAAAACGTTAAATGCTGAACGCTTATTTTGCTACTTTTTCGGATTAGTGAAATGGACCCTTAAGGCCAACTGGCAGTAAGAGCCATTAAAAATAAAAGAGTACCGGCCAAGTAAATGATGTCTAGGGCTTGACATCGTTAAAATTATTATCGATTGTCATTTCGCAGCCGGCTTTGAAACCGTTTTTTTCGTGATGATACTCGTGATGATAAATTTAGGATAGTCGATTAAAACAATATTGCGAGAATTATCATACAAACTTGGAATTTTTAGGTCCATTAGTAACCATGATGGGCAAAATGGTGAAGAATATGATATATTTCGTTGTTTTATTACTGATAGTATTGATGAGCTTCGGTGTTTGTCGTCAAGCCATCTTAAACCCTGATGCCGCACCGAGCTGGACAATTGCTAGAGACGTAAGTATATTCTAACTAGTGAGTGAAAAAAAGGAAAAATTCCGATAATGAAGTACTCGAGTTTCGACTGAACATTTTTTGCCTTGGTTTTAGGTGTTTATGGAGCCGTACTTCATGCTGTACGGTGAAGTGTACGCGGACAAGATAGATCCTTCTTGCGGAGGCGAAGACGAAGATCCCTGCGTTACAGGTAGATGGATATCACCCACCATCATGTCGATCTACCTTTTGGTGGCGAACATCCTACTCATCAATCTTCTCATCGCTGTGTTCAACAACATTTTCAACGAGGCAAGTATTATTATAGTAAACGCCACGAATGTTTGAGAGTGATTCATCGGTCGCTACCATGTGAACTAATCTGTTCAAGGTCACATAAAACTTAATTCCAGAGCCGTGGTGTTTCAAGTCGTATAATAATCAATATATAATCTGTTGTTTATGTTTTTGTGCATGAAATTTTAAATTTATTATTATTGATGAATATTACAAAAATATTTATTAGTAACAAATTACTTAAAAAAGGATTCCAGCAAACTGTCAAAGTTTTGTCAAAACATATATTTGGTTATAAATATAAACTGGAATGCCTCATTGGTCGCACTGCAGTCCATGCAAGCACACCAATGGACTGACGCACAAAAACGAATCAATAAAAGAAACGCGATATAGTATCGTCTTTGTCAATCACGCTAATATTTTAGAATAAGTAGGAGGAGCGCAGGCAGATGATTAGACAATTATTAATCTGCTTTGTATAGCCATATAAAAACTGCTTATTTTGTGAATAAATTTGCAGGCCAAAAATTATTTACAAATTCCAGCGGACATAAGTGGAGAAACCTTATCTTCTTCTTAACATTCTGTGAGATATTCTCTTGTTAAATCGTCTAGATCGTGGTATTGGGTTCACAGAGCGTTAAAAATATGCCGCGCGGGATAAATTTGTCAGATCAAATAAAAAAAATCATAATTTAGAAGTATCAAACGGGAATTAAACAAATTGATATTGCTAGACACTTAAATTTACATAAAAAACAGATTGTGCAAACAGATTATATAATTTGTATAGAAATCGTTGGAGAACTGCCAGTATACCCAAGCCCGGAAGACCCAAAAAAAACAACTTTGGCGACAGATAAAATAATAAGAAGCTATTCACTTAGAAACCCATTTTGCACTGCGGAGGTTATAAGGAACGAATATCCCATTATTTCAATATCTGTTAGGTCCATTAGACGGCGTCTGAAACAGGCACAACTAAATGCCAGAAGACGTGCCCGAAAGCCGTGTATTTCTAAGAAAAATAGGCAGGCCCGACTACAATTTGCATTGGAACATGCAAGTTGAACCTACGAGCAGTGGAAAAATGTACGCTGATCGGACGAAAGCAAGTACAATCTATTTGGTTCGGATGGTATTAGGTGGGTGAGACGTCCTGCCAATGAGAGATTCAATCCCAAGTACACCATACCCACCATAAAACACGGAGGTGGGGACGTTCTAGTCTGGGGTTGTTTTTCAGGGCATGGGATCGGGCCCCTTGTTCAAATTGATGGAATTATGTATCGTTATATGTATTTAAATATTCTGCAAGAAACAATGGTACCTTATGATGAATCCTCTCTCCCATTAACCTGGAAATTTATGCACGATAATGATCGGAAAAACACTGCCAAACTTATTAAGGAATTTTTAACCGAGGAACAAGTCGAAGTGATCAAATGGCCAGCTCAAAGCCCCGACCTGAACCCTATAGAGAACCTATGGGATCAACTAGAAGTCGATGTTAGGCGTAAAAACAGGGACAAATTTAAAATTAAAGATGTTTTGTTCGCTGCCCTATTACAAGCCTGGAATGAAATATCCGGGGACGTAATAAAGAACTTGATTGAGTCTATGCCCAGAAGATGCCAAGCAGTCATCAAAAGTAAAGGATATGCAACCAAATACTGAGTACTGCGACTACAAATGTATAAAAAATGCCAGTTTCTCCATTTTTGTCCTCATAGAAGTTAGTTTAATTTTTTCAAAATTTAATAAAGGCTTTTTCCAAAAAAATCTTATGTGTATTTTTATGAGACAGTTATCCTATGTATAAATATACAGGGTCTGGCAATAGTGCGTCGGGCATCTGTAGCTCCTAGAATAAAAAACTTGAGAATCTTGTTTAAGTGCGAACCTAGTATGTGCCAGGATGTATTTCAAGAAAATATTTTAACTTCTATAGGGTGGCTCAAAAAAGTATGAGTGGACCTTGATGATTTTTTTTAAATGGAATACCCTGTATATTATTGCATTTTTGGCTTCCTTTCAGATCACTTTACATAACCCTAAGATATGAATAAATATATTTTGATAGTTTCCGAGATATTAAAAATAAATAAAAATATGATTTTTCAGCCCTTCTTAAAAAAATTATTAAAAATACAAGAACTGTCCTGAAATCAAAACTATATTAGGTATTTACTTTAGATCGTCTGTATTTACTTTGCTATAAATATGAAAATCGTAAATTATACAGAATGTTCAAAATTCTGCGCCAAACTTTCTAAAATATAAAATAATTTTTCCTCGTTTTTTTTAAATGGAACACCTTGTATATTATTTTTTCAATAGACGGAGACTTAAAAAATGAACATTTTTTGTATTTAAAATATTTCAAAATGTTTAACGGTTTCGCAGATATTTGCGGTTTTATATTTCATATGGCATTTTCCACAGTAAATTTTTATCAAAGCCACCCAATGATTTTTCTCTCGTATTTTAACATTGAAAGCACCATATGAAATAATACTGCGCGTATCTGAAACCGTTCAAAATTTTGAAATACTCTAAATACAAAAAATGTTCATTTTTTAACTATCCATCTAATAAAAAAATAATATACAGGGTGTTCCATTTAAAATAACAAAGAAAAATTATTTTATATTTTAGAAAGTTTCGCGTAGAATATTGAACATCCTGTATGATATACGATTACTATATTTATAACAATGTAAGAACAGACTATCTAAAGTAAATACCTAATATAGTTTTGATTTCAGAACAGTTCTTCTATTTTTAATAATTTTTTTAGAGAAGGGCTGAAAAATACATATTTTTTATTTATTTTTTAATATCTCTGAAACTATCGAAATATATTTATTCATATCTTAGAGTTATGTAAAGTGATCTGAAAGGAAGCCAAAAATGCAATAATATACAGGGTGTTCCATTTAAAAAAAATCATCCAGGTCCGCTCACACTTTTTTGAGCCACCCTATAGAAGTTAAAATATTTTCCTGAAACACATCCTGGTACATACTTTAGGTTTGCACTTAAACAAAATTCTCAAGTTTTTTATTCTAGGAGCTACAGATGCCCGACGCACTATTGCCGGACCCTTTATATGCTTTATAAACATTTTCGTTCTTGTAAAACGGCAGCAAATAAATTTAAAAAGTTTCTCCACTTTTGGCCGGTACTGTAGTTATTGGATGTATCATCCGAAAAATATACAATTTTATTTATTTACAATTTACGCTTTATATCTACAGGTTAACGCTATAGCACACCAAGTTTGGATGTTCCAACGATTCACCGTCGTGATGGAGTACGAACAAAAGCCCCTACTACCTCCTCCTTTTATACTGTTTTCTCATATTTTTCTTTTGATCAAATATATAAGGAGAAAAATGGAGGGTAAAGAAGAGAGTTACGACAACGGCCTGAAATTGTTTTTGGATAGGGACGAAATGGAAAGGTACTAAATAAAGCAATAGTAAAGAATATTCTGGCGATCGTTCAAAGTTATGTCATGTATTGTCGTACTCTCCCTACCATTTGACAACCAGATGAAAGAGATTGTTAACGTCATTACGGCATTTTGTAAATTACTGCACCTTGTTTCTGTTAATTGTCATGTGATTTGGGGTTTTATTAGCAGACATCGATCGATATCGAAATTAAAAATCGATTGTGCTGTCAAAAAAATTTAAATTTTTTATTACAAAAAAGCCCCATATCCTCACAGGCACACACTAACCGCCGGTGTTTTCAGGTACGGATAGCGTGTTATAATCTGCCAGATATATTTTATTTGACGGATAGCAGAAAAACGCGTACCTTCACCTATAGATAACAGTATCTATTAGATAAATTAAACTTATCTCCCAAATATCCTATCTGGCGCCCGAACTGCCAAATAGTGTTTTATTTGTCGGATAAAAATTTGACGCATGAGCAAAGGCATGAGGAGATATTGATTTTATTTGATATTTGACAAAACTGCTTAACATAATCAAGACATTGTTATTATTGAAGATTTCGTTTATTCCAATAAATTCGATTTTAGATTATTTGGAAAAGACTTACCTATTCTGAGTATGTAGGCTATAATAATTTTAGAACGTATGGGATATAAACACCAATAAACACATTGAAATGGTGCAAAAAACTATTGTTGCTAGTGCCAGATTTTATAAGGACTGTTACAAAATAAAGAGAGTCTCTGTTCTGTTAGAGCATCAGAACGAAGAGAATGCATTAAGTTAAGATAATAGTGATAAACAGTAATTTTTAAATTATTTTATTTAAATCCTTTCAATTATAAACCATTACTACATATTATATAAAATGCTAATGTTTATCTGTGTCGTCTCTACTGAAGTAACGACGTGCCCTAGAAAGTTGCTTTTTTTACTAAAAGATAGCTAAATGACTCTTCTAAAAACTGTCGTCGCCGGATTTTTTGTTTTTCATTTAATTAAAAAAAAATAAAAAGTATTTTTTTTCTTGATCTCGTGGCGGATGCGCCAGGCTTCAACTAGTTTTTAATAAAGCTCTAAAGTAGGTTAAAATTTATAATAATTTATAGTTAATATTATAAGAGGAACCTTATAAAACCTGTTATTCAACTCACATTTGCTTTTATTTCTTTTGTGTTACAATTTTAGTTTAATTTCTTGCTTAATGTACCTTATACCGTATGATCGAAAAAAAAACGGCGTCTAGTTAGCTGGGAAATGATGATCGATGATATTTCCCATATAAATTTACATATGAAATGACAGCAATCTTTATTTCATAGCCATTGCTGACGCCATTTTTTTCGATCATACAGTACATCTCTTCTCCATGCTGTTTTTTTAAGTAACTCTCTAGCTAAACCTTGCTAAAACATCTGTATTGTGGTCCTTTGAATTCCAGTTACTTCAACTTTGTTTAGACAAGATTTTTCCTTTATTTTTTCTTTTTTTTCTGAAGTTCCATCACTTTGAGTTCTTAAAAATAAAAGTAATATGACAAAATTATTTTTATTTAAATTTTTTTATTAAATAATTTGTACATATAATGTGTAAATGTAACAATTATTATAGGTACTATTCATTTATTATTATTAAGATAAAATTATAAGTGCATTTATCTATTTTATAAAATAAAAACTCACCTTACTTACTATCATTGATGCTATCCTACCTATTTCTTTACTATGAGAAGCCCTAGAACAACATATTTGTTATTACTAACAGTCTTATGCTATTTTTAATTTTCAATATTAATAACTTACCAGATGTTGGTTTTAGGATTGGTTTATAAATCTCTGCTTGTACTTCACCAGCTTCTTCCATATTTTCTATTATCAATTGTACTAAAATGTTAATATAACAGTAATATCATGTAATTAAACTATAAATTACTTACAGATTATTTTTTCTTGTTTTAATTTCTTATAAATCGCATTCCATCAATAGATCTATTGCACCACCCCCACTGCTGAAATTGAATTATCTTTCCCTTTTTCCATAAAGGTAAATTTAAATAGCCTATACCATAATAGGACTAGTTGGAGTTGAACACAAAATATATTTTATTTGAATTTTATTGTTTTTATTTTCATTTTGACTATCTTTTGACAACTGAGCAATATAACCTCACTTTTTAATCTAACGATTTGAAATTCCGAGTTTCTGTCTCTGTCTGTTGTATCGACTTTTCATATATAACCATCTCAATTTCAGATATCTTATATTGGCAACACTTTCTCTACGGAGTGTCTACCGGTCCATAGGCGGCCGTCCACCAAATTGTTATCTATTGGATTATTTTGTATGAAAATACCCAAATGTTATATCCTATAGATATCAGGCTCTAGATTGTTTATCTTTTAGATGGTTATTTGTTAGATAAAAGTTATTTATTTATAACTGAAGAGACCGCGCCTAAAAGGCATATTTGACAAATAATGATGATATACCAGAGAGATCGATATCCGCCAACAAAATTATAGTCTCAAATCACATGAGAATTACCAGAAACAATATGCAATATTTTTTTCTTGATATTAAAAGGCTCTCCTATGCCGGAGATACTGCGACTTGTAAAGCCTATTGGTATCTGTCACCCTTTCTATGTGATGTGTGATGGTGTAATCCTCACTATTTCATAAGTGTAGTAATTTACGAAATGCTGTAAATGCTTGTCAAGTAAAAGAACACATACATGACGTAACAATGAAAGATCATTGAACAAACTATACCATCAGGCACCATTATTATTTTTGGATTTTTTCTTGTAGGTTATACGATTTTGAAGAAGACTGCGTTGAGGGTTACTTTGCAGAGCAAGAGAATAAGCTACAACAATCCACTGAAGAAAGAATTAAAGTTACCACTGAAAGGATAGAGCATTTAACACAGGTACTATTACAAAAATTAGATTGTATAAATTTTTTATTGTTATTGAATCCTTTTTAAATAAACAAATTTTATCTATTATTATCCATTGCTTACAGAAAGTCGAAGATATTCACACCAAAGAAAATATGCAAACAACTGTTCTACAAAACCTAGAGGTGCGTTGTAGAAAATTCACCGAACAACTCACGGATATCACCAACGAGTTCGAAGTACTTAAACAGGTCGTTCACAGGCAACAATCGGTCAATCTCATCACACCACAAGCCACACTTGTTGGTAAGTACTGAAATAAGTAGTGAAAAACCTTTACTAATTCTGTCTTAATTCTATCAGCACAAGACTCGAGGGAAAGGACCGTCAGTGACAAGTCTGACGTGTTCTCCGAAGACGAATCGTCAGTGATCAGTCATTTATTGGCCGGTCAAGCTGTCAAAAGAAAGACAATAGTCCGATCGCTGACGGAAGTCAGGCCAGATGCGTACATCTTTGACAACGGAGAGCACATCGAGTATCGATTTAGCGGCGAGGGTGATGACCAAGACAAAACAGAACCTCAGGATAATGTGTCCGTACAGGGTGAGTGCCTTTTGAGTAATTATAAGGCTATATCATCGATGTAAAGCTTATTTTTGAAGTGAAGCTTTTTTATGCGCTCTGGGAGTAAAAATTCAAGGCCGTGACACACGAGCTCGTGGTAATAGCTTAGAGATACGTAGTGTCGCGACGTGTGTTTGTGGGCAGACCACGTGTCTGTCACAAAAATTGATATTCTAATACAAATTTTGTGAAAAAGCAAAATGTGCCAGATGCACAGATTCTGTGCAGATTTTAGGGCTGCGGCTGATAATGTCTGTCTTAAGAGAGTTCCTTTATTTTGTGTTAATTTGTAGTTATTTTTTTAAGGCTGTGGCTGATAATGTCTGTCTTAAGAGGTTTATCTTTTTGTTTTTTTTTCGGTTTGGTATAATAAAGTACCTACATCATTAGAATTCGAACGAATTCCACCAGAGGACGCTAGGTTTATATATACTTTAGACGTTTCCATAAGATGTCGCCAAAAATATTACCCTCTATCAAAATCTATTACCATTTTCAATGGGAACTTGTTACCTTCTGCCACATCAATCTGGCAACGCTGAAGCATATATGTAGGGTTTTTTGGCCCCCTTTTCCGCTACTCGTATTTTTGTTCATTTATTATATGTACAGGGTTGTTCACCACATACGACACGGAGTATTGTAGCTAAACGATGAGATTTTTACAAATTGTAAGTTTTGGGTTCGATGAAGGACTATTAGAAGTACAATTTAAAAATAATTTTACAAGATACTGAGTGTCCCAAATAAGTAAAAAATATCAAAGTTGTATTTTTTTAAATGGAACACCCTGTATATTATTTCATTTTTAGTTTCTACGATTAAAATAAATGTAAATTTGATTAAGGTTTATTATACTTAAACCTTACCGTTTTTGAAATATTTTCAATTTTGTGAAATTGCAGTAAAAATTTTAAGGCTTCATTTCTCCAATGGTATCAAAGTTTTTAATACTAAATATTTACTGAAGTTTATTTATTGATCAGTTATTTTGTTGCAATAATAAAAATAATACTACCTTATACAGAGTGCCTAAAAATTTATTTTAAATAATTATTAGCTTCAAATGGCAATAACTTGTTTCATTTAAACGGAACACCTTGTATATTTTACGAGAATCAGATGCACAATTTAATTGTCTATCAAATTATATTATACCATTTTTTACCTATCTTTTTAAGTTTCCATAGAAAATGCATTTTCTTGTAATTTAGAACTTATTTATCAATATACCCATGGAATATTGACATTTTAGATTATTTTTAAAGATGTACCAAATTTTTAAAGAGTACAGATACTAATATTGTCGATATAATTTGTTTATTTTATTAAAAAATAAAAAAAAACTGTTTAAATATTTGTTAAAGGGGACCAATTAATATGATTCCAGTATTCAAACTACATTAACTGACTGTTTGCGTTGATTAATAATAATTGCTCCAAATACTAAAAAACTGAATTTTGTATGGGTATTAGACAGTGTGATAAAAAGAAACACCTTAAAAATGATTTTTTAATAAATACTTATTTATAACAACAGAGACTTTAATTTTGATAACTTATTATTATATTGATTTCTGACTCAAATCCACATTTATTTATAATAATTTATTAACGAACACAATTAAGTATGTAATTAATTAGTATATGGGCGGAAATAATGGTGTTATATTTAATTAATGGTATACTCTTTTATAAAGATTTAAATAGTTTTCTTTTTGCATACAAATGGGCTAGTAATATTATCGTTTTGCTAAAAACGATAATATTACTAGCCTGTACATTTTGTACATTTGTTGCTTTACAAAAAACAGTCTAAAATGTCAATATTCCATGGGTATATTGATAAATAGGGTCTAAATTATAAGAAAATGCATTTTCTACGAAAACTTGAAGGGATAGGTAATAAATGGTATAATACAATTTGATAGACAATTAAATTGTGCATCTGATTCTCCTAAAATATACAGGGCGTTCTATTTAAATTAAAGAAGTTATTGGCGTTTAAAGCTAGAAATTATTTAAAATAAATTTTTAGACACTCTGTATAAGGTAGTATTATTTTTATTATTGCAACACAATAACTGATCAATAAATAGACTTCAGTAAATATTTAGTATTAAAAACTTTGATACCCTTGGAGAAATGAAGCCTTGAAATTTTTACTGCAATTTGCCAAAATTGAAAATATTTCAAAAACGGTAAGGTTTAAGTATAATAAACCTTAATCAAATTTACCTTTATTTTAATCGTAGAAACTAAAAATGAAATAATATACAGGGTGTTCCATTTAAAAAAATACAACTTTGATATTTTTTACTTATTTGGGACACTCTGTATCTTGTCAAATTATTTTTAAATTGTACCTCTAATAGTCCTTCATCGAACCCAAAACTTGAAATTTGTAAAAATATAATCGTTTAGCTACAATACTCCGTGTCGTATGTGGTGAACAACCCTGTATATACCCTACCTAAGCCTTCTTAGATCTACGGTAACGTGGATGAAGCAAGCAAAAAAATATTTGTTGCAAGTAAAAATACTATTTTTATTAATTCTTTATTTTACGCGTATAAAACTATTTGTTACACATAAAAAACTATTTTTTAAGCGTAAAACACTATGTTACACGTAAAACTAACCAAGTAGCGTAGAACTAAGCTCTGTAAAAGTGTAAGCTCTGTCTCTCAGGTAGTAGCTTTTGTCAAAGCCCTTAGACTGTATGATGATTTATAACCTTAGATCATATTAGAGTAAACAAGCGTCGTTACACAATGGAAATAAGATTGACATATTATGATTATGACAATATGATGACAATGAAAAGTTGGTTTCCATAACAATGTATAATTTGTACTTTCTAAACCTTTCTAAACCGTATCGACTCGAGAAATCTTTGAAAAATTTATATGCTTATATTTTTATATACGTATATTTTTTATTTTATTCATTTTATGGAAAGCACTGTTCATTAAAATGTTGTATCCTATGTTATAGGGCTTGTTTCTCTCTACAATTTCCTGTCTCACAATGTACCGTTTGTGTCGGGGAAGGGATCATAGTTTCATAGTTGTCGATTTTCTCATTTTTTCAAAGAGAATTTGAATTTGAGAAATCAGGACTCATACAATTGTGATTATTTGGGAACTACTTGCAGCTTTTAATGCGCATGCGTAAAGTAAGGCCCTCGAGAAAGACAAACCTATTGAACCTTTCGTAAGTGCAATAAAGAAGGTTTGAAAATGGCATGTCGTGATGTTGGAAACATATTTTTTAATGTTGATTTATCCACGTAAGTATATATGATCTAGGTTTATAACTCATTATTCATTATAACTGAAGAGAGGGGGACACAGTAGATCTGTAAAGCGCGGTGATTAACCCCCACCCATGGAAACAGTTTTAGTCAAAAATGTTTTTGACTAAAACTGTTTTGGTCATTTTGTAGCTTCAGCCTAAGGGTACGAACATAGTGGAGGCAGGTTTCTGCTTTCCGGCAACCAGCGCCGTCTCTGGGGACCTATTCTTGACCACTCGCATCTTCAAATATCGCTCGCATTTCGCATCTCCTAAAAAGCCATATAACAATACACAGATGCGTAACTTTGCGTATATGCATCACGTGTATTGTATATGGCTATTTCGGAGATGCGAGAAGGATTCGGAAGTAGATAATTAAGAGGAAATTTACCCGATTAACTAACCTAACCTAACCAAACCATATGCAAACGCCGCGCCCGCCTCGCCGGGGCCGCACATAGATGTATTTGGTCTATAAACCTGACCAAAAGTGATATTTTTTTATTTTCATTTTTTATCTTAACTGAATACAAATCTATAAATACTAAATGTAAGCACGTTTATTAGTTATTAGCTTTTTTAAGTCGTAATTTGACTATCAAATAAATAATATATTTCAGTTAAAAGTATGAATTATCTTGAGTGTATTCTGAATATTTCTAAGATTATAAAAATAGTGGAATTGTTTGTAGTGCTTTTTTTGCAAATTGTTCATAATAACTGTCATGATGGATATAGAGCCAGCTTTGTTTGTTTGCTCTGTTCTGTTTTATGCCATATTTTTATTTTGAAACGTTTCCTTCTATTCTATTTTTTTATAATGTTTTATATTTAAAAAATCAGTGGCATTTTTATAAGGTGTAAGACTATTCGGCAATATTCCGCATGGAAATTAGTATCCGTTCAATGCTTAAAGTCTCCAGCATTGGAATATGCACAAAAATCTTGCCAATATTTGCCACTGCCAAAAAAACATTGATTTAAATAGATTCTTAAAGAAAATAGTCTTTACCCTATAATACCCATCTTCGCTTAAATATCATCTATAATATACAAATTACTTTTTTGTTCTAGCATCCTCATCCAATTGCTTGGTTTTGCACAGAATGGCCCTATTTGATCGGTGGAAAGGATTTCAGAGTAGAGGAAAAATATTATGTAGGAAAAACAAAATGGGGTTCCATATTAGCAACCTCTCCTCTAATTAATAATTAATATTACTAGCAAAAAGGCAAAAAAATCATAAAACATAATTTTGGCCAACTTTTAGTTCTTAATACCCCCTGTGCGCCGTCGGTCGGCGCGTGCAAAAGCAGAAATAAATAAATTTTCGTTCCGGTAAAAGCGAGAACGCCGATGAACGCTGGTTGACGGTGCCTGCCTGCTTTCACTGTGAACTAGCCGATTTGATAACACGCTTTAATTTTTCAAGGTTATAAGCGCGAGGCGGCGCGGCGCGGCGCTACTATGTAACCATATACAGGGTATCCCAGAAATAAGTGCAAGTATTTTAACTTAACTGGTAGTATAGTTCAACCCCAGAAACACGCCCATGAGGTTTTTTTCTAAATATTTTTTTGGAAAATTCGGAATTTTTTGAAAATATTTTTGGAATTTTTTTGCAACTTTTTTTAGTTTTTATTTAAAAAAAATAATTTCTTGATAATATGGCAACATAGGTAGTAGATTAAATTTACAAGAAAGAAAATCCAGAAAAGATCCAGTGGTTCTCAAACAAATCTCGAAGTATTGGAAAGAATGTATAAGGACCAAGAACTATTGACTACAATAAAACGACGGAAAGCAGCATATTTTGGTCATATTTTTCGAAATAACAAATATAGTTTCCTACAGCTGATCGTTGAGGGAAAGATTGAAGGACGACGAGGCATCGGGCGTAAACGGTTTTCCTGGTTGCGGAATTTGCGCCCGTGGTTTAATATAGGAGAGGCCAGTGCAATTATCCGTTTGGCTCAAGACAAGGAGGAATTCCAATTGGTGGTCGCCAACCTCCGATGAGGAGAAGGCACATGAACAAGAAGGTTCTCAAAATTTTAGCAAAAAATATTTTTTTTTTGGAAATTTTCAAAGCAAAATAACTCCATTATTTTGGACTTATTTGAAAAACGATAAAGAGAAAATATGTTTCTTTTATCGAGATCTACCACCCTTTAAAATACTTGCACTTATTTCTGGGATACCCTGTTTATAACAATACACGTGATGCGTATACGCAAAGTTGCGAACGATGTCAAGAATAGGTGCCCAGATTGGCGCCGACTACCTGTAAGCGGCAAACCTGCTTGCACTGTGTTCGCACACTAACGCTGTATATTGTATTTTTTTTATCTTGATATAGGTAGCAGGTCGAAGTTGAACTTGATGCGGCAGAGAACAAAAAGTTCCGAATCAAAGACGTCCATAGATAGCGATCGGAATTCCATAGATATTTCTGCGGATGACATCGCAGCATTAAGTTTGGACATATTGCGCAGTAGGGCTGCGCAAAAAAGAAGAGACAGCGAGACAACGAGAAGAGGGTCCGAGAGTGGAACAGGTAAGAAGTTATATTTTTTAAAATTTGTTTCCCCACATTTATTTGTTTTCTCTATATTATTTCCATATTTATTAGAAGATATTTAGATAGATATATTAATTTCTCACTGTAATACACTGTATATTAATAATAATATTGTACATACCTATATTAATTATTGAATATTTGACTCTTTTTTTAGGGAGTATCAAAAATATATCTCTTATTTTTGAACGAAAAAAAAATATTCTGCTATATATTTATAATAATTGTGGAAAATATGATTACACTGTTTTGGAATTAGTACTTACCTACCAATAATTTCAGTCACATTGCATTATACCCTTGTTTATATATTCTTAAAGTTGTTCAACCGACTAGACAAAATGTGCTGCCAACTGGAGGACAAATCGTGAACCTTTCGGGGCGGAGTCAAAAATATCGATTATTTTCGTTATTTTCCTCAGAGTAATGTAATAATATAGCCCGGGTTTCTGCAAACTTAGTAATAATAGTGATCAGCTGATTAAGAAATTTAAACGAAACTTTTATTTTATTGTAAATTGTGGATTATTTTTGTCTGTTATTTTAAGAATTCTAAACCGTATTAACAAAGAAATTATTATTTCGATATGTTGGTACATTATTTATAATTTATGATAATGCTCATTGCTATTAATAAATTTTTAAAGAAAAGTTACATACCTATTTTAGTTTGATTTAATGCAGGTTTATAAAAGAATCATTTCATTCTTAGATTATTTTATTCTAAATTGAGTGCTTTACGAATTTTACGATATTTTTTTTTGAAAACATAAAACTTTTTACATTTTTGATGCCAACTAATATGTCATGGTATTATTGGTATGGGAATTAGCCAAGAAAGAAAACAATTGGCTATAACTTGTAATTTTTCGAAAAAAAAACATATTATACCTATATCGCTGAAAAGTGATCGGGTTTTCTAGGGTTTCCATTTAAAAAAAAAACATAATGTTTGTGTCATATGTCAAAAATGACAGGCTTTAGAAAAAAAAACAGAAAACACAAACTCATTAGGTATGTGATTATCTACAACTTTTATCGATCGATGATATCTTCCGATCGATGATATCGATGATATTTCTCATATAATTTTACATATAAAATGACAACGATCTTCATTTCATAGCCATCGTTGACGCCGTTTTTATTCGATTATACGGTAGATTATAATGGTATTAGAGACAAGTTTTAAAATAGCCAAAATTTGTTTTTTTCGAAATGTCTAGTAAGCCTTGAACTTCTCCGAAAAATCCGAAAGGCGCATATTTATGACCCCACAAAACTGCAATTCTTTCCCCATTTAACCGACTCTCTATCTCCAGTAGTTTCCGAGATACCCATATAGAGAACATCGTAGAAACTCACCTTGTATAGTATTTAGAAACTAACATTATTATTATTTGACTAGATTAATTTGATTAATAAGACTCGATTAATTTAATTTAAAATAAATTTGATCAGATTTTTTTTTCGTATATTCTACTAACAGAAAATCAAAATTATATGATAACGCACTTTTCAACGAAGTTGAAGGAAGATATAGTGTATCTATCACAATACTTAATAGAATTACTACAATTAAAAGAAAAACAAAAAGAAAAAATACCCAAATACCTTCACCTACTACTCATCTACAAAATAAACGAATATAATCTCTTATAACAACACTACACAACTACTTCTTGTATTCTACACTGAAAAAATTATCAAACTTACCAATTAATCAAACAAAAAGAAAAAATAACCAAATTATCCCTTCACCTACTACTTAACTACAAAATAAACTATAAAAACACTACTACTAAAGTATTTCTGGTATTCTACACTAAACATTATAATTAAACTTAAAAAAAATTAACCCAATTTTACACGACAACCACTACAACTACAAAGAAATAAGAACATTTCTTAAAACTAGAAGAAACAGAACTTCGATACGTGCAACCAGTATAATAGATCAAGCGGACAAAGAATATAAAATACTTTAAAAATGTGCATTGAGAAAGATAAAAATATCTCGAAAATTATCTAAACAAACATTTTTTTTTTCTCATCAGTGAAAAACATCGGCCTCGTCGGCCTTGCGGAATTTGTCGGGTATTTACAATGGTCGAATTGTATAATTACCAGCTTTTATAGCATATCTAATAGACAAAAAGTATCTGGTCGATTAGTAACCAATTGGCACAGTCCGAAAATTATCGATTTTTATTTTCTCTGTTTTTATTGGTCGCTTCAAAATTCAGAGTAACAAAAAATATTTTTCTGTAGTAAAAGACTGTGAAATACGCCCCGCCATCTGGTGCTTTACATCCATAAACGTCTTAGGTTGAGCTACTTTAAAAATTCATATACAAGGATTATACTTAACAGTATGATTAATTTAATTACTAATTAATCTGATAACTGACATTGCTAATTTTAAATTAATCAGAATGACCGTATAATATTCAAACACCGATGATATAGTAAATTCCCCTGCATGTATAACATGCGTGCATTATATGTAGATATTAAGCTTGTATTTTTTAATGGTAACCATTAAACAGTAACTACTAATAACTATTAAATATAATAACTTTTGTTAAGTATTTTTATACCGTGCTTGCTTCTTAAATATAAATTTTAACTGTTCTATTTAGTTGCTGTATACAGGGTGTCCCAGAAATAAATGCAAGTATTTTAAGGAGTGGTAGATCTCGATTAAAGAAACATATTTTCTCTTTATCGTTTTTCAAACAAGTCCAAAATAAGGAATTATTTTCCTTTGAAAATTTCAAAAAAAAATGATTTTTTGCTAAAATTTTAAGAACCACTGGATCTTTTCTGGATTGTCTTTCTTGTAAATTTAATCTAATACTTATGTTGCCATATTATCAAGAAATTATGTTTTTTAAATAAAAACTAAAAAAATTACCAAAAAATTTCGAATTTTCAAAAACAAAATTTCGTGGAAAAAAACTCATAGGCGTGTTTCTGGGCTTGAACCATAGATTTAGGAAGAACAGATATCACATTTTGCATTTTAACCCGATCAAACAATCGGAGGTTGACTACGTACTGTAAAAACCAACTGAGATAGAGAAGGCGACATTGCCACATCTCAAATTTGCGCCTATCTACTTAGTTTGATTTGCAGAAAAGGTGACTTTAAAACCTTCACCGGATATCAATAAATCTCAATTTCTTTAATTAAATTTATAGTTTATTTTTAAAGAAGCATGCGTAATAATATGTTATTAACCAGAGGATATATGCGTTACTATTAAAAGACATGTTTACTGTTTAATGTGCTGAAACGTCTAGAACTATTGGCAACGTCGCTGCTAGTCTTCCAGAATGAAATGAGCCGTCCGTCCCACCACCCCTCGCGACGGCCCTTGATCCGTTATAGCGTACTACGTTTAGCTTACGGTGTGTTTGAAGTCGGAATCAAGTCCAAAGTGAACTTTTCAGTGTTTTTCAGTATTTTTGCTTTTGTTTAACGTACTTTTGAATCTGCGAATTTTCAATATGGTACGATTGTGGTACGACAGTGTCAAATGTGTGGAAAAATAAGCTCAAATTACCCGAATTTGTCTTTTCACAGGTAGGTTTCCGCCGCGCCGTAATCGCCGTACATAGGCGTCCCACAAGGGAGCCTCTCACAATTAAAATAATTTCTAATTATATTTGTTGAATTTTGAGCTATTAAAACAAGAACGTAGTAGCCAGTAATTGAATTATAATTCGTCTCAATTACTACTTAACTGTTGTAGATCATAACAAATTTGAATATAAACGTTGCATTTGTTATAACTTTATTATAAGCCAGAAAGTGACATTTTTTTTCTTAAAATTGCGTCATATTTTGGTCATTATATACGATATTCTAAAGGAATTTTGCTCAACAAATAAACAAAGGTGTTTACCCGACCTTTTTTACATTTTATTGCTTTATTATATCTTCCCCTTCGGTCTTGTTTAGACAATTTTTTACCACCGTACAAATACATCTTCCTAGAGTTATTTCTACGGTGTGTTTAACTTTTTTTAGAATGGGACGAACTGTAAATAATTCTTAGGTTACTAGTTTTATACATATCTATATAGAGAGTGACCCAGGCCTCCAAAAAAGCTTTTTACCTATTACCTTTTTTGTTTGTGATTTTTATTTCATTTTTTACATAAGATGCGGGCCATTGTAACGCACACATTTTCCAAATATTTTTTGTCAACATACAGGCTGATTCAAACCGCAATACATATTGTTATACAGTGCAATCTCTCCATTAAGCACAATAAATTTGATTATGGTTGATGAAAGCTACCTTTAGAATCTTGGAATTTTGCTTAATACAATACAGACCGCTTCAATTAGGTAATTCATTCATTTGTGCGACAGAAAATCACATTACTGTGCCGCACATATTTTATACTTTTAATGATAAATCCTTCTATTGAGAGACTAAGAGGTAATTGCCTCGTATCCGAGCCATCATAATACAAGAAGAAGTCCGAAAGTCAAATCTTGTCTTATATTATTCAAAAAAAACAAACACAACTTTCTCACTAAATACATTTGTGATTATTAGGATAGGAAGGTTATTTCAATAAATACAATTCAAAACAAACTATTACAGATGCGAGACTTAGCATTGAAGCTATCGAATTCGCGAACATAACTAATCGTTAGCTAATTACTTAATTTTCAAAAAAGTTCTAAAATTATTTAAAAAAAAAAAAAAAAAAAACTAAAACCTAAACTATCGATCTTGCTAGAGTTAACGGGAACTGTTGCAAATAATGGGCATTATTATCTTAAACTAATCGAAGAATAATAATTTTAAGTTTATATTAACACTCTCTATATTTACCATCATTTGGACCGAAGAATGAAATATTTCTGGCTTTGTGTAGCGTAATTTTTTTCAGGGAAATACGTGAGAATAAAAAGGACTGAGTTTAGAGTTCAAAAAAAGTCACAAGGACAAGTTATTCCAAAAGAGTCGGGTCTCACACCGGTGGGCAACCCTAAGTATTTTCTGGAAAATTGGAAATTTAAAATGCAACATCTACAAACTTTAGTTTGAAAATTGTTCCGCCACCTCATGTTTACAAAAACTGTCGTAAAAATGTGGCATTTTTTACCATTTCGTGTGATTCCTGTGAAAAAAAATTGAACAAAAATGTCACCAACCACAAACCTCATATAGAACTGTTTCGGAAGCCTGAGTCACCCTGTAAATATTCAAAAGTAACTGAAAGTTTATTAGAAGTAACTGAAAGTTTAAAATGAAAATCGACGTTGGAGCGATTTTTTCGAAACATACCTACTAACGTACTTCCACACGATAGCATTTATATGCTGGGGATCATCTTAAATCGACTTACTTCTCATTTATTATTTAGACCTCTAAAAACAGTGAGTGTGTGTAAGAATAAACGTGTATAATGTTTCTCTAATATGAGTAACACTTTTACCTAAGGTAACTTACTTTTACTTTACTTTAATAAATTCTTCCAAAAAACGATACGCCACTGGCCATTAGAACAATCCAAATGCGCCTAGTTGCCGGGTTCGGAAATTTTAGACTTCTCTATCTCTTCTGTCCTTGTTTGACACGTTGGAATGTTTGATACACTACCAACGAGTATTTATGAATGAGATGTTCGGTCTATATTTATAATGTCTTTGGGTTGAACTATACTACCAGTTAAGATACTTGCACTTATTTCTGGGACACCCTGTATATGTACGGGAATATGAATTTATTTAGTTTTGAAATATTTATATTTAAGGTGTAGCGTTCTACCTAAATCTAAAATAATTTAAATTTTAACGAATATACCAAATCAACTGAAGATTTTTTTTGTATTGTGTAGCTTGTGTAGTCTTGGTTAGTGCATATTCTACACACCCCGACATTTTCATTATTTTTTCATTTTATTATAGTTAAAAAAACTTAGAAGAGACAGGCTCTGTTTGTAAATAAGATTGTTGTAACCCCAAATTGAATTAACGAACTATAACGAACTTTCTCTTAACGCTGCTAGCATGTGAATTTCGGACCACCTTTCTCACACCAAAAAGCCTATCTTTCTGCCACATATTCCGGAGAGTAGGTAGGTTGTGTGCCCATAATCTCTCCCCCTCTCCCTCTCTTAAAAAAACCTCCCCCTCCAAACAACAACTACCTCACTTTTTACGTACGTCATCTGAGTGTTTGGAGCTTGTGAATGGTTGAAAAGATTTTAGTTATACAAATTAAATATTCAGGATTTCGAATGTAAAACCTCAGCAAAGAGGTCCTCACCAAAAGAGGGTCCTCACCAAAGATGTCCAACCTAAAGGAGACAAAACTGTTTACATTTTATCGCGATCAAACATCGTTTTTGTTTGAAAACGGAGTATGTTGCTATTGTTATTAATGTTTTTTTTTGGTACCTATAGAAACAGGCCATTCTAGATTGTCCTAAACTTTGAATAAGAAGACTAAGGAAGGAGCATATCAAAAATCTTAGGTACACCGCGATGGGCCTCAAATATGGCCGACTTAAATTCCGGTTTATCAGTGTCGTTCTAATTTTATTTAAAAAAATGCAAAACTAAGGATGTAGTAGACGTGGGGTAGACTCCACAATTTGTTGTTTTTATTTTATTGCTAGAATAAATGTTGGTAGTTATTAAAATTGTTATAAAATATATAATTCTAATAGTAAAATAGATAAGTTATACGCATTTATTAACACAAACATCCGATACGCTACTTAAGCAGGTAAGCCAAATTAACGTATCAAAATTCTTTGACATCTAATCTCTTTGACAAGTAATAAATAAAAAGCCAAAATGCAAGAACAGTAATTTATTTCCCCAAAAATATACAACAACCCTTTCGATATTTTTTGTTTATAAATCCCCTTTCCAAATACAGAATTTTTTTTTAAAAGTTCCAAACCACTTTAACTAAGTTAGGGGCCCTGTAGGACCCCTTTTTGATGATATGCCTTTAAGGGAACTCGAAAACATATTTTACCAGCAAGACGCCTTGATGTTCCTTCAGCCAAAATTTTTGTAGCCAATTTTAAGAATAATTGCAATAGATAACCAAATCCCAGCCGTGGTCGTCGAGCACCGCCTGACTTAGGTGCCAATGATGCTTCTATGGATATATTTGCGCAAGAATAAAGGTTCCTTATTCTTCCGTATAATCTAGACAAGAATTGGAAATACTTAGCAGTTATGAGAGGGTATCTTTCACCCCCCCTGAGTTAATGAATTCCGCGAGAAATGTTCAAAAACTGCCCCGTCTGTCCATAACAGAAGATGGTCGATATGTCACAACACCTATAGCAAAATCTCATGTCTTGGTTTGCTATTTATTTTTTATTGTTATTAGATATAGTTTAAATGTGTTAATGTTGGTTAAATATATTTTAAATTGTTATAAAATTCTGCATCTCTCATTGCAAATATTATTTTCGTTTTAATTGATGCTCACAGCTAGAATTTTTTTGCATTACAGCCGGTGCTGTTCAAAGCCTACTTATTTAAAGCGGGCGAATTTTTATATACTCTATATCTCGAAGAGGAATCGAGCAAAATATCAAATGTATATTTGTCGGTCATAGACCAGAAACAACTCAATAATCAAACAATATCGGTCATTTCAGAAACAACATGAGTCAAAAATTATAGTTTTGAGATATTCATGACTCATGTGGTTTCTGAAGGAATCCGGTATTTTCATAGGCTGCAGTACATTAAGTTAAGGCAAGACTCGTGTTGTTTCTGCACGCAATGGTGCGTTTGCGTATAAAAAGAAGATTAATGTGGAAATATCAATTTCAGAAAAAAATGACTCATGTTGTTTCTGAAATGACCGATTCAAATGTCTTATATTTTTGGAAAGGTAATTTTAAATTATTTTCAATAAAGTAAAAATATACAGGGTGTCCTATATAAAGAATCAAATTTTCTGTTGATAATTCTTAAATTATTAATTTTAAAAAAATTATACTTAAACCATTAAATTTTACGTAAAAAGGTGCTTTGGAAATGTTTTCATAAAAATACAAAATTTTCCATAGCAAAAAAGTTACAGCGATTTGTTAAAAATGCATATTTTTGAAAAACACCCCGTAACTCCGAAACTGTAACATATATCGATATGCGGTTTTCATCATCATGTTTTTGACAAAAATTGAGCTCCAGACACCGACATTAGTTTTTGTCTATCTCCTACAGAAAAGGGTGTTTCCATTTAAAAGCGTCGAATTTGACCCACCCTGTACATTTGTTGCTTTAAAAACAATCTAAAATGTCAATATTCCATGGGTATATTGATAAATGAGGTCTAAATTATAAGAAAATGCATTTTCTTCAAAAACTTGAAGGGATAGGTGAAAAAAAATGGTATAATACAATTTGATAGACAATTAAAGTGTGCATCTGATTCTCCTAAAATATACAGGGCGTTCCATTTAAATTAAAGAAGTTATTGGCGTTTAAATCTAGAAATTATTTAAAATAAATTTGTAGACACTCTGTATAAGGTAGTATTATTTTTATTACTGCAACACAATAACTGATCAATAAATAAACTTCAGTAAATATTTAGTATTAAAAACTTTGATACCCTTGGAGAAATGAAGCCTTAAAATTTTTACTGCAATTTCACAAAATTAAAAATATTTCAAAAACGGTAAGGTTTAAGTATAATAAATATTAATCAAATTTACCTTTATTTTAATCGTAGAAACTAAAAATGTAATAATATACAGGGTGTTCCATTTAAAAAAATACAACTATAATATTTTTTACTTATTTGGGACACTCTGTATCTTGTAAAAATATTTTTAAATTGTAGCTCTAATAGTCCTTCAACGAACCCAAAACTTACAATTTGTAAAAATCTAATCGTTTGGCTACAATACTCCGTGTCGTATGTGGTGAACAACCCTGTATAATATACTATTGTACTTAAATTATAAACATCTTTTCAATCATTCACATCCTTAAGAAGACATTTCCAATACCGAAGTCACGGCATGGTCTTAGTTCATTCATTTAGATGGCATCATTCAGTAGAACTGCTCCTACTCGAACATGTTCAAATCATCGTTTGACTTAATTCTGATGGAAAAACCGTATGTCTAATTTAGAATTCTTTTCTGCATTTATACTTCTATCTTTAGCAAGTTTATAGATTCTGTTGTTTGTATAATTTTTAACTCCTAACTCATACTTAGCATATATTTTTAATATTATTGTATATATGTTTAAAGAAATGTATATTACTAGGTATTAATGTTGAATGAATAATTAGGTTAAGGTATGTACCGTATAATCGAAAAAAAAAACGGCGCTCAGATGTCTTGGAAATGAACATCGATGACATTCTTCATATAATTTTACATTACATATAAAATGACAGCGATCTTCATTTCATAACCATCGCTGACGCAGTTTTTTTTTGATCATAAGGTATTTAGAACTCTACAAGAATCAATGAGTGTCTTGTTTAATAAATATACAGAGTGTTTCTTAATTAAGTACTAATTTAGAAATATTAATTTGTTGTTTATCCCAAGACTTTTCTATAGCGTATGTTCCAATATACCGGAGACAGAACCTTTTTTTACTTAATTAATTAATACGATTAGTTGGTATATAATTTTGAAACACCCTATGGTTATATAAACGTTATTATTCTATCTATATCTCAGAGTAGTGCAAAACAGAATATAATTTCTTATATACAGGGTATCTTTCTTTCCTTCTCGAAATCTTGTTTGCAAATAAAAAGTTACTGAGAAGGATGAATTTTTCAATCAATTTAAAATAATTCTCGACATGCGTGAACACAACGTGTGCTTTTACTTAAGTCAGTCATATAATAAAATACAAATCAACATAATTAAAAGCATACAAAGTATTCTTCCTTGTCGAAAATTATCCTAGCGCCACATTTTTCGTGCCCAACGTGGGACTCGAAAATTAAAAAAAATAATAAGAGCGACACAGAGCGCTAGGAACAAGCGACGCTTCAGTTTTTCATTACTCTGGGACCTAGATTGAATCTAAATTCCGCGCATGCCCCTCACATCTGTCTCCCCTTTTTACGTAACACGACCTTTGTTCCCGTGCACCGCTCGTCAGGCGGCGAAGACACATCCTCCTCCGCCAGCAAGATCACCCTGGGCCGACGCCAGTTCTCGCAGACGCAGTCGGAGCCGGAAACGACCGACGTCCCCCCTTCGGCTTCGGGCAACGTCGGCCCAACTGCGGGCGTTACTTTCACCGAGCCCAAGATCAAGGTGATACCGCCGAGCGGCGGTAGGGGCGCGTTGCTCATGCACATGCACACGGAATATGCGAGTATCACAGATGAGCTGGAGACGGTTTGCGGATTGCTGAGTCCGCCCCCGAAGAGTCCGGGGCTATTGAGTCCGCCGCGGCCAGAGCAGTCGCCGCCAAGTAAGTTTGCTGTTTACGAGAACTTTAAACTGGATGTTATGATACTCAAATCGTTAAGTGAAATATTATTGCAGCCCAACTCTTTCTGGGATGCTTCTAGAGCCTCTAGGTATTCTCTCTAATTATATTAAAAAAAATTATATATTATTTATTGATTAAGAAAATATTATCAATATTGCATAACTTAAATAGAGAAATGTCAGGTCTTACTAGTATACAAAAGATACAGCTAATACTCATCACTTTGATCGGCCAGAATCACAGACTGCCACCAGGCTACAAAACTAACTACACCCCCTCTATCTTCTGTGTAATAAGCCTTACCATCGCTAGCGGTTACGTTGTTATTTACAGTGGAGTTACACAATAAACGGTTTTTTAACAGTTTATTGTGTATCTACTAGCGATGACCGCAATGAACTTAAGCTTCATTTACACGCATCTGATCACGTGGTTTGTTTTCAATGTTTATTTTCAAACAAAGCTAAAACATCCACGTTATGTAAATAACTTTTGACCGGCGCCGGCGTTAAACCCTTAGATCTATTAAACCACACGTTGGTCTTATATGTACCAATTTCGTTTTGCTGGCTGAAATTAAATTTTACATAATTTTTTCTACATTAATAATATGTCTAAACAGAAAAGGAAAAAACGTACTATTTTAGGGTCTCTGGTAATATCTGAGATTTTATAAACCTCGTTCATTTTTGTTGAAGAGACATTAGATACATTTGACTATCTGATCTAACTGAACCAATCGCCAATCTTTCTTTTTTGTAGCCTTGTGTAACACAAAAATGGACCTATTTTAATACAATAAATTAATAATTTGAAAATATTAAGCAAGGTAATAACTCATTTTTCAATCTATTTAATTGTTTTAAATTATAGTTATTGAACCAAATCCATATGAGGATTTTAAAAGGTGGAATCTAATTTAAATAAATATATCCTTTAATCATAAGAAGTGTCTCTCTGTTTTTCAATAGTTTATATTACTAAGAATATTTTAAATTTTAAAACTACCAATGTTTTATTTTTTATTTTTCGATATTACTTTTATAAATAATGTGGAATCAGTGGGATAGAAATGTATATTTACAGTTTTTAAAATTAAAAAAAATTGTTTCACAAATCAATTTGTGAAACACAAATGTGTAAATACAAATAAATTTTGTGCCGTTCTTTAACCCGATTTTTCTCTGCTTTAACTGTGTGAGATCTAAGCAGACTACAAGTTAGACGCGCGCAGCGTCCAAGTGTATTTGATCCAAGTAAAATTGTACCCTGTCAACCGGGCTTTATGCTTAGAAGTTAGAATATTGTTACCTTATAGTTTTACCTTAAGCGACTATGATCTGGGTATCATGATAAGTTTAAAGTTCTTGGGTTGTGGCGGTAGTAGATGGTGGCTGTAGATATTACGTAGTTTATGTTACTAGTTCGTTTGTAATATCACCAATTAATTTTACACATACCTATATGTATATTAGCACGTTACACATACACATCTTTATACGTCATTACTTTTTACATAAATAATAAAGTAATTTTAAGTTAGTCTTTATTTTGAAATCGTGTTTATTTTATTACATGATTGTAATGATTTTAGATTATTTTTTTATTATATTATTATTTTTATTTGTATTATATTTATATTTATTTATTATTGCTCAATAATTGTTTGCCATAACCTTTTTCATATTACACCTGCCATTTGACCTTTTTCATATTACACCTTATTGTTTCCAATATCCCAATGGTCCACCCTCCAATTAGGACACGCTATAAATTGCCATAGCTGATTGTAGAATACTGAAGTATCCGTAGCAGTATATACTAACCCAAGTAGCATTTTCACGACTTGCGACCACATGTTTACTAAACACAACGTTGGATTAGTTACAAAAAATAGTTAGCTCTGTACCCTTGGGTATTAAAATAAATGTAAACGTTGTTGTAACGTTGTGCCGACGTTGAACTAGTACTACAACAAAGTAAAAGCTTCTGCGACGTCGAATAAACGTTGTCTTGCAACCTTTTTTGCTTAAGTGATCTTTAGGTGATTCGGAAAACGTAGTTACAATGTTGGGCAGTAAACAGTTTTCCGACGTCACTTTCAGGACCAATTCCAAAGTTATGCAAACGTCGTCTGTTTTACTAATTCCAACGTTGTTTAGATTTCCTTATTCTTACGTTGATAGGACGTCGAGCCACTACCTTTTTGCAACTGTATTGAACCATAACCTTAAATCTTAAATTTTCACTTCATTGTTCTGTTCAGTCAGACAGTTCAGTGCTGTTTTTGTTTTTATAAAAAAACTTAATTAAAATGGGACGTAAGAAAGGCACATATAAATAAATTTAAATATACATCGACATATTACCGATACTTTATCTACTCCCTCGTTTATTTAGAATATAGAGGGCGGCACAAGCTAGACTCTAGGATGACTAAATTAGGCAATCTTGCGACTAGTATACTACCTGTTAAGACTGAACTGCGACTTTATTAGTCCAGTATGCGACTATACTCGAACTACTCCATCTTAATCTTCAAAACAACAAAGTGAAAGCCGCCATGTTGTTGAATAAGAAAATGTTTCGTTCCTGAAATAGCAATTCCTGCTTTTTTAATGCATTAACTTGACATATTTGACCCTAAACAACGCGCGGAATTTTTTTTCGACTTCGAATAAATTATTCTCATTTTATTAAAAAAAAATTTAAGAAATTTTTTAAAACTTCTTTAATTTTAAGGCCCATTAGTATTTTTCAAAGTAGAAACAATACATTTATCAATAAAGTTGTTTGCGTTTAACTTTTTTGTCTTGGGTAACGAGTTAGAATTTGTTAAAGTGTTTCAATAATTATGATCTTCAAACATCCTCCACACTTAAATACTTTTGTTTTGTTTTCCTTTACTGCCATCCGGCATATGTCTCTAACTAAATCATAAAAATAATATTTTTACTATAATTATCCCAATTTAGGATAAAACGCGACTTAGACGCCATATTATTATAGTTTTGTATTTCTGTGAATTAGGATTTTAAACAACGTTGCAGTTTGTACTAAATTAGGCTGCTAGCCAATGTAGGTATCCAACGTCGTTTCGACCCAAAAATTATTCTCCAAACTAGTGCAGACTAGGGTTGGCACGAGGTTGTGCCGACGTTGCGCCCCGACGTTTGGTCGCGTGACACAACGTTGTCCCGACGTCCAAATGCTGCTTGGAAAGTATTGAATTTAAAGCTGCTGTACTGTAAGAAGACGATAATATGAGGATCTGATTTTTGTTGTTTATTGATTTTTTTTATCGCTCATAAAGGTTTAAATCATCAAGGATCATAAAAGTCTTTTCGTATGATGTTCTTGTCGCTAACTGTTGTTTTTTGTAGGTACGCGCAAGCGCAACCCGTCGGAGATGTCCAACCCGGAAATAGCGATCAACTTTGAGAAAGAGCACCTGCGCAGCGCGGAGGAATCCGACTACATGGTCATGGAGAACCTGATCCAGAGGCGGTACGAGCACGAAATGGACGACTCGGACGGCGAAAAAGATGAAGATCTGGGCGAGGGCGGCAGCAGGCCTACAACTAGAAATCCCGCGTTGCTCAGTGTCGTAGCGGAAAGGTATGACACAGTAGATATACCGATTTGGTCATTTTAGAAGTGCGGTCTGGATTTTAACTTGTAAGACAGTGATGTAGGCAGCTTAATGGAAAATCAAATGTATTAAAAAGAGATATATTTTATATTGCATTTTCCACAGTAAATTTTTATCAAAACCACCCGATGATTTTTCTCTCGTATTTTACCGTTGAAAGAGCCATATGAAATAATACCGCGGGTATCTGCGAAACCGTTAAAAAATGTTAAATACCTACTGTAAATACAAAAAATGTTCATTTTTTAATTCCCCATCTAACAAAGAATTAATATACAGGGTGTTCTGTTTATTCACTTTAGTTATATTGAAAACACTTCGCGATTTTGCCAAGTATGTTTATATAGTCTGTCCAACGAGAAGATCCTTGACAGTGATAGATGTGTCTGTCATTTTAATTTCAAAGTAGTTTATTTTATTTCACAAAGTAATAAGTTGGTGCAACTGGAACGCATAGCAGGAAATTAATATATGTATTTAAAATTTGACTGACAAGTAACTTCAAAATATTATGAGAAAAACTGTATAAAACTGAAAAAATGTAATCGAGTTATCTTATTTAATAAAAAAAGGTACGTGTTAATACAAAACAAACAACTACATACCAAAAATATATAAAAGAACTATTTCTTGCTTTAAAGCTTTATATAAACTTCCTGCATTTATGATTATATTTACTCAATATAACTTATGCAACAAATACAAATTTGTAATATTCCGCAGCAATAAATAAAACAACATCAATAAAACAAACTATTTTATTAATAATAACACTTACCAAATTTTATACCTCACAGGTTGATTAATTAACTTTAATCTTAATTTTTTTAAACCAGTACCTTTTGACATTATTTTTCTGCAGTACTAAAATCCATTATTTATCTATCGTGTGATGTCGATATTTTACAGCTACTCCAGTTTTTAGTATGTGTTTAGTTTGATCCTTCTACCATATTCGAGATTCACTTATCTACGACGAGATGGTATACGAACTTTATTGGTGGCTGCTTTGGTGGCTGTATAAGACTTTCTGCCTGGGCAGCGAGTATTAACCATAAACTGTGCTCTGGGTTCTACAGTTAATTTTCACTCGATTTTTCTTCCGCTTGACTTCAAAAGACACAAAACACACGTAATAACACGAATCAAAATGCATCATCTTCCAAAACGAAGGGTATTTGACAGAAGTTGTCACAAAATTATAACCTTTAATTTGGCAAGACTTTGACAAGCGTCAAAAATCTAAAGGCGAGTTCATACGCATCGGCGTCCGTTTGTCGTTCATCGTTCCGTCAAACCAATAAAATTGAAATACGTCTGTCATTTTTTAAATAAACCAATAAAACTGGTTAAAAACAACAAGAGACGACGTATGACGGATTTATATTTAAACCCATCCACAGTTAACTTAAAAATTATTAGAAACTTTTTTTAGTAAAATAAATAGATTGGTATGGGACGTCATCTGCTTTTCTTCTGTCATCGTCTGTCGAAATCTTACCTGAGAAAAAAAACAGAGTATATATTTTATTGTCTTTTTATCCAGTAGTTTGTATTAATGAACTTTATCAATGCTTCTCTTTTGCAGGACGAGTTCGTGGCCAGCCAGACAACAAACACTCAAAAGATCTCAGGCAGTGGACGGTGAGCCTCCCGGTTTAGGTACAGTGTATTATTTTGAGACCGACGATATCCAGTCAGATTATTGAATGTTCTATTATTTTATTTATGTCAATTTTTATGTGTCATTTCTTGTCATCAATTTTATCCTTTAAAGGCCGATTCCGTCCATTCTCGGTCCTAATTTATTGAAAATTTATTTCGTCATATAAAATTTGTATATTAAAATATTTTATTAATTATTCTTGCTGTAGAAAAAGCAAGAAATTTTATTGCAATTTTATTAATATTTATTAGGCACAAATTTTTAGTTGAATTTTTTTGTCTCGTATATAAAAATATTATATTTTTATTTATTCTTGTTATAAATTTGGAAGCAAGAAACTTTTTAAAAACGCTTTTTATTAAATGTTAAATGAATTTTAACGTGTCGGTCTAGAAATGAATTATTGTGCTTTTGTGTTTTGTAATGTATATCAGTAGCGAAATAAACACGGAAGTAGATTGTTTTTGCTTTTTATATTTTGATTGTTCCTTTATCTTTGTCATAGGGTAAGAAATTATATAGAGATGGTCCGTCATAATGTTTATAGAGAAATCAATAATATTTGAAATTAAATCTGCCTTTTGTTTAGTTAAAACTACTATTTTCATTACATTAAAATGTTACAACGACCTCCTGAAATCCAGCTGTTAAAACATACAATGACAATTGGTCTTTATATACAGTGTGATTCCTGTAAGTCGGTCTTGCTTTAAGGGAATGATAGGGGCGTCGAAATATTAATTTTGATATAGCACACTAGAGGTCGGAAATGCCTCTTAGTTTGCGAACACAGTGCAAGCAGGTTTGCCGCTTATTGGTAGTCAGCGCCAATCTGGGCACCTATTCTTGACATCGTTCGCAACTTTGCGTATACGCATCACGTGTATTGTTATAAACAGGGTATCCCAGAAATAAGTGCAAGTATTTTAAAGGGTGGTAGATCTCGATAAAAGAAAAATATTTTCTCTTTATCGTTTTTCAAATAAGTCCAAAATAATGGAGTTATTTTACTTTGAAAATTTCCAAAAAAAAAATATTTTTTACTAAAATTTTGAGAACATTTTTTTTTCTTCTTCATGTGCCTTCTCCTCATCGGAGGTTGGTGACCATCAATTGGAATTCCTCCCTGTCTTGAGCCAAACGGATAATTGCACTGGCCTCTCCTATATTAAACCACTGGTGCAAATTCCGCAACCAGGAAAACCGTTTACGCCCGATGCCTCGTCGTCCTTCAATCTTTCCCTCAACGATCAGTTGTAGGAAACTATATTTGTTATTTCGAAAAATATGACCAAAATATGCTGCTTTCCGTCGTTTTATTGTAGTCAATAGAGAACAACGGCATACGGTCGAGTCGGCCTACAAACACGTAAACGTTTACGTACGCATGCGCATTTCTTATATTTTTTATTTTTTATACACGTAAAAGATTCTTTACGTCTACGTCTACGTGCCAGCAGCGGCCGACTCGACCGTATGCCGTTGTTCTCTAATAGTTCTTGGTCCTTACACATTCTTTCCAATACTTCGAGATTTGTTTGAGAACCACTGGATCTTTTCTGGATTTTTTTCTTGTAAATTTAATCTACCACCTATGTTGCTATATTATCAAGAAATTATTTTTAAAAAATAAAAACTAAAAAATTGCAAAAATTCCAAAAATATTTCTCAAAAATTCTGAATTTTCAAAAAAAGTATTTAGAAACCCTCATAGGCATGTTTCTGGGCTGAACTATACTACCAGTTAAGTTAAAATACTTGCACTTATTTCTGGGACCCTGTATATGGTTACATAGTAGCGCCGCGCCGCGCAAAAAAAATGAAAGCGTGTTATCAAATCGGCTAGTTCACAGTGGAAGCAGGCAGCACCGTCAACCAGCGTTCATCGGCGTTCTCGCTTTTACCGGAACGAAAATTTATTTATTTCTGCTTTTGCACGCGCCGACGGCGCACAGGGGGTATTAAGAACTAAAGGTTAACAATTTGCAGAAAAAGCACTACAAACAATTCCACTATTTTTATAATCTTAGAAATATTCAGAATACACTCAAGATAATTCATACTTTTAACTGAAATATATTATTTATTTGACAGTCAACTTACGACTTAAAAAAGCTAATAACTAATAAACGTGCTTACATTTAGTATTTATAGATTTGTATTCAGTTAAGATAAAAAATGAAAATAAAAAAATATCACTTTTGGCCAGGTTTATAGACCAAATACACCTATGTGTGGCCCCGGCGAGGCGGGCGCGGCGTTTGAATATGGTTTGGTTAGGTTAGGTTAGTTAATCAAGTAAATTTCCTCTTAATTATCTACTTCCGAATCCTTCTCGCATCTCCGAAATAGCCATATACAATACACGTGATGCACATACGCAAAGTTACGCATCTGTGTATTGTTATATGGCTTTTTAGGAGATGCGAGATGCGAGCGATATTTGAAGATGCGAGTGGTCAAGAATATGTCCCCAGAGACGGCGCTGGTTGCCGGAAAGCAGAAACCTGCCTCCACTATGTTCGTACCCTTACGCAAGATACAGGGTGCTAAAGTTTTTGAAAAATTGAAGATATTCTTTAATAGTTTTTAACAGTTAAAGGTATCGTTATAAAATTTTATTATAGGGCCTACCTAACAGAGACACTTCAAATTTAAAAAGAAGAGATTTTAGTTTCAACCAGTTGCGTAGATGTGTATTTTTTTCAATAAAAAAAATAGTACGCCACTGTTAAAAAATAAAAATTTCAGAGATTTTTTTATTTACTTGGTTTATTTCCAAGAAAAAATGTCTCTTGCAACTTTCTCCTATCTAAAACGGGCCACAGATTATACGATTTATCGTACTACAAGTTGTACAACATCAAATCGTTTCGACCGTTGGATCAATGGTTGGATAGTTAGTGGCTTTGTAGTACTACTTGTAGTAAGACAAAGTCGTATCGTACGGAAGTATGGCATGCAGAAAATCTGTAGTACAACGCAGTATATACGATCGATTTGATGGTTTGTGTGCAAACCCTATGTGTCGCAGACAGATCGTTTACATTTTTCGTTGCACATGGTTAAACAATCTCTTAAAAGCGAGAAGTTTTGGGCAGAATTTATTGAAATTTATCATAATCAACCTTGTTTGTGGGATGTGAAAAGTAAGGAATACCTAAATAAACAAAAAAGAAATGCCAGTTATGATATCCTACTGGAAAAATTAAAAGAAATAAAAGCAGATGCTACAATAGAATTCCTGAAAAAGAAAATTAATAACTTTCGGACTGTTTTAGACGTGAATTAAAAAAAGTAAGTAAATATGAATGTGCAGGTTGTTTGTTTATAATTTGCTTGTAGGGTTGTTATTCTAGGCACACAATAATAATTTACATAATATTTATTTAAATCGACTGGTTCATTAGCACTTATTTCACGTAAAAGGTTCATATGAGGGTACAGTTGCCGTTTTTGTAACCAATTTTTGCACCATTTTCTTCTTTTTTTGGGCTGTTCTTCGTCTTCGTCTAACAAAACTAACAAAATTGCAGCTAGAAGTCCTTTTTGATAAATTCGATGTCATGTTGACGTTGAACACAATAGAATTAAAAATGAATGCAAAATAAAACTACTACTTGTTGGTGATTAACATCAAATGGTAGTTTTAGTTAGTGAATAAACGCGGATCCGATCTGTCGTTCCAGCGGTTGCACAGTGCTTCGAACATATGGCTCTAGAGGACAAAAATGCAGAACTTCTCTTTTACTGTAGGTAATTTATTCAAACTAGGTTTATTTGACACAAATGATGAGTACTCTCATTGTACTAAATGATGATGTTCTTAGTCCCACGATATGAAAAAAAATCTTATAAATAATAAAAATGTTAGAGCTGTGTTCCATCTAAGGAAATAATAATTTATAGTATGAAAACGGTGTAAGTATTAAATAAATTCCTGTGATAAAAAAGAATTGAAATAACATTAGAACATGATTCCTACAATATAAGTCTAATATAAGATAAAAATGTTTTTCTTTAATGAAAAGAAACATTAATGATATATTTAATTAAAAAAAAACTTTGATACTATAAATTTCTATTTAGGGACAACAAAATGTATAGATCAAAATTCTCTGATTGGGCAAAGATATGTAGATGACATTTTTTGTATTTGGTCAGGCACCGAGAGAAATTCTAAACAGTTTTTTAAACATAAATTCACTCAACTGAGAATCAACTGCTGACAGAATCTTCCTCCCAATTTTATAGTATCCAAATCACAGGTAGATGAAGCAGTATCCTCACATATAAGATATTTCTGAAACGTCATTTCTAATACACTGGTTCGCGTTGTTACTGTTCTTTTGTTGCTGTGAGGCTGTCTGGATGTTAACAGTTACCTCCTTTAATAGACCATATCCATATATTAGTTTTTTCCTTTCTTGGGTATGAGGTTTTATAATAAAATTGAAAGATGGAATATTTTTTATGCGACGTTTCAGCTTCAACATAGTGGGCTTTTCAGGCACAAGTGGTGCCTCATTTGACTCAGAAGATATTCATCAATATCTAATAAAGAACACATTTTTTGAAATACAAATAATTTTCTAGTTCTTGTCCTTATGATCAAGTCAAGTATTAACTAGATCAGCATTGTTTATCAATTTTACTCCATCTGAAAAGTATTATAAAATAAAGTTCGTCGCAAGCAGACGCAGGTGAACCTATACAAAAAATTAAAAGTGTATGAATATGACGGGTATAGGTGGATTGCAATGATTGTGATGCCGTGTACATAGGCCAAACAGGTAGAAATTTAGATATAAGGATTAAAGAACATGTAAAGTCTATTAATAATCTCCAGCATAGTTCTGGTCTTGCAACTCATTGTATAGTAAATAACTACAAAATTAATGAAAACTCAATTAAGTTACTACACAGAGAAAACAGACGTTTAAATTACATTGAACAGTTAGAAATACTAAAATCTGTTAAAAAACGAAAAAATATTCAATAAATACGATATGTTTTGATATGTTTTTTTTTAAATGCCTTTTGAAGTTTGAAAACATAAAATTTTTACCCATTTAAGAATCATCTTAAAAAATAAATAAAAACTAAACAATCACGAACTTGTTTTAGAAATAAATTTAAAGTACATACCTTGTTTTAACAATATCCATAGTGGCTTTCAATTAAGTACGTACCCGTTTAACTCCATATACAGAACTACTATGAATGTATTCTTTTCAATTGATAAGATAATGATCGTAAAAATTCATTTTTAGGTGAAAAATATTTGCTGAGTAACAAAAACGCTGGTTAAGCGGTTTTTGAAAAAATAATATACAAATGGGATGGTTGAACATTGCTATAAGTATTAAATTACATATTCAGATATGAAGTAAAGTTTAAATTTTTTTCGATTTTGTCCATGGGACGAAGCACTGTATGGGTTGTATCAACTTGTCGTAATGACATGTATTGTAACGACGAATCGTATTAGCACTATTTCAATGGGGGAAACGCGCGAGGGTACAGTTGCCGTTTTTGTAACCAATTTCGCACCATTTTCTTTCTTTTGGGTTGTTCTTCGTCTTTACCACCAAAAACTAACAAAATTGCAGCGAAGTCCCTTTGATAAATTCGTCATGTTGACGTTGAACACAATAGAATTAAAATGAATGCAAAATAAAACTACTACTGTTGGTGATTAACATCAAATGGTAGTTTTAGTTAGTGAATAAACGCGGGATCCGATCTGTCCAGCGGTTGTATCAACTTGTCGTACGACATGTAGTACGACGAATCGTATTAATGTGTGGCCCGTTGTAGTTTAAGTTTGTGGACAACAGCGCGTCCGATATGTCGTTCAAACGGTCGAATCAAATTTGTGTTGTACAACCTGCAGTACGATAAATCGTATAATGTGTGGGCCGTTTAACGCCATTTTGTCACAACTTAAAAATAAATACATTTTTTAATGAGAACCTTAAATACAGCGAATTATTATAACTATAGGCCAGAAACATATGTGCATAGAGTTACACACCTTGGGAACTTTACTTAAGAACTTTAGTACTTTAGTACTTTTTACAAAATGGTGTTAGATAGAAGAACGTTGCAAGAGACATTTTTTCTTGGAAATTAACCGAGTAAATAAAAAACTCTTGAAATTTTTATTTTTATCAGTCAGTGGCGTGCTTTTTTTTGTAAAAAATTACCCGTATCACATCTGCTTGAAACTAAAACCTCTTCTTTTTACATTTAAAGTGTCCCTGCTAGGTAGACTCATATAATAAAATTTTATAACGATACCTTCAACTGTTCAAAACTATTAAGGAATATCTTTAACACCCTGTATCTTGCGTAAGAGGCATTTCCGACCCATAGTGTGCTATATCAAAATTAATATTTCGACGTCACCCATCATTTCCCGAAAGTATTACTCACTTACAGGAATCACCCTGTATTTATAAAAACCAATTATTGTCACTGTATATTTTAACAGCTGGATTACAGGACGTCATTGCAGCCACCCTAAATAGTCATCAATCGGTAACTTGTCTTATTTCTACTCAATTGATTTTTGCTATATATGTGATTTCTTTCACATTTGAATGTGGTTTTTATTATGAACGAAATTTAGATTTGTGAATGACATGTCATCTCTACAGTTATATTGCCCTATGACCGTTATGCTATGAAATAGAAAAAAAAAAGATAACTACTGGCTTTTCATTCGGTGTTTGCTTACTATACTCTGTCCCGCAAGAGAATATCTGATTTTCCACAGACGCCACATCAAAAAAATGACAAAAAAAATCTAGTTTTGGATTAAAATGCTAGACAACAACTGTTATGTCATATATTCCTTTGCTGGACAATAGTATATTGTTTTATTAGGAGTAAAAATGATTACTTGCGACGAGGCTATACGTTTGACATTACAAGCAACGCACGAAATGTCAATTTTACTCCGAATAGAACATGCTAATTTTTTTCAAACGTCACAAACAATTGTTAAATTTCAAACGTTGCAAATAATTTAAAAAGATTTAAAAGTAATAGCACGGCATATAAATCACACGGCAGGCTAACTCTGCCCAGATCCCATTGTTTAAAATTTCTATAAAATTTGAGCTTGAAAACACCATTATGGGTGCCGAGTCAGGGCCGGATTAAAACGTATCAAAAAATTTCCCAGAAAATAAACTATTGCTAGACAGGGTCGTATTAAAAAATACTGTAATTGACTGAAACTGAATTTTATTTACACAATACTTTTATCTAAACAAATGAATCGTTAACCGCGCATACTCCTCAAAAAGTAAAAATGAAAAAATCAATTAAACATTTAACTTTAGAGAATAGACAATTAAAATTAAAAAACATGCCAGGAGTCCAGGAGTTACAAACAAGAATTAAAGAAATACCCAATAAATTATCTATTGAACAATCTAAAAGATGCACAAATTATGTCCATCAATGGACATAAAGCAAATTTGTTAATATTCAAATTGCACAAACCTAACAAACAGCTAAAGGAAGAAAAGTAACTGATGAATTTAAATATAAATGTTTGGCTATATTTTAAAAAGCCTAGCCGTCAAAAAAAAATTTGAGCTGTCAAATTTGAAGACAGCTGTCAAAAAATTCAAAGTTGTCCGATTTTGATAAAAATCGATATACAGGATGGCCAATAGAAAAAATTGAGCTGTCAAATTTAACAGCTGTCAAAAAAATTTCAATGTTGTCCGATTTTGATAAAAATCTATATATAGGATAGCCATGGGGTTAAAAGGAAAGAAAAAAAATTGAGCTGTCAAATTTGAAAAACAAATTCAAAAAAAAATCGATATATTGGATGCTCCCTACCCCATAGTCGGTTTTCATTTTATTTGTCTCACAATTGAACTGTCAAATTTGACAGCTGTCGTTTTTTTAAGTTCTCCTTTTTTATGAAAATCGATACACATATAATTAGGATGCCCATAGGTAGTTATTTAATAAAAAGAATTGAGTTTAAGTTTCTGTTGCACTGAGAAACCAGCATAACTTAAAAAGTAAAAAATAAATTTAAGAAAAAAAACTTTTTAAAAACAAGCTTTTATTTAAATACATTAAAAAGAAAAAATAAGCTTTTTCTTTAAAACTTTTATTATGTCATTACACAATTTTATATTATATAAAAGCTTATAAAAGTGTACAGTTGCACTCATAAAAATCTGGTACAACTTTATCTTGTAATTCTTCTAATTCCAATATCTTGTAAACCTGTCATTATTCCCATCCAGGATAAATTCATCCAGTTTAGAAGAACATTTAAAAACTTTGTGTCCAAATATTACATAATGAGGTACTGAAAAATTAAGAAAATGATCTGGCAAACATCTTATTAAAAACAGCAGACATTAATAATTAATAAAAAAAACTAGACCTCTTTTCTTTTCTCTCTGAATTGTCATGAGCTATCCATAAAAATTAAAAATAGATACGGATAATCAGAATCACAAACAACTTGTTTGTCATTTTGCAGGATACCTAATAATAAAAATTACTTTGAATGCCGTACACAATAACTGAGTATTAAAACTAAAAGAATTTCGGACTTCCATTGTACTACTAAACTACAAAAACCAAATATATCACAGAATAAACAAAAATAAAACTAAAAAAAAAACAAAATATATCACTCAAGAAAAGAATAAAATAAATTAAGCCGCACGCTCCTGACTCAAAGCTGCCGTAACTGTACGTTGTTGATGACAAAGACTACGACTGACTACGACACTGGTTAATTTCTGTCGCTGGCACCCATAATGGCGGCGTGCACAAGGGTATGCGCGTAGCGTTCCCGCCAAAGCGAGTTGGCCTGCCGTGTGATTTATATGCCGTGGTAATAGTACGAGAGCTAGCAACGTCGGGAAAACAAGTATTTTAAGAAAGCTGGCTCTTTAATATATCCGTTACTATACTCTCTGGAACAGTATGCGGCCCGTCTGGCTGCCGGTAAACGTTGCGTTTCCTACTGCGCATTGAAAGAAGATCCTATACTTTTATTATTCATTTAAATTCTAGTATTGAATATAAACCGACCGAGTCTTCGTAGCTCAGCGCGTAGAGGTTCCGACTATCAAGCGAGGAGTCGGAGTTCAAAACCGGGTCAGAACAAAAACTTTTTTATTTTATTTTCGTTTATATTCTGATAGTAAAGTATTAAATTATTCTGGTGATTCAAAAAAAAACAAATATTTATTACTTTTTCGGTTCGTAATCGGAAACTCTACGCACTGCGCTATGGAGAATTGTTCGATTTCTATTCAATACTAGAATTTAACGGACTAAATAAAAAAAATATAGGATCTTTTCCGATGCGCAGTAGTGAACGCAACGGGTATCGGCAGCCAGATGGACCGCAGACTGTTCAAGAGAGCATAGTAAAAGATATATCAAAGAGCCAGCTGTCTTAAAATACTTTCGAAAACGTTGCTAGCTCTTAGACTATAATATAGTCTTCAATAACTTTGAATTTGACAGTTTCCGCGGGCTTTTCTAGTGTTAATTTTATTAGGTTAGCAACTTGCGGCCATGCATTTTTCTTCGTTGTCTGATATTTCGAAATGTCAAAAGCTGATGACATTTTACTTTTGACAATTATGACATTTCGTGTTGATTTTTGCAAGAAGAGGAAGAACTGTCACTTGTTTTATTATTTTCCTTTTCTATTTCACGATCTGATTCGTTCAGGCACTCAATTTAAAGAATATTAGTAACTTTTTTGACAGAGGGATTTTATATTTGCCATGTTAGTAAAAAGTAACGGTCAAAATTCAAAGTTATTCATTTTATAGAGTATACCTTGTAAGCTTTGAATAAGAAGACTAAGGAAGGAGCATAATGCTATCCATGTATTCATGCATGGTGGGCGGAAAAAGCACTCTAGGGTGGGGATCCTTGACAGTTCTGTTTTGTTTTTGTTTGAAATTTTATGGATTTGTCAGTCTTTACGGAGCTTATTTTATGTTATTTATTATTTATTCTACTACTGATAGTTGTATAAAGGTAGTAAATCTAGATGGAAATTGTGGCAGAACTTAAATTGACAGTGACACTATCGCGATTTATCGAAAAAGACTCTAAAATAGTTGGTTGTGTAGCGTGCGATAGATCTCGGCAAAAATCGAGTGAAATAATGGAACAACTTTTCGCTAGTAAGTGACTATATAATATACATACGTGTAGTAAACCGATCATTTATGAAATTCACTTAAATTAACTAATTATATATTTTTTCTTGCATTTTTGCTTTTATTTACTACTTGTCAAAGATTAGATGTCAAAGAATTTAGATACGTCAATTTGATTTTCCAGATTTACCTGCTTCAGTAGCGTATCGGATGTTTGTGTTAATAAATAATTATTATAACTTATCTATTTTTATTAGAATTATATATTTTTGTAACAATTTTAATAACTACCAACATTTATTCACAACGTCAAATAAAACAACATATTATTGAGTCTACCCCACGTCTACCCTACATCATAGTTTTACATTTTTTAAATAAAATTAGAACGGCACTGATTTAAGTCGGCCATATTTGAGGCCCATCGCGGTGGACCTAAGATGTTTGATATGCTCCTTCCTTAGTCTTCTTATTCAAAGCTTGTAAGTAATTATATATCGAGAAACTAGGGTTACACTCGTTGAATTTAACACTTTATGTCACTTTAATAATATATTTTCACACTTTTGTGCTTAGGCGTAGAAGTACTTTACTTTCATGGATAGGCGTTAAAATGACTTTTTTATAGTGTCAATCACGTCCCAAGAATTAATATTTTTAAGACGCTTGAAAAAATATATTTACCCGCTAAGCTTTAACAACTTCCTTTTGCACAAAATTTTATATATTTTGTTTACTAGTTATATAGGGTTGTTCACCACATACGACACGGAGTATTGTAGCTAAACGATGAGATTTTTACAAATTGTAAGTCTTGGGTTCGATGAAGGACTATTAGAGGTACAATTTAAAATAATTTTACAAGATACAGAGTGTCCCAAATAAGTAAAAAATATCAAAGTTGTATTTTTTTAAATGGAACACCCTGTATATTATTGCATTTTTAGTTTCTACGATTAAAATAAAGGTAAATTTGATTAAGGTTTATTATACTTAAACCTTGTTTTTGAAATATTTTCAATTTGTGAAATTGCAGTAAAAATTTTAAGGCTTCATTCCTCCAAAGGGTACCAAAGTTTTTAATACTAAATATTTACTGAAGTTTATTTATGCCGATCAGTTATTGTGTTGCAATAATAAAAATAATACTACTTATACAGAGTGTCTAAAAATTTATTTTATATAATTATTAGCTTCAAACGGCAATAACTTGTTTAATTTAAATGGAACACCCTGTATATTTTACGAGAATCAGATGCACAATTTAATTGTCTATCAAATTATATTATACCATTTTTTACCCATCTCTTTAAGTTTCCGTAGAAAATGCATTTTCTTGTAATTTAGAATTTATTTATCAATATACCCATGGAATATTGACATTTTAGATTATTTTTAAAGATGTACCAAATTTTTAAAGAGTACAGATACTAATATTGTGGATATAATTCGTTTATTTCATTAAAAAATATAAAAAAACTGTTTAAATATTTGTTAAAGAGGATTAATATGATTCCAGTATTCAAACTACATTAACTGACTGCATTGATTAATAATAATTGTTCCAAATACTAAAAAAACTGAATTTAGTATAGGTATTAGACAGTGTGATAAAAAGTAACACCTTAAAAATGATATTTCATTTTTTAATAAATGCTTATTTATAACAATAGAGACTTTAATTTTAATAACTTATTATTATATTGATTTCTGACTCAAATCCACATTTATTTAGAATAATTTATTAACGAATACAATTAAGTATGTAATTAATTAGTATATGGGCGGAAATAATGGTGCTATATTTAATTAATGGTATACTCTTTTATAAAGATTTAAATAGTTTTCTTTTTGCATACAACATTATAGTTTTTAGCAAAACGATAATATTACTAGAATGTCAATATATGATGTCAATTTTCCCATGGGTGTCAATAATAAAATGTCAATATTCCATAGGTATATTGATGAATGAGCTCTAAATTATAAGAAAATGCATTTTCTACGAAAACTTGAAGGGATAGGTAAAAATGGTATAATACAATTTGATAGACAATTAAATTGTGCATCTGATTCTCCTAAAATATACAGGGCGTTCCATTTAAATTAAACAAGTTATTGCCGTTTGAAGCTAATAATTATTTAAAATAAATTTTTAGACACTCTGTATAAGGTAGTATTGTTTTTATTATTGCAACACAATAACTGATCAATAGATAAACTTCAGTAAATATTTAGTATTAAAAACTTTGATACCCTTGGAGAAATGAAGCCTTAAAATTTTTACTGCAATTTCACAAAATTGAAAATATTTCAAAAACGGTAAGGTTTAAGTGTAATAAACGTTAATCAAATTTACCTTTATTTTAATCGTAGAAACTAAAAATGTAATAATATACAGGGTGTTCCGTTTAAAAAAATACAACTTTGATATGTTTTTACTTATTTGGGACACTCTGTATCTTGTAAATTATTTTTAAATTGTACCTCTAATAGTCCTTCATCGAACCTAAAACTTGAAATTTCTAAAAATCTAATCGTTTAGCTACAATACTCCGTGTCGTATGTGGTGAACAACCCTGTATATAGAAATTAAATTAAGATTTAAAGTTGATTTTAATAAACTAGCCGGACATTTCTTATTTCTACCTTACCGAGGAATGCTGTCGGAACTTTAAAACACCGGTAGAAATTCACCAAGCCCTATACATTTGTCACTAACAATCCCCTTACTAACAAATCTCCCCTCCTTACTAATCCAGGTTCGAGCAGCGGCAGTTCGTCTACAGATCGGCAGGACTCGACGGAATCGAGGTCCAGCGCGACATCTGCCGGCCAACCGACGCTCAAGCGACCTTCGATCATTATCGATTCCAGCCGACTGCCCACGATCGCAACCGACGTGAAGAAGGCCGACTCCAAGTCCAGTCTGCACATGCAATCAGAAACGATGTGTTAGAAATAGTTTATTTTCTTATTAATGTCGATGTGTGGTAGGTATGGTCGAAAGTAAGATTTGTACATAATAGGTGGCTGTCTTAGATGATAGTTTAGGGTGAGTAGAGTATATTGAATATATATTCACGATATGCTATGAACAGAATCAGCGTTAACATCCGAACATCATTAAAATTCATAGTCCAGGAAGCAGTGAAGGTTTTCGATACTTATTTTCCCAGTCAGCAAACACTGATAGAATTATTCGGTATGTGATTCTCCGATGGCTTGAGGTAGAAAATGCGTTAGAAAGTACAAATATACTGCACTTTTTTTCCAGATAAAAATAGTCTGGCTAATCTGAGAAATATGTCTGGCAGGTAAAAAATTGGATAACCATTATTGAAACCATTGTCCTTATTTTCGCAGTTCTAAAAATTTGTCAGATGATAGCTTATATTGTACAGGGTGGTCGAAATTGTTCTGTTTTAACAGAGAAAACCTATTTCCTGACTGCAAAACCGACATAGATGTCATGGGCTTGATTTCCGAGATACGTTTAATGACGTAAACCGCCTGTTGATATTTTCACTGCCAACTGAGATACGGGGTCTTTTTGAATTTATTACCATTTGAAAAATTGCCCATAACTTTTGTATTTCGCGGACTAATAAAATTCTGTAAAAACGTTCTTAAGGCACTTTTTTAAGCACAATCCAGTGGCGTACTCAGTTTTTTTCTATACTTGCTCCATGACATCTATGTCCGTTTTGCTCTATCTAGTCAGGAAATAGGTTTTCTCTGTTAAAACAGACCAATTTCGACCACCTTGTACATACAGCTGCAAATATAGTCTGGCTAATGGGAAATATTCCTAAAGCCTTACCAGACGATAGACTTATATTTTCGGCTTTTAAAGACAATTTATTCTCTATATTTTACTCACCTGAAATTATCTAGCTTATTTTTTTCTTAATTATAATATATTATACAGGGTGTTATTTAAGTTCGTGGTCCAAGAACATAAAAAGAAAAACAGTTTAACACTATCTACGTTATTATAAACTTTTTGTTTCAAAATAGCTAATGAATCGCCCCCTGATCTTTGGTGACATACTTAAAGAACCCCCTGTATAAAAAATTATAACGGTCTTGTAAAGTATATTACTATTTTTGGTCAGTAAACTTTACCAAAGGATATCATAAAAATGTCTATCCAAAAATATCCTTATGGGTTTTTCGCTAATGCACTGCAAGAAAAATCTACAAAATAAAATAGTTATTTTTTGTAAACACTTCTGCGTTAAACCAAAACGGACGCTGCTTGTCAGAAGTTGTGTTTACAGTAATAAAAATTTGCCTAACAAAGAAAAGAATGCTTAACGTTTCGGAAAGTTTTCTCTTTCCGTCGTCGGAAGCAAAAAAATATAAAGAATCAAGAAAAAAACTATTTAAAATATTTAAATTGAACTATTCGAGAACACTTTACTTTTTAAAACAGATACGTCTACAAGAAATTGTTGACGTTCTGTTAAAATGACATTATATTAAGTTAAACTTCAAAATTAACAATTACTACCTGATAATTACTTAATAAGGTAAAACCAAAAAGCCCAAACTTTCTGTATGATTATTTTTAAATTTTACGTATGTTATGTTTATTTATGTAATGTTCTTTAAAATCAAAGAAGCGATTGCCATACAATTTTACATTGGTGAAACATCTAGACCCTTAAATGTTAGAATTAAAGAACATAAAGATTATTTAAGAGAGGGAGATTTTCACAAATCTAAGATTTGTCAGCATTCATGGAACACAGGGCACAGAATAAATTTTAATAGCGCCAAAATTATAATGAAAGAAGCGATAGCCTCTAAAAAAAATAAAAGAGGCTTTTTTAATTCAATCTAATAAAAATAAATGTATTGCTCATGCATCTGTAGATGTTAGTAATGTATGGCAATCGCTTCTTTGATTGTAAAGAACATAACATAAATAAACATAACATACGTAAAATTTAAAAATAATCATACAGAAAGTTTGGGCTTTTTGGTTTTACCTTATTAAGTAATTATCAGGTAGTAATTGTTAATTTTGAAGTTTAACGTAATATAATGTCATTTTAACAGAACGTCAACGATTTCTTGTAGACGTATCTGTTTTAAAAAGTAAAGTGTTCTCGAATAGTTCAATTTAAATATTTTAAATAGTTTTTTTCTTGATTCTTTATATTTTTTTGCTTCCGACGATGGAAAGAGAAAACGTTAAGCATTTTTTTCTTTGTTAGGCAAATTTTTATTACTGTAAACACAACTTCTGACAAGCAGCGTCCGTTTTGGTTTAACGCCAGAAGTGTTTACAAAAAATAACTATTTTATTTTGTAGATTTGTGGCGAAAAACCCATAAGGATATTTTTGGATAGATGAATCCGCCACATCGGTATAGACATTTTTTAAAAAATTTCTAGTCCTATGCATAACTAAAAAACTTCCTTTATGTTTCTTAATAAAAAAAATATTAATTGTGGTCTTCCTAAATTAAATTAAAAGTAATTTATTTTATAATTAATTAATTGTATAGAGAAATTAATCAAAGTTGGCGTGCATGTCATCAAAGACGTCGAAACTGTTTCCAAATTAAATTTATAAAGATTAAAAATTCCTTTAAAACTTAGAGGGCATTTTTTATTTTTCTTATAATATTTTATAACCTAGTTAAAAAAAGACAGAACCCTGTCGTTTTTAACTACCTAAAAGAAAATTAATAATCATTAAATTAGATTTTTTTGTGTATTAATCATCGACAAAGCAAAATAAAGGATATTTATATATACAGGGTGGTCCGAAGAATTGTATTCCGGAAACTTCGACAGTATATTCTGCAGATAAAAATAAGTAAAAAAGTTCGTATAAATGTATGTCCTAAAATGCTTCGTTTCGGAGATACAGGGTGTAGAAGTTTCATTTTTATTTCGTTTTTTTTCTTCAAATAATTTCTGAACTAACATCGATATTTAGATGAAAATTGATGTCTGGGTGTTATTGGGCATGAGAAATTTGATTTTGATGTCAAAATGACTTCAACTTGTAGGGGGCGCCACCTACAGGATTTTATATTGATTTGAAAAGTAATAACTTTTCGTCCGTACCTGTATAAAACTACTGAGTAAAAAATATGTATAGTCTCTCCAACGACAAGATCCTTGACAGTGACAGATGTGTCTGTCATTTTATTTTCAAATTAGTTTATTTTATTTTACAAAGAAATAAGTTGGTACAATTGGAACGCATAGCAGAAAATTAATATATTTAAAATTTGAGTGACAAGTAGTGATTACTTCAAAATATTGTGAAAAAACTGTTTAAAATTGAGAAAATCTAATCGAGTTATTTTATTAAAAACAATTACAGTTTGTGTTAATACAAAACAAGCAAGGGTTTATTTAAAAAACACCACATACCAAAAAAGATATAAAAAAGATTCCCGGCTTTCAAGCTCAAGCAACTTTCTGCATTTATTGTTACATTTATCAATATAATTATTTATTATGATTATTATTTACCTATCTTGTGCTGCTATTTTACAGACACTCCAGTTTTTGGTATCATATACAAGATTTATCAAACGACAAACTTTATTTGTGGCTAATACATCTCTCTGGCCATAATCTCTGGCAAACTGTCTCTGGCGGTCTCTGGGCACCGAATATTAACTGTAAACTATGGTCTGGATTAACACTTAATTTTCCCGCGAGTTTGCTTTCACTTAATTTTAAAAAACACGAAACACACGTAATAACAATAACACAGTCCAAAATGCAAAATATTTATCATTTCTATTTGACATAATTTGACACAAAATTATAACCTATAAATTGGCAAGAGTTTGACAACTCTCAAAAATCTTAAGACGAGTTCACACGCATCGGCGTTTGTTTGTCGTTCATCTTTCCGTCAAACCAATAATATTGAAATATGATCTGTCATTTTTGAAATAAACCAATAAAACTGGTTAAAAACAACAAGAGATGACGCATGACGGATTTAGTATCATCCCATCCATAGTTAACTTAGAAAATATTAGAAACTTTTTTTAGTTAAATAAATGGATTGGTTTGGTCTGTCGAAATCTTAGATGAGAAAAAAAAACAGAGTATAGATAGTTATTTGACTGAAATGATAAATATGGGAATTTTTTTATTTTTTTAAGGTAATCATGAATTTTTCTGTAAAAAGTACGATAAAACAGTTTCTGTTGAATCTTTCACATAAAAACATTTTAAATTTATTCAGACTAATAACTATCCAGTCAACATGTATAATTTTTGTAATTATGACATGTATTGACTATTTAAATTCCAAATATCTTGAGAACCATTACTCGCAGCGATTTTTACCAAGAAATCTTTTTACGTAAAAAATGACGGAAATGTGTATTTTTCTACTCAATAGTTTTATACAGGTACAGACGAAAAGTTATTACTCTTTAAAACAGCTATAAAATATGTAGATGGCGCCCTCTACAAGTAGGAGTCATACTGACATCAAAATCGAATTTCTCATGTCAAAAAACACCCAGGCACCAATTTTCATCTAAATATCGGCGATATTATTTGGAGAAAATTGAAATAAAAATGATACTTCTACACCCTGTATCTCCGAAACGAAACATTTTAGAACATAAATTTATACGAACTTTTTTACTTATTTTTATCTGTAGAATATACTGCCGAAGTTTCCGGAATACAATTCGGACCACCCTGTATATTGAGACAAAATTACGAATTTGATTTGACACTTTTGTCAAAAGTCAAAGTAAAAAATATAACCGTGGCAACATTGCGACGTGCATTCGTCATATATTTTGATGACGTACAAGCCAACTTCTATTGATTATCTATAGCTACTACGTCGATAGTATTAAGTTGAATGAGAAATGCTTGACAGTGAAAAACAATTCGTTGTACAAGGCCTAATCAAAAAGTTTATAAACTAAAATCAATCTATATAGTTAGAACACTATTTTTACGCTTTCATTGTATTCTTTCATTTAGATGACAATAATATTTGAAATTAAATGAAAAATGTGTGCACGATTAGAAGAGCGATTATTAATATGCGTGTTTTTTGTACAAGTCATTTCAAAATAAAATCAGAATGATTCATATTAAACAAGGAATCTAATATTAAATTGTAATATTTACTTTTATTTTTATAAAATAATTTATTTTGTAGTTTTAGAGATATTTTACCAAATTTTTACGGTATGTGATATTTTTATGATATATAAAGCACAATAATTGTAAAAATGGTCAAAAAGTACATTTTTTATAGAATTAAGTATAGTTGATTTAATAATAAGTATTTACTAAAAAAGAAATATACAGGGTGTCCCACTTAAGATGGATACAAGCCAATATCTTGATAGTTTGTTGAGCGATCTTTTTCATTTTTGGCAGGAGGCTGTATGGCTATAAGACGTACATTTTGCCCAGGGTAAGAAATGCGATACCTCATAGACGTACGTTTTAATGGGGTTTGATATTTTTCGAGTCAAGAGTAAACTACCCTTAGGACAGTATTTATTTCAAATCTGATAAATTATATTGAATCCTCCTTACCTAAGATACTTAAGTTCTAATTTTGATAAATATTGATACAGGGTGTGTCATTAAAATAAGACATTTTTATTTTTATTATTATTTTTTTAAGTACTTACGACGCTACTGGATAAACATCAGGTTTATTATCAATAACCAATTATTAATTAATAATCGATTTAAGTTTTCAGATAGCTTCCACAATAATTAAGATACGATACAAAGAAACTAAATATTTTCAATTTATTTTGTTTACTTTAAAAAATTGTTTTTTAAGTTTGCTAATACAAATGAATAAAATGAGTTACAAAATAATTTAAAAACCAAGTTTTCAATGGAATCTGAAATATGATTTTTATTCGTTTTTATTGAGGAATATTTTAAAAAATCCAAATAGTTAGATATTTAAAACAATCACAATTAACTTTGAAAAATATGCTCTAAACAAAGATTTATAAAACTATAACGAACTAAAAGTCAACATCTTCGACCAAACCACCATTAAAAAAACGATTATTAATTGATAATTGGTTATTGATAATAAACAGTTGTTTATCCAGTGGCGTCGTAAGTACTTAAAAAAATAATAATAAAAATGTCTTATTTTAATGAGACACCCTGTATCAATATTTATCAAAATTAGAACTTAAGTATCTTAGGTAAGGAGGATTCAATATAATTTATCAGATTTGAAATAAATACTGTCCTAAGGGTAGTTTACTCTTGACTCAAAAAATATCAAACCCCATTAAAACGTACGTCTATGAGGTATCGCATTTCTTATCCTGGGCAAAATGTATGTCACATCGTCATTGAATAAGGTATAGATTTTTCAGAATGTCCTAAAAAAACTGCTTGTGGGTTATCATTTGGGGGATTTCCGTCACACAAAACACCCACTCTTTAAATCGCAGCTGCTTCTTAAACAACTTTTTTTCAAAAAATAATTTTATTTTTATTTTCGTATATTGTATTTATTATTAAACAGTGGTGTTTTTAATATTATAACCTAATATATTAAATTCTAACTATATTGAAAACTTAACTAAAGGAAAAGATCCCAAAATCGAATTTCCGCAGAATTTTACCCTTGTAGTTATAGCCTGCTGGAGGAAAAATCCAGAACTGCTTTTAATAAATGCTGCCCATATCGCTTATCATGGATAGTGTTCAGCTTGTACTTATTCCACGTTTTTAAAAATTCACGATGTACGGACTCACCAGCCTGTTCCGACCATAATCCTAAATCTGATTGAAGGTCATCCAATGAATCAATTAGATGGTAAAGGATACAGTGTACTTTTAAACTAACAGAGACATTGTGTGTCTATAAACCGAACGCAGTAACTGAATATCCAATTTCAAATTGTCAATGTTTTTAACTTGGACAGAAAAACAGTTATTGACAATTCTGTTCATAATATTCATGGCTGATATGAATGGTTGGACATATATTTTATCAATATTTCCCAAAACTTCCGGGAAGTTAAGTTTATCTGCATTTTGAAGCAGCTTTCGATATGCATTACCTTCAAAAATCTCTCCTTGATAGTTTTAGGCACAACATTTAAATTCTTTGGCCATTTCAGTGCATTATCTCTACTAAGAAGAGGAACCAAAACCTTCCAAAACAAGTGGTTCACAAAACCCTGAAGAAGATGCAGTTCTGACAAAATGCATTTCTTTAACACGGGCATTTTCATCAAAAAGTGGCGCATGCACAGTGCTAAAGCATTCTTTGGCTCTTTTCGGTTGATTTTCTAATACATTAACGTATTTTTGGTGGCTCTCTTTCAGGTCTCGATAAGTTCTAGCCTCATTATCAGGAAATTTCTCAGGTTAAAGCTACTTATACCTTCTAACAACTGCTCTGCAACTGCTCCTGTCTGAGACCTGTTGTGTATGCTGATGCTGCATCAGCATACACACCAATGTCTCTATTAATTTAAAAGTACACTGTATACTTTACCATCTAATTGATTCATTGGATGACCTTCAATCAGGTTTAGGATTATGATCGGAACAGGCTGGCGAGTCCGTACATCGCGAATTTTTAAAAACGTGGAATAAGTACCGTATGATCGAATAAAAACGGCGTCAGTGATGGCTATGAAATGAAGATCGCGTCATTTTATATGTAAAATTATATGGGAAATGTCATCAATCGTCATTTCCAAGCCAACTGGACGCCGTTTTTATTCGATCATACGGTACAAGCTGAACATCATCCATGATAAGCGATATGGGCAGCATTTATTAAAAGCAATTCTGGATTTTCCTCCAGCAGGCTATAACTACAAGGGTAAAATTCTGCGGAAATTCGATTTTTGGGATCTTTTCCTTTAGTTAAGTTTTCAATATAGTTAGAATTTAATATATTATGTTATAGTATTAAAAAACACTGTTTAATAATAAATACAATATACGAAAATAAAAATAAAATTATTTTTTGAAAAAAAGTTGTTTAAGAAGCAGCTGCGATTTAAAGAGTGGGTGTTTTGTGTGACAAATCCCCTAAATGATAACCCACAAGCAGTTTTTTTAGGACATTCTGAAAAACCTATACCTTATTCAATGACGGTGTGATGTGTCTTATAGCCATACAGCCTCCTGCCAAAAATGAAAAAGATCGCTCAACAAACAACCAAGATATTGACTTGTATCCATCTTAAGTGGGACACCCTGTATAAGCGATCCCAAATAAACTTTTAGTTACGTCATCTAGGGCGCGATTAAATTCATTGTTGCCAACTATGGACATATTCAACGCCGAGCTGACTAAATGGTGGGTTCATACAGCCAAATAAAATAAAATAAGAATAAAATAAAATAAGAAATAAGGAATCCTTATTTGTGTGCGTTCATACAGTCAAATAAAATAAAATAAGAAATATATATTTGCTCATGCGCAGTACGATGAGGCTGGATAAAAGTTAACTTTTACGATTGTTTATAGTAATTTTACTATTTATGTATATTTATTTATTCGTTGCCTACTATATTATACATTTTACTTATGTGAAATTATAAAATAAATTAAATCCAAACTGAAAATATTTGTAGGTTAGAATTAAGCGTGCGCAAAGCCGTTTTCACATAAAATAAAATAAGAAGTTAAAAGATAAAGACTTCTTATTTTATTTGTTATTTTATGGTGGGTTCATACAGCCAAATAAAATAAAATAAGAATAAAATAAAATAAGAAATAAGGAATTCTTATTTGTGTGCGTTCATACAGTCAAATAAAATAAAATAAGAAATATATATTTGCTCATGCGCAGTACGATGAGGCTGGATAAAAGTTAACTTTTACGATTGTTTATAGTAATTTTACTATTTATAGTATATTTATTTATTCGTTGCCTACTATATTATACATTTTACTTATGTGAAATTATAAAATAAATTAAATCCAAACTGAAAATATTTGTAGGTTAGAATTAAGCGTGCGCAAAGCCGTTTTCACATAAAATAAAACAAGAAGTTAAAAGATAAAGACTTCTTATTTTATATGTTATTTTATTTGGCTGTATGAACGCATGTACGGTATCCCATATAACCAACTTTCTTATTTTATTTTATTTTATTCTTATTTTATTTTATTTGGCTGTATGAACCCACCATTATTTGGCTCTATGAACGCATGTACCGTATCCCATATAACCAACTTTCTTATTTTATTTTATTCTTATTTTATTTTATTTGGCTGTATGAACCCACCATAAGCCGGAGTCCCATGCATCCGAAATCCGATGACACGACGATCCGACGGTGCTCCTATTGGTCGAAATATTTTGACAACAATTTTTATCCGATAATTTTAACTAACCATCCGACGTCGTATAAAGTTAAATTTTGTTTAACTTTTGTACGATATCGTGTGTTTTTTAACCTCACTTTTTTTGAAAACATTTGTTTTTAAAAACAAGTTTAGTTGGAAGTGGGCAATTTCGGGATATTTGGCGAGGAAGTTATTTTTATAAGTGTTTCTCCAATAAAACATGACATGAATCTCTATTCAGCGCAGCAGAAAAATGTTAAAACTGTCAAATTTCGGAACGAACTTTCGGATGTATGTGACAGGCTTTTTTTATTTCACACGATAACTTCAAATTTCGGATGTCGTACCATCGGATTTCGGATGCATGAGACTCCGGCTTAACTGGAATTTAAATTTCCCCCGCTGGCGATTCAGGTGGTACCTCTGCTGTAAAAAATGCGAAGTTGCTACATTTATTTATTTATTTCCTGGTATTTTGATTCGTTTTGACACTTTAGTTTTGTATGAGTATTACGAAAGTAATTTGCATGTATTATTTATTTGCAGTCATTTGAGTTGAGGTTATATTGACGGTTATCGACCAATCATCAAATTATTTGTACTTTTTGACCATTGATTTTATTTATTTTATTTTTTTGTTTGATCAATAAGAATTATACTATATTCTTTTTAATTTGTTATAGCAAAATATATATACTACATTGTATTATACAAAAATAATCAACAAAAATAAAATAATTTGTGTAGAGCCTTTTTTTGAGAGTAGTGCTCAATTTTTAGTGCTCAAAATGTAATAACATAATGGCAATACGTTTGTTTCAATTTTTTAATATAAATTAATGGTATATAAATATTTGTGGATATCTGTGAAATATAAAAAAAGTAATTTTAAATTTAAAATAGAAAGATTTTACTTTTTGTTCAAAAAAATTATTTTAACGTATAAAGCAAAAACTACATATGACATATAAGACTATATGTAAATACAAAATATAAAATACAGTATGTCTTAATATCTTTGATAAGAATACTTATTTTTAATGCTGAAAAAATATAAGTCAAAGTACAATCCAAAAAGTCAAAAGAAATATTTCTTATATATCAAACAGCATATCAGGAAGAATACAAAATATATTAGAAATCCTTTATTTTGTAGAAGTGAGAGAAATTTTATTTAAAGATAATAAAGAAAATTTAGATATTAACGAAGATATATTTTGAATGTAGTTTAGGTAATATATTCCTGTAAATTTTAACACTCCAACCAATTTTCTTTGTAATTAAATAAAATATGAAAAGTATGATCTGGATATATTATTTTACTATATTCAAATGTGTTCCTAAAACCTTCCCAAGATCTTTTCTAGTTAACATTTTTCCCTGCTGTATCTCGGAAACTAAAGAAGGACCACGAGAAAATGCTGGAAATTACACTCACCTAGTGGATCTAGTGGACCGATTTTGAAGATTTTTTAAGCCATTTGTAGCTAAAATATTTGTCTTTTTAATACAAAAAGCCGGCAAAAAACCGGCTACTAAAATCTAGTCCTTTGAATAACTTTGAATAAGAAGACTAAGGAAGGAGCATAATGCTATCCATGTATTCATGCATGGTGGGCGGAAAAGCCACCATAAAAGCACTCTAGGGTGGAGATCCTTGACAGTTCTGTTTGACGATTCATTTGACACATTTGAATTTGATTTGAAATTTTGTGGATTTGTCAGTCTTTACGGAGCTTATTTTATGTTATTTATTATTTATTATTTATTCTATTACTGATAGTTGTATAAAGGTAGTAAATCTAGATGGAAATCGTGGCAGAACTTAAATTAACAGTGACACTATCGCGATTTATTGAAAAAGACTCTAAAATAATTGGTTGTGTAGCGTGCGGTAGATCTCGGCAAAAATTGAGTGAAATAATGGAACAACTTTTTTTTATTAACACTTTTGTGTTAATAAATACTTATTATAACTTATCTATTTTTATTAGAATTATATATTTTTATAACAATTTTAATAACTACCAACATTTATTCACAACGTAAAATAAAACAACAAATTATTGAGTCTACCCCACGTTTACCCTACATCATAGTTTTACATTTTTTAAATAAAATTAGAACGACACTGATAAACCGGAATTTAAGTCGGCCATATTTGAGGCCCATCGCGGTGTACCTAAGATTTTTGATATGCTCCTTCCTTAGTCTTCTTATTCAAACTTTGAATAAGATACCACAAAATTTCAAATCAAATTCAAATGTGTCAAATGAATCGTCAAACAGAACTGTCAAGGATCCCCACCCTAGAGAGCTTTTATGGTGGCTTTTCCGCCCACCATGCATGAATACATGGATAGCATTATGCTCCTTCCTTAGTCTTCTTATTCAAAGATCTAGTCCCAATTTCAAAGTTGGATTTCTCGCGAACCACTCATTAGATTTTGTTGATTTTTTTTTAAATTGTAAATTAATTCCTTCTTAACGGATACTACGTCAGAAATTTTTATTCCGAATTTATTTTGAGCATATACAGGGCACAACAATAAGACGAAGTCTTTTGCCCGAACTTTGTAACACCCTGTAGGGTGCAGCAGCGGTAGTAGCTATTGCTAAATTAAATCACATTGTAGCCTCATCTTTTGTGAGCATTTTGTTTTTTTAATCACCACATTATCTCTTTTTATATTGGAGATATGCTGTTTTAAAACGAACGTGTCGGAAAAATTCAGAATTCATCTCGGAAAAGGCAGAAAGTTTTATATGTAAATAATCAAGGCAACATCGGCGAAAAGGGATTTACGAGTATTTGCAATATGAGAAAAACGGTTGTCAAATTAAAAAATGCCATTATCTGTAACGGATGTTGCTCGTATTGTGGCTTTGACGATGGCCGAAGTCAACGTTATGTCTCGGATACCCTGGGTATATTTCGAACCACAGTCCAGGATGTCTGGAATCGGTATATGGAAACGGGAAATTTCACCAGGCGAGTGGACACTAGATATTAGTCCCCTAAAATTTCTTTACCTTTTTTTTAATTTTCCTGTTTTAGTTAGTTTACGTCTCCGTTGTGATGTTTGATTTGATTTTAAAGCTTTTTTCGAGGCGTTTGTTTTAAAGCAGCGTATCTCCAATACAAACAGAGGTAATGTCGTGATTAAAAAATAAAAATGCCCACAAAAGATGAGGCTACAATGTGGTTTGATTTAGTAATAGCTATTACAGCTCCTGCACCCTACAGGGTGTTATAAAGTTTAGGCAAAAAACTTCCTCGTATTGTTGTGCCCTGTATATGCTCAAAATAATTTCTGAATAAAAATTTCTGACGTAGTATCCGTTAAGAAGGAATTAATTTACAATTTAAAAAAAAATCAACAAAATCTAATGAGTGGTTCGCGAGAAATCCAACTTTGAAATTGGGACTAGATCTTTGAATAAGAAGACTAAGGAAGGAGCATAATGCTATCCATGTATTCATGCATGGTGGGCGGAAAAGCCACCATAAAAGCACTCTAGGGTGGAGATCCTTGACAGTTCTGTTTGACGATTCATTTGACACATTTGAATTTGATTTGAAATTTTGTGGTATCTTATTCAAAGTTTGAATAAGAAGACTAAGGAAGGAGCATATCAAAAATCTTAGGTACACCGCGATGGGCCTCAAATATGGCCGACTTAAATTCCGGTTTATCAGTGTCGTTCTAATTTTATTTAAAAAATGTAAAACTATGATGTAGGGTAAACGTGGGGTAGACTCAATAATTTGTTGTTTTATTTTACGTTGTGAATAAATGTTGGTAGTTATTAAAATTGTTATAAAAATATATAATTCTAATAAAAATAGATAAGTTATAAAGTATTTATTAACACAAAAGTGTTAATAAAAAAAAGTTGTTCCATTATTTCACTCAATTTTTGCCGAGATCTACCGCACGCTACACAACCAATTATTTTAGAGTCTTTTTTCAATAAATCGCGATAGTGTCACTGTTAATTTAAGTTCTGCCACGATTTCCATCTAGATTTACTACCTTTATACAACTATCAGTAATAGAATAAATAATAAATAATATAAATAACATAAAATAAGCTCCGTAAAGACTGACAAATCCACAAAATTTCAAATCAAATTCAAATGTGTCAAATGAATCGTCAAACAGAACTGTCAAGGATCCCCACCCTAGAGAGCTTTTATGGTGGCTTTTCCGCCCACCATGCATGAATACATGGATAGCATTATGCTCCTTCCTTAGTCTTCTTATTCAAAGATCTAGTCCCAATTTCAAAGTTGGATTTCTCGCGAACCACTCATTAGATTTTGTTGATTTTTTTTTAAATTGTAAATTAATTCCTTCTTAACGGATACTACGTCAGAAATTTTTATTCAGAAATTATTTTGAGCATATACAGGGCACAACAATACGAGGAAGTTTTTTGCCTAAACTTTATAACACCCTGTAGGGTGCAGGAGCTGTAATAGCTATTACTAAATCAAACCACATTGTAGCCTCATCTTTTGTGGGCATTTTTATTTTTTAATCACGACATTACCTCTGTTTGTATTGGAGATACGCTGCTTTAAAACAAACGCCTCGAAAAAAGCTTTAAAATCAAATCAAACATCACAACGGAGACGTAAACTAACTAAAACAGGAAAATTAAAAAAAAGGTAAAGAAATTTTAGGGGACTAATATCTAGTGTCCACTCGCCTGGTGAAATTTCCCGTTTCCATATACCGATTCCAGACATCCTGGACTGTGGTTCGAAATATACCCAGGGTATCCGAGACATAACGTTGACTTCGGCCATCGTCAAAGCCACAATACGAGCAACATCCGTTACAGATAATGGCATTTTTTAATTTGACAACCGTTTTTCTCATATTGCAAATACTCGTAAATCCCTTTTCGCCGATGTTGCCTTGATTATTTACATATAAAACTTTCTGCCTTTTCCGAGATGAATTCTGAATTTTTCCGACACGTTCGTTTTAAAACAGCATATCTCCAATATAAAAAGAGATAATGTGGTGATTAAAAAAACAAAATGCTCACAAAAGATGAGGCTACAATGTGATTTAATTTAGCAATAGCTACTACCGCTGCTGCACCCTACAGGGTGTTACAAAGTTCGGGCAAAAGACTTCGTCTTATTGTTGTGCCCTGTATATGCTCAAAATAAATTCGGAATAAAAATTTCTGACGTAGTATCCGTTAAGAAGGAATTAATTTACAATTTTAAAAAAAATCATCAAAATCTAATGAGTGGTTCGCGAGAAATCCAACTTTGAAATTGGGACTAGCTTTTAGTGGCCGGTTTTTTTTGCCGGTCAGTTTATATCTTTCTAAATTAAAAATGAAAGTTCCCATCTGTCAATTATACGAGGGAAAAAAAATGTTGATATTTTGGTAAGAGTTTTGGAACACCCTGTGGAGTAAGTTAACAAAGCAAGGAACATAAAATTTATCTTATCATCTAGGTGTATCTTAAACTATCGAGAAAATATGTACCTAGATGATAAAATGATGTTTATGTTCCATGCATCGCTAACATATTCTACAGGCTGTTTCAAACTTTCACCAAAATATCAACATTTTGTTTTCCCTCGTATGACTGACAGAAGGAAACTTCTGTTTTTCGTGATGGTGAGTGTATTTTCAAGTTTCTAGAACGGCCGCTAGATGGCGCAACTGCTATGACAAATAAGAAACGACGCGCGACGCCTGAGTGAAGTCATGCTAGGCTTTGGAAAAAAGTCACTTTTGAAGTAATACCGTAAAATGGGGTAAATAGAAACAGTTTCGTAGGCTATTAGCGATATACCGGTTGATAAAAATGTGGTATTATTTTCCCAAATATTTTAAAACATGGGTCTTTGTTTGTTCTTTGCTTATACATATAATTTGATTTTTGAAAAATATGCGTACAAATATTAAATAAAAATAACATTTGTGTTTCTATTCACCTGCTATTCGGGAGAATAGAAACACACATTGATGTTAAGGTTTTTATCTATTCTATTTCCAACAAGGTGATTAGAAACAGTAAATTATTACATATTTAAGTAGGTTTAACAATAATTAACAATACATATAATATAACAACTTACATGTACCAGCTTATGTATTACTTTAAAAATAAATATTTTATTTATAAAGTTTTCGCGCCATACAAAATAGGTGATAAATCGATCTCACATTTATTGATCAGCTGATTGACAGAAACAGTGCCGCCACAGATAAAAATATAGTTTTTACATTTTATTGTGTATTACCAATGATAGGAAAATTAGATATGTCGACTCTTTTTACTTTGAATATTTTTAATCGTGATTTGATTTTTTTCAGAAATTTTGTTTCGTTTCACCACTGTGTTTCTATTCCCCCCATTTTACGGTAGTTTAAACGTCAAAGTATTATTAGATCAGCATTCTGATAGTCTCAGCAGTGATATTTTTATCATTTTATTGTGTTTTTAAAATGCCTAGACGGGAATCGTCATCAAGTAATATGATGATTAAGTCATTTCAGCATTACTGATATACATCTAGCTTAGTAATTACATTTGCTGTAAATAACCTAAGAAAACAAAAATTATATTAATAAGATATGAATTTTATTCATATTTTCTGTATACAAGACTTTACTTAGTGAATATCTCGAAATAAAGTAAAACAGATGCGTACATTTCCGCTTAAACAATACAAAAAGTTTATATTTACACCATTCAAATTGTACAAAATGTATATTACAAAAAATAATACAAAAATACTCTTGTTCGGGTGTCAAAAAGACAACTAGCAACATTGCACAAACCAAACACTTACAATTACATTACAATAATTTTTACTATAAAATTTATTCAGATTTATCTAAAAATCGACTATCTACTATTTGTATCATCGTATTTTATAGGTAATTTGCATATTATATTGGCAGAAGAATTTCTCTAAAATATTGTAGGTTGTGTTTCAATACTACTTGTAATGATAACAGACAAATGTTGAAAATATTAATGCGACAGAAATAGCCTAGTACAACTTGAATGTCACTAAGACATATGACATTTAATTTTCTATTAAATTGAATGTCATTTAGATTCTACTGTATTCATGGTGAAATACCATGGTACAAAGAATACAAGGTATGATCGATAGCGGCTCCAATTTCGTTCAGTTCATGCATACCACCTGTGACGTCACTAGGAAAATAATGAATAAATAAAAAATAATGACAGTTGACAGGAGATCCGCATTTTTTGTATTTTTTAGGGTTATGATTAAGAATTGTTTATTTTTTCTGACTTTTTAGTTCGTTTAATTTATTAATTACTAAAACCAGCAGTTCCAAAAATATATTTAAAAATAAAAGACAAAAATCCAAAATATTAATTATCTATTAACATGGATTTGGACGATAATAGGTAAGAATACTAAATTTATTTCCATATTCGGTATAAAATTGTTTCTTAGGTTTTTAGTTTGCGATGTTTATGGGAACAGAGATGAGGATATCTATGGAAAAGTAACGACAAGAGGAATTGTTACATCATTTAAAAAATGTTGGGAAGTTGATTGTTTCGCATCGAAAAGTAGAAAATGCCAATGCAGATGAATGTATTGTAATTGTAATAGAAGTAATTCCAAGGGTGAAATTTATTTTAATTAGTGGAAGTAATTCCAAGGGTGAAGTTTATTATAATTAGTGACCTGTGCTTCTTTTTATATGTAGATGTTTCATGTTTTGAGAATAAATCGGTTGAACGAAACCCAAAATTTAGAGGAAGTACCTACTTGCATACCCAGAATATGCCCATCAAGGATTATAGCTCAAATTTCCTTTAATGGTAGGCAATTATTTAATACAAATTAACTTTTTAAGTGACTGAAATATTAAATAGTTTACAATATGGTATATCACTGTAAAAATATATTACTTTTAGGTAAAATTAGGGCCCGATACATTTCAAAAAGTAGAATATTATTTTATATTAAATGATGTATTGTACCAACAATCAATTTATATTAATACCGGAGATTAAAAAATAACAGAATAAATAGTTCTTTTTTATACTACAAAATAAACTATAGAATACAACAGTATTTAAAAAATTAAATAAAAAAGTTATGCCCCCGCCGAGATTCGAACTCCGGTCTCTCGCTTCCTAGCCTGACTCTTCAGTCACTGCTCCACAGTAACTTGCTTAGCGATAATGCAATGACGGTATATAAACAAAAAAAACAGGTTCATTACAATATCTTGACGATTTGAATTGGCGCGCGGAGCGTGCTGACCAATAGCGTCTGTTATCACCTGTGACGTAGCGACCAACCTGCGCAATATCATACCTTGTTTTCTTTGTACCATGAAAGAATTTTAATTAATGTTAAATTCGTTCGTTCGTTAGTATTATTTTTTTTTTGAATGTTAAAGAAGTACAAAATGTATTTGGAAATTTGGAAAAGTATAAACGAAATTAACCGTTTTAGAACAAGCAAAAATTTTTATGAAGAATGCATTTTTCTCAAAATATCAATAATAAAAAAGTTTTTCCTCTTATAATGACAACTGGGGACAGATTGGTGAAGCTAAATGCGAAACTAGTGGCCTGCTCAGCCGTGCTTGTTAAACGTTGTGTCAAAAGTCACCATTAGAGATATTGTGTGGCAAGGGATGTTTTTCTTGCCTGAAAACGAAAGATTTTATGGAAGTTATGAAAACACAGCCTTTCGGTACTTGCCTCTTTAAATGAGGCCTCATCGCAGTTAACGAGTTTAAAGAAAAAGTATCAACACATAAAATACTTGATAGTTTAGCTTGTTTACAAACTTTTTTTATCTTTCTTAGGCAAAACTCACCGATTTGAAATTAAAAATAAAATGTAAAGCATTACATGTCAGGACAAAAACATTTTCTGACATAAAGAATCTAGTGGGCTGCTGTAATTTTTTTAGAAAAATCTAGTCGGCCGCTGTTACTTTAGGATGTCTCTACTATTATTTTTATTTGACATTACTTACTGTAAATACGCGTTATTATTCAGATGATTATTATCGTTATTATCACTAGATTCTTAATCTAAAAATGTTTTTTGTCCTGACATGTAATGCTTTACATTTTATTTTTTAATTTCCAATCGGTGAGTTTTATCAAAAAAACACAAGAGGTAAAAAAGTTTCTAAACAAACCAAACTATCCAAATTAAAGCATTTGCATGTGTTTGATAAGATTTTTCTTTAAATTTCGATAACAAGAATGATAGGGGTAGTTTATTTCAACCCCTTCCACTCATTTTAATAAAGTAAAAAAATTACCTGAAAGTGTGTTTTCATAACAGTAATGCTTCCATAAAATTTCATTAGTCTATCTCTTTTCGTTTTCAAGATAAAAAATAAAAACATTATTTTTCCGCCATCTTTTTACCGCGATATCTCCCTAATGGTTGAGTTTTGACCCAACGTTTATAAAGCAAACTACCCTTTATTTTGAACAAGGAATCACCCTCTAAAGTTTTTCGCATTTGTTTTGAAACACCCTGTATAGTCACTTTGAATAAAGAGATTGAGGAAGGTGTATAACGCTTTAACCATGTTCCAGAAAGAAATAAGTAGAAAAATTCAAAGAAACAAAGTTGTGTGTAACAACTTATGGCATAGCTTTATACACGAAGTTTATAGAACCTAAGATTGTACCAGGCTAGTACTACCGCTTATACAAAGAACATAAGTATATTTGCTACATATAGTAATATTGAAACACCCGGTATATACCGTATGATTGAGATTAAATTAAGGGTGCCCTGGAATTGACAAATATAATTTATTTTACCGTTACACTTGAAATTATGATACAGCAAAATATTTCTTAATATTGTTAAGAAAATAATTTTTAACTTCTTTCAAAAAAAACTTCTCTTTAAAAAACTTATAGTCCAGAGATCACTTAATTATGTTTATTTATAATCATATACCGTGCGATCAAAAAGTTGATCAGACTTGATAGTTAAAAATATAATTTAATTTCCCACACTTATTATTAACATTTTAGTAATGTTGTATGTATAACTAAGGTAACTAAAACAAAAATAACAACAAATTATACCTAATCGTTTTTGGCAAGTCTTCAAAAAGACGGTTATAATAAAATTTAATTTGTTTATGACCCAAAAAAATTATATTAAATAAATTAATTTACCAGAATAGATTCTAAAATCATTTAGGTCATTTTAACTACTATTATATATCATACCTATAAAAAAACAGTATTGATACCGACCCTGTAACTTTCGAAACAAACGCTACCTAAAAACTAAAAACAACTTAAGTCAGAGCCCTGATTCTTAACCTTTTTCACTGTCGAAATCAACATGTAAATCCAAAATTACGATGCCTTCCCTATGATTTTCCTCTGAACATGGTCTTGTAACGTCATTATTTTTCGAATATCAAAATGTTTTAAGTTTAAGATAACTAATGATGTAATGTGTGGCAGAAGAAAATATATATTATATTTCAGAAATCTTAGACTTAGCCCGATCCTGTCGTGTTAAGGTTGTCGCCCACTAGAACGCGGCGCGGCGCGGCGCTGGGAAGAGATTTTTTTCCGGCTGCGAAGGGACTGCGCCCACTATAGCGCGCTTTTGAAACGCGGAAACGCTATTTAGTTAGTCGAAGTGTTTTTTACTTACTGTAGTTTAGTTTTTAAAGCAATGAGTTCATGTACGGACGAGGCGTATTTTTGTGCTCTTCTAACACGGAGGAAGAGCAGGTGAAGAAGAAAAGGAAAGTTTGGACTCATAAGATTAACAAAAAAAGGAAGTTTGGAGAATTTTACCATCTTTTTCCTTATTTAATAAAAGACAAGAGCATTTTTTTCAGTATTACAAAATGTAAAGGAAACATTTTACGAACTCCTCAATTAAGGGTTTTAGAAGCATAACACCGGGTATCTCTACTCATCATATTTTTACATAAGAGACAAATTACTAATGATGCAATAACGAATCGCTTATAGCTAACGACTTTTGATAATTCTTATTTATTCTGATGTGTATATTAGCCTTGTTTATATATTCTTATATTAGTTATGTGATGAAAAAACCGTAATCTTTTTTATATATTTAGGTAATTAGAATTTAAAAATTGGAGATTGTCACTTTTCTCCAAAAGTGGAGATTGCCGGTTTTGCTTCTTTCTACACCCCTCAATTATATTAAATCTTTGATAGAAAAACATTTCGTCCCTCTGTCTCTAGTGAGGGAAAACTAAAAAAAATATATTCCTTTTTAAAAATCTGTTTGCCTAATTTACCTTTCAAAATGCAATTCTACCATTGATACGTACCACTAGTTCCTAGTCCAAAAAACCAACTGAAAAGACTCGAATGCAAAATTATTTCCCTTGTGAGTACGCACACTGCAACGCGCCAAAACGCGGGAGACGGAAAAAAGTTGCTAGAGAAGTCTTCCGACTTCTTGACGGAAATCCCGCGGCGCGCTTCTGCGCTGCGCGCTCTAATGTGCGTTGGTCCATTTAAATACATGGCAAGCAGACAAAAGAAATTTCCACATGGCGCCGCGCCGCGTCGCGCCGCGGTCTAGTGGGCGACAACCTTTAAGCCACACCCAAAATTCCATACACACGTGCTTTGATTAAGACTTGATTAAGGTTTGCAGAGCTTCAGCATTTGCCATAAAATAGCGAGTAATTTGTTGCAAAACCATATAAATTATATATCACCGTAATCACAAAATTTCAATCTACACACACCGGAAAAATCTAGGGATATCATTTTATTAAAGTTAAAAATAAATGTTTTGAATAAACAACCACATATTTGTAGGCCGATTCTTTCTACTTCGATTGAAACGAAGTAGTCACACTAGTTATTTCTAAATTTCGGATATTTGCAGAAGTGTTTTTGTCAAATGTATAAAAAGCACCTAGCATCAATTGTTCGAATTTAACCTGTACTGGCTATGTTTTTATGATAACTGGCCAGAATTCATACAAATAACTCTGTTTAGTATTAAACGACATTATGGAGCGTAGACATCTTAACAGAGACGAAATGCTAAGGGATATGGGTATGCTTGAAGCTGGAATGCCCCAAATCGACGTAGCTAGAGCATTAAATACAACGCAAAGTGTAATATCGCGATTACACACGCGCATTGATTGCGCACGCTACCGTGAAAGTGGTGATGTTGCTGAAAGGCACACAAGGCGACATCGCATTACTACCCCTCAGCAAGATCATTTTTTGTACAATTAAATGCTCGACGCCGACCGACAATCTTACAGCAGCTGAGCTTAGTTTAATTCTCCAGGAAACACATAATGTAACCGTTAGTCCTGACACTGTTCGCAATAGATTGAGAGAGGTCAACTTAAGAAGCAGACGCCCCTGGAGAGCTCAACCCTTAACGAGAGGAAATCGAGAGGTACGATATTTGTGGGCTCAAGATCATGTTCAGTGGTCGAATGAACAATGGGCCAATGTTCTCTTCACGGATGAGTCACGCTTTGGAATTTATCCGGATTCGAGAAGGCTTAGGGTATGGAGAGAACCGGGAAATCTTATTCGGTTGGATCATGTTCAGGAAGTGCACCCTTATCAAGGTGGAACAGTTATGGTCTGGGGAGGAATCAGTTAGGCCGAAAAACCGATCTCGTTTTTCTTAAAATGTTTCTCACAGGAATCACATATCGTGATTTAATTCTTGAGCCTGTCGTGTTACCATATGCCAATGATTTTGGGAGAAACTTCATTCTCATGCATGACAATTGTGTTTATCAATGCTCATCAATTAAACATCTTACCCTGGCCGGCACAATCTCCTGACCTCAATCCTAGCGAGCACGTATGGGACGCGGTCCAAAGAAGAATTTTGAGAATGGGTATGCCTCGTGAAACTCGTAGGGATCTGGTTCGGGCCGTGAATGCAGCGTGGCAGGCTGTACCTCAAGAAGAGATCGACAACCTGATCAGGAGCATGCAGAGACGATGTAGGGCTGTAATGAACAGCAGAGGAGGCCATACCCTTTATTAAATAAAAATGGTTTTATCTTTTTTTTTTAATTCGCAGTTTAGAATAAAAAAAAATGTGTGTATTTTTTTGAGTTCAATAAAAATCAAGGTAAATTTGAAAAATTCGGTAAATTTCGCATTTTTATTTCCAATACGTCCGTCCTGTAAACTATTTGTTTATTTTAATTTTATTATATCAGAAATGCAAATAATAAAATTACTGACGATGGCTGGATAAAATTGTAATATCCCTTTGACTTTTCCGGTGTGTGTATATCCGTATTGTAACAGAATTTTAAATTATGTCTTTATTTTCGAGAAAATTTAATCCAAACATAAGAAATATTTTGTTGATGTTTGACCATCAAAACCTTAAAAATAAAGAAGTTGTCTAAAAATGTGCTACAATACGGATATAGTCTAATCCTTCATCTTTAATTTCCTTTTTCATTTGTGTAAAAATACCTAGCCAGTTTTAAATAAAACGTTAAATGCCGAACGCTTATTTTGCTATGTTTTCGAACTAATCAAACGGACCTTTTAAAAGCGTCCAATTTGACCCACCCTGTACTTGTCAATTAAAATGACAGACAACATCTGTCGTTACTGTCAACATATTTTCTCGTTAAGGTGGAGATTGACTTAAGCCAAGCGCTGTAATAAAAAACTTGTATGGAAACCCTACCCAAGTCTGAACTATGCAACGTTTCGAATCAGGGCTCAGGAACGTAACGAAAAATCACCATATCAAAGTAAACCGGCGCTAGGTGGCGGTTTGGTCGGTCTCCTCTTGCTATGTGGGCGTCCTAGAGGAAGGTCGCGACCACGTGTACACGTAGCCGTCCTGACAGGCGGTGATGAAGCACTCCGGCCTGAAGATGAGGCAGGTAAGGCGCTCGTGGGCGATCTTCTTACAGATCAGGGGCTCCAGGATGGGGCACTCGTCCAGACGGGGGCAGGCGGGGGTTCCCACCAGCTGGAGGGGGTCAGATCTCCGCTTAACGCGTGGTCTACAACAAAATAATAATGATACATTTATTAAACACAGAAATAGCAACAATTAATGGATCTATCCTTTAAAAAAATTACTCTCAGTATTGTTAAATACAAAATAATAAAGAAAATCAAAATTAATGTACAGGGTGTCCCAGTTTCGTGTTTTATGGGGATTCTCGTTCATGAGTAGAGATACAAAGATGCGGTTTTCACATCACTGTGTTACTTTTTTATGACACCAAAGATGTTACATACAGATTTGTCCTAACACTTCTAACTTTCGTATCTCGGTTATCCTGTAACTCATTGGAAAGGTGAAAATTGCGTTCCGTAGAGCTTTTCACGTAGAATCCAGTGGCGTAACTAGTTTTCCGCTGAAGGGTGTCATTTTCAAAATATGACTCATGTTTATTAAATGGGACAAACTTATATCTTTTCTAAATGGGACATCTTGTATATTAAGTTTTTATTTTATTTGTCTTGTTATGGAGCTTTCTAAAAATATACTATAGACTTGGTGCATTTCAGTTGATTCCAACAAATTCCGACCGCAGCGCTTCAACGGAAAAAATCAGAAATTAAAAGTATGTATTTCACGCCGCTGTCATGTTGATCGCATTAAAATAATATTGAAATCGTGGTTTTATCATAATATTTAAGTATTTTAGTGTTTTGCTAGTGCAGTTATTTGAGACTATAAAACTCAGGTACGAGGTTTGTGTGATGGAACGCTGTCTCGTGTAGTAAAAAATAAGTGAAAAAGTATTCGAACTAGCGATGGGAACTATCGAATGAATTAGACTATCGAATGGTTACTGAATGAATGATTTTAACTATCGAATGGTTTTATTCGAATAAAATCATTCATTCATTTGTATACTAAAGCATATGTGACAACCTCGCCGTGCAAGGTTATCGTTGAGCCACGACTATCGAATGCTTTTGATAAATGAAATTTAGTATTCGTTTGATTTTTGTGTACGTCAGTGCATTATTAGTTCTTCCAAATTTTTATAACTTCACCTTATAAATACTGTGGTATTTTTGCGTTTATTAAAATATTTAAAATACTAAAATAGTAGTTTTTTTTAATTGACGATTGTGTGCGTGTGCAGGTGTCAAAATTTTTCCGAAAATTTGTGTGATTTTCCGTAGCCCGATCTTCCAATTATTTTATTTTATATGGTATATATGATCTATTTTTTAATGGGAAATTTTGAGAAGTAGCAATTTTTAAGGGAGATGAGATGAACTTAGAATTAATTTTAAAAATACATATTTGTATTTTAGATGTTTTAATAATATGAATTAGTTGAACTTAATAATCATATTTAAGTAATGTGGTTAAGTTAATGGTTATCGAACTCAAACTATGGGGTGTGAAAATTAAATTGAAAGTTTTACACGTGCCAATTTAAAAAAAAGTTAACGGTGTTTGTATTTTGTTTATGCTAATTCTCTTACATGTAGTTTTTTTGCGAAGAAATATTTCATTTATTTTTTAAAGTAAATGCCAGTAAAAGTAAATATTATTTTTAAATAGTAATATAAAGTACCTAATATAAATAATTTTGATTTCTAATTTTTTATTTATATTTTCCTTCCATTACACTGCATGCTTAGAAAATTAATAAATGTTTATATTTCATGATTTTAAAGTTTGTTGTTAATATAACAAATTAGTTCTGTAATTATTATTATTTAATAAACCAACGTTGCCAAAAAATTTAAAGACTATATTATTTTTAAATAGGATCTAATATAAATAATTTTGACATCTAATTTGTTGTTTATATGTTACTACTACGTAAAAAAAATGTTTATATTAAATTATTTTAAGTTTTGTTGTTAATAAGTATAACAAATTATTACTGTTATTATTATTTTTATTAAACCAGTCTTTGCTTAAAAACAATTAATACCAATATATGGCAACAGCGCCCTACATAATGTATTTTCTGTGTAAATACTAGCACCTCGATAAAAAAAATAATGTGTCCTTATCTTTATATGACTCCGCAAAAAATCAAAGATGCCGGCTTCTTTCATAGCATTGCCACCGACCGCTGTCGGGTTTCTCGGAAAGAAACCTACGTCGCCGGGCGACAACTAAAATCCAGTTAATATTTTATTATAATCGATCCTGACGAATAAATGAATTTCATAAATGAATGAATTTTATAAATGAATGGTTTTTGCTGCCGAATTACTAGAATACAATATTTCAAGGCAGATGACGCATCTATTCGATAATTTTTATTCGAATAGTTTTCAACGAATGTTTTTTTACTAGCTATCGAATTATTCGAATGAATTGCAACTATCGAATGTTTCGATAGTATTCATTCGATAGTTCCCACTACTAATTCGAACTAGACGTCGTGTTGTGTTGTGACAATTTCAAATGTTAATAAAATTGCCGAAAAAATGTTAACGCGTAAAGGGGAGCGTAATTGGGACGCTGTTAAGGGGCAATAACATTCAATAACTCAACTTTCCCGGATATTTAACTCTCCCGAAACAACACGTTATACCTTCATAATTTAGTAACAAAGTGCTCGTTACATAATCAAAAAACTAAATAGACATATACATACTATGAGAGGATAAAATATAATTTGCAATATTAATGGTATACTTTTTTAGTCAACTAGTGATTAAATGTTTTATGAACATCTTCTAAAATTAGAATTATGTACCTTTCAAAAATTTCGTTATAGCAGAAGTAGCCCCAATTAGGTCCCACTAGCAAAACCGGTGATTAAAACTATGCTCGCTACCGTAGTTGAACTCATCTAAAAAGTTTTTTTAACTGGAATAATAAATTATAATAGAAGTTAGACCTTCTGAAGATATCAAAATATTTACTTTTTTATTTTTTTAGAATTTTCACAAATTAAACTTCTTAACACTTTTAGGATAATTATATAATTTTTTTATTGTATACTCGCTATTTAAACCCGCGTATTTGTATATACCGATTTTTTACAATATTCTCCGATGGTGGCAGCACCGACGGAGAATGCACCAAGCCTATAAGAAATCAAATCAAATTTGGCAAAATTTTAAAAGCAATTATAACTAAATTTTGTTATCACAACCCTGACTTTCCCTAAATCTAGATAAAATTCCCTAAATCTGGCAACTACGCTAAATACCAACCTGGGTGGCACTAAATTATCCTCGGGCAACTCCCACAAACAGAGCTGCGTATCGTGCCCCACCGACCCTATCCTGTAACACGCCTCCCCCTCCAAGTACCAATCGAAGGCGACCGCCCCCACCCACGACCGGTGTCCTTGCGCGCGCGCGATCACTCTCTTCTGCTCGTTCGAGTACACGGTGACCAGATCGTCCTCGCCGCCCACCGCTATGAGTCTGCCGTCTCCCGACCACGCCACGCACAACAGGCCGCCGAAGTAGGAACGCGCCACGCCCAACAGCTCCATGGTGTCGTACTGGAAGACGCGCAACAGGCCGTCCTGCGTCACGACGGCCAGCTGCGTGCCGCTCGGGCTGAAGGCGAGGTCGTTGATGGCCGCGCCGTTGCCCAGGCACCACCTGTAACATAGTATATAGGGTGAGTTTTCTACGATGTTCTCTATGGGTATCTTGGAAACTACTGGAGATAGAGAGTCGGTTAAATGGGGAAAGAATTGCAGTTTTGTGGGGTCCTAGATATGCGCCTTTCAGATTTTTGAAAAAGGTCATGGCTTACTAGATATCGATTCAAAAAAAAATTCGACTATATTAAAAATGGTTCCTAATTCCATTATAATATATTTGCATTCTTTCAGTTTTTTTTTGTGTTTCACATTCTTTCAGTGTTTCAAATACGTTGCATAATTCAGTTTTAAAAAGATGCATAAATGCATCTTTTTAAAACTGAATTACTAGCTGTTTTAAACTTCTCCCATAGCGCCTCTTCGAGTGCCTCTCTTAATTCATAAGTTTTTTTGTAAACCTTGTTGTTAAACATACCGCATAAAAAAGTCTAAAATGGATAGGTTAGGAGAAATAATTTTTAACGTTTCTTTCATTATGGGGGGTTGTGTCATAAAAAAAGTCATGTAGGAACCACTCTATTGATGCGCGAGTCTCTAAATTTAACTTTTCTAACATGTCTTGAAAACCTTCCTCTAAAAAGCGTAAATAACGTTCACCGGTCAACATATCTTCGTAAATGTGCGGTCAAAAAAAGTTGAACCAATTCACACACAATTTACACAATTACTACACGTTTTTCTTCATTTGAAAAATTCATTGTTACATTTTTTGTTTATATTAATTTACAAAGTTTGGATGTGACAGTTTGACATCTCTGAGAGCAACGGCGATTGAACTTGTTTCCATGGCTAACTAAGTGAAATTGTTTAAAAATGATAAGAAATGGCTATAACCACAGAATATCTAGCTACGCAACAGAAAAATACTCGAAATGAAAGAGCTAAAATTGCACAAATAGAATACTAGATGGCGCGACAATATCATAATCAGAATATAATTAGAAATTTTGAACTTTCGGTTTTGGATCGACGGCTCGTCGACGGCCTTATAGCTCGGCTAAATATGCACAGTTGCCAGATTCCAAAAGACTTGAATTGGCATCCCATTCTTTTTATTGTGTATAATGCAGTATGTGTTTCTTTCTATTCTTCTTTTCTTGTCAGATACACTTATATTAATTATTCCTTTGGCTATTAAAATAATTTTAAGTATATTATTTCAAAACATATACATTTTTAATATACACTACCTTATAATGTTAACTAAGAAAATACATTTAATTACCTTAAAAATTAATAATATACAGGGCGATTGATAGTGCTATTTATTAATGCTGGAACGTTAGTAATGAAATATAAGTTTAATAATAATGGAAATAATTTATTAAAATGCAGTACAAAAAATGTTAACTGACTAAAAAATACTATAATAACAAATTTCTTCCGTTTGCCACGTTATTTATCTAGACCTAGGTAGATTTTAAAAAGTGACACAGGTACAATTAATAATATATTAGTTCGGCATAAAAGTTGCTGTCACGACATCGAACAATAAATTAAAATTCGTAAAATAAATTAAAATTATTAATTAAACAAATCTTTATAAAGAAACGCAAGTATACCAAATTTGGGCCCAATCGAACTCCAGGAAATGATATCATAATAGTGTACTATATTATGGTACCACTCGATATACTTTAAGGTACCATAATATTGCAATGTCACCGAAGATCCGTAGTATACCAAATTTAAGAACAATCGAACGCCATAAAATGGTATCGTAATATGGTACTATATTAAGGTACCACTTTATATACATCATAGTTCAATCATATTACAATGTAACCGAAGATACGTAGTATACCAAGTTTGAGCCCAATCGAACGCCAGGAAATGGTATCGTAATATGGTACTATATTAAGGTACCACTTTATATGCATCATAGTACCATCATATTACAATGTCACCGAAGTTTAAGCCCAATCGAACGCCATGTACGTAATATAGTACTATATTATGGTACCAGTTGATATGCTTCATGGTACCATAATAATGCATTGTCATCAAAAATACGCAAGTATATATCAAATATGAGCTCAATCGAACGCCAGGAAATGGTATCGAAATATGGTACTATATTAAGGTACCACTTTATATGCATCATAGTACCATCATATTACAATGTAACCGAAGATACGTAGTATAACAAATTTAAGTCCAATCGAACGCCAGGAAATGGTATCGTAATATAGTACTATATTATGGTACGTCTTATTATGCTCCTTGGTACCATAATATTACAATATCACCGAAGGTACGTAGTATTCCAAATTTAAGCCCAATCGAACGCCATGTATCGTAATATAGTACTATATTATGGTATCACTTGATATGCTTCTGAAAAAAAAACGGCGTCCAGGGAAAAGGACGATCGATGACATTTCCCATATAAATTTACATATAAAATGATAGTGATATTCATTTCATAGCTATCGCTAACGCCGTTTTTTCCCGATTATACAATATGAACTTGGTATGAACACAATCGAACGTCAGGAAGTGGTATCATAATACATACATATACAGTAGAACAATACTTATTATATTGTCGCCGAATTACAATGAAAATTCAGGATTCAATTATACAATCAAACGTCAGGAAGTGATTGTAATTTAGCTCATAAGATTTAATTCCAACTAACATGGCAAACTGAAAAAACAGCTCTGATCTATTTTAATATGTTTAAATGATGTAGCAAATTTGAAGGTAGGCTTTATCAGGAAGTATTACGATATGAATTACACAATGGCAACACTGCACAAAATTCTTTTAAATTTTGTTTGTAGAAAACTGTTTTCTTTTAAATTTATTGCCCTCTATTATGTAGTAGCGAAACTACCACATGAAAATATCTGATTTGGAGACAGACTTTTAAAGCCTGTCTCCTTTTGCTACCTACAATTTTATACATGTAACGAGGCTTCTGTTGCGTAGCTAGATATTCTGTGCTATAACTCAGTAATTTTTCGAAAAAAAAAACATATTATAACTTATATCGCTGAAAAGCTTAAAAATGGCGCTTTTTATGAAGTCATGGCTAGATTTGGTTTTCACTTCAACATATGTTTGTGTCATATGTCAAAAATAAACAGGCTTTAGAAAAAAATGGGGAACACAATCTCATTAAGGATATGATTATCTACAACTTCTATCTGAACACTTTTTATCTAAAATAGATTATAATGGAATTAGAGACCATTTTTAAAATAGTCGAAATTTGTTTTTTTTTCTAAATATCTAGTAAGCCATGAAAAGATTTTTCAAAAATCGGAAAGGTGCATATTTATAACCCCACAAAACTGCAATTTTTTCCCATTTAACCGACTCTCTATCTCCAATACTTTCTGAGATACCCATAGAGAACATCGTAGAAAACTCACCCTGTATAAGGTGATTCATGGCCGTGCTACGTTAGACGTTTATGGAGAACCGGCGATAGGATGTTTTTGAAAATTTGTATTTTTGCATAAAGGCATCTACCCCATCTGTCTAAATTGTTTTCAGCGTTACAGTGTTGTCGCTTCATACTAAAAGTGGTAGCATCTTTGTTATTATAAATGGTAAACCTGGTATATTATTACATTTTTAAAAACTACTGATAATTTTTCTATTATTCTAACCTATACCTATCTCCAATAGTTTTTGAGATTAACAATAAACTATGCGTAAAATTGACAACACAATAAAATAATTAATAACAATTAAATTCAAGCCTATGTTTATTACTTAAAAAATCGAAATATAAAATTGCTTTTCAACGATATATCATAATATCATGTTGCTATACCTAAACCTTCTGATTTGTCAACTTATAACCCAAATGCCAACATTAAAATAATTGTTCAATTCATGATTTTACCAAGTCAAGATCGTTTTTTATCAACTCTACACATATTTAATTTTTTATCTTGAAAACTTTAAGATATAGGTATAGGTTAATGGAAAATAAATTTCTTGCAGTTTTTAGGTATATAATAAAATTATATAAGAGTTTCTTGCCTTGAACTGCTAATATAGAAATTAATTCCACGCTGTGTTCGTCATAATGTGGATCAACCTGCTCTCACTATCGGTTTCGGGACCCTACCCCATCATCAGGTGAGCTTGGGTATTTCCACAAAAAGGTATAGGCCTTGTTTATATATTCTTAAAGTTGTTCAACCGACTAGACAAAATGTGCTGCTAACTGGAGGACAAATCGTGAACCTTTCAAAAGTCGGCGGAGTCAAAAATATCGATTATTTTCGTTATTTTCCTCAGAGTAATGTGATAATATAGCCCCGGGTTTCTGCGAACTTTAATAGTGATCAGCTGATTAAGAAATGTAAACGAAACTTTTATTCTATTTCAAAAAAAAATTAATTGTGGATTATTTTTGCCTGTTATTTTAAGAATTCTAAACCATATTAACAAAGAAATTATTATTTCGATATGTTGGTACATTATTTTTAATTTATGATAATGCTAATTGGCTGTTAAACCAAACCAAACACAAACTCATTAGGTATGTGATTATCTACAACTTTTATCTGAAAACTTTTTGTCTAAAATACCGTATGATCGAATAAAAACGGCGTCAACGATGGCTATGAAATGACGATCAATGATATTTCCCATATAATTTTACATATAAAATGACAGCGATCTTCACTTCATAGCCATCGTTGACGCCGTTTTTATTCGATCATACAGTAGATTATAATGGAATTAGAGACAAGTTTTAAAATAGCCAAAATTTGTTTTTTTCGAAATATCTAATAAGCCTTGAACTTCTCCGAAAAATCCGAAAGGCGCATATTTATGACCCCACAAAACTGCAATTCTTTCCCCATTAACCGACTCTCTATCTCCAGTAGTTTCCGAGATGCCCATAGAGAACATTGTAGGAAACTTACCCTGTATAGTATTTTGAAACTAACTATTATTATTATTTGACTAGTTTAATTTGATTAATAAGGCTAGATTAATTTAATTTCAAATAAATTTGATCAGATTTTTTTTCGTATATTCTGCTACCAGAAAACCAAGATTATATGATAGCGCACTTTTCAACGAAGTTGAAGGAAGATATAGTGTATCTATCACAATACTTAATAGAACTACTACAATTATTACAAGAAAAACAAAAAGAAGAAATACCCAAATACCCCTTCACCTACTACTCAACTACAAAATAAACGAATATAATCTCTTAAAAACACTACACAACTACTTATTCTTGTATTCTACACTGAACAAATTATCAAACTTACTAATTTATCAAACAAAAAGAAAAAATAACAAAATTATCCCTTCACCTATTACTTAACTTCAAAATAAACTATAAAAACACTACTAAACTATTTTTGGTAGACTACACTAACATGCTACACTAAACACTATAATTAAACTTAATAAATTAATCTAATTTTACACACCTACAAAAAAAAAAGAAATATGAACATTTTCTAAAACTAGAAGAAACAAAACTTCCATACGTGCAACCAGGATAATAGGTCAAGGGGACAAAGAATATAAAATACTTTAAAATGTGCATTCAGAAAGAAAAAATCCCTCGAAAATTATCTAAACAAACATTTTTATTTCTTATCAGTGAGAAGCATCGGTCTTGTCGGCCTTGAAGAATTTGTCGGGTATTTACAATGGTCGAATTGTATAATTGCCAGCTTTTATAGCATATCTAATAGACAACAAGATCTGGTCGATTAGTAACCAATTGGCACAGTCCGAAAATTATCGATTTTTATTTTCTCCGTTTTTAAGTTATTCAGAGTAATAAAAAATATTTTTCTGTAGGGAAACCGGTCCTGCCATCTAGTAGTCTTAGTCCATAAACGTCTTAGGTTGATCTACTTTAAAAATATATATACATGGGTATAGGATATAATAGAAAAATTATGACATATGAAAGTAGTTTCAAAAAATGTAATAGTATACTGTGTGTTCTATTTAAAATAACAAAGATTCTACCACTTTTCAAATGAAGCTCCAATACCGTAACGTTCAAAATATTTTAGATAGATGGAGAAAATACCTTTATGCAAAAATCCAAATTTTCAAAATCACAGGTTCTCTACAAACGTCTATCGCTGTGAATCACCCTATAGATAGGATTATACAATATATGATGTTGTCAGTAAAATCATCTGTTTTTTATTAAGGCCTTAAAAACCTAAATTTATAAGTTATTACACACCTGAACAGGGGGTTGCGGGTGGATTTCGTTTTGCTGGTGCTGACGGTGAAGTTTTCGCCGACCTTGAAGGGCTGGAAATGGGGCGCAGTCGTGCCGCAAGGGAGGCTTTCGTTGTAGACGTACATCTGACCTGGAAAAATGTTTTTAATTATTTTTTTTTGCGAAATAAGTAAACCCAGCGCAGGTTAGAAATAGTTTATGATACCTGAGATCCCAGCCTATTTATTAGACAGCCAGGCACGATTAAATTTGAAAAAATTTAATTCATCTAATCTAACCTAAAAAATATATACAGGGTGGTCCGAACTGTATTCCGGAAACTTCGGTAGCATATTCTACGGATAAAAATAAGTAAAAAACTTCGTATAAATTTATGTCCTAAAATGCTTAGTTTCGGAGATAGAGGGTGTAGAAATTACATATTTATTTTGATTTTTTTGATTGAAGTAACGTCAATATTTAGATGAAAATTAGTGTATGGGAGTTATTTGACATGAAAAATTTGATTTTGATGTCAATATGTCTCCTATTTGTAGGGGGCGCCTCCTACATGTGTTTTAACTGTTTTGAAGAGTAATAACTTTTCGTCTGTACAATTATATTACTGTGTATAAAACTACTGAGTGAAAAAATATTCATTTCCGTGATTTTTTAAGTGAAAAATGTCTCTTGGTAAAAATCTCTATGAGCAACCATTCTCAAGATATTTAGAATCGAATTAGTCAATACATGTCATTATTGACAAAAGATAAACATGTTGAGTAGGTAGTTATTTGACTGAAATGATTAATTTGGGATTTTTTTTAATTAATCATAATTTTTTCTTGGAAAAAATGACGAAAAAACAGTTTTTGTTGAACTTTTGGCACAAAAACATTTCAAATTTATGATTTCAGTCTAATAACTATTTAGTCAACATGTTTAATTTATGCCAATGATGAGAGGTAATGATAATTTTGATTCCAAGTCTCTACAAGTAGGAGTCCTCTACAAGTAGGAGTCAAATTGACATCAAAATCAAATTTCTCATGTCAAAATCTCCCAGACACAAATTTTCATCTAAATATTGACGTTACTTTTAGGACATACATTTATACGAACTTTTTTACTTATTATTATCTGCAGAATATGCTGCCAAAGTTTCCGGAATACAGTTCGGACCACCCTGTATAGTGTGCTGCGTTTAATAAAAATTAGATATTATATCGCATTTTATACTTTATCAGATAATGTAGATTTCCTTCACGGAAATATTCTGTTATACTGGGTGTTTATGAAAATATACATAAGTAATATAGTCTATAAAATAATAACTTTGAATTTTGACCGTTATTTTTTACCAACATGGCAAATATAAAATCCCTCTATCAAAAAAATTACTGATATTCTTTAAATTGAGTGCCTGAACGAATCAGATAGATAACTCTTTTTACTTTCGTGAAATAGAAAATAAAAATAATAAAACAAGTGACAGTTCTTCCTCTTCTTACAAAAATCAACACGAAATGTCATAATTGTCAAAAGTAAAATCTTTTGATATTTCTAAATATCAGACCAATACCGTCTCTAGTAGAACAGCTTCGGAGCGAGATTTATGACGTCACGCTAGTTAGATACTACGGATTAATAAATATGTTGTAGAATACATGGAAAACATAATTATTCCTCGTATTTTTTGTTTGTATTTTAAAAATGATATAGTTTACATGAAATATACATAATATACAGTTAATAAATACAATATACCAATTTATAGGAATAAATACTTTGGCAAATAAACTATGAACCATACAAATGCAGCAAATGTTTTACAATATACAAATAATGAATAGGTACATAAGATAACGGGTAAAATGTAATATATATTTTAAATTTTGGGGTTTGAAAATCGATCTTATTTTTACAAAAAATATTCAATATCTACTAATAATGATGTATTGTTATTAATGTTCGAAAAATTATATTTGCAAATAATACAATATCATAGAAAAAGGGCGTCAGCGATGGCTATGAAATAAAGATCGCTGTCATTTTATATGTAAAATTATTCTAAAATTTTTGATTTTCTTGGGATTTAGGTTCGGGAAAAACGCTGATCAAATTTTCATTTGGTTTTTCATTATTTTTATTTGGTTAAAAAAAACGTTTCGGCTAACATTATAGCCTTCATCAGTGTTGTGTCATATGAAAAAAATAGTGTCAAATATATAATTAAAAAAATTACATATAAAATATTCACCCCACACACAACATAATGTTTACTGCAATTAATAAACTAATATAAACTTGTCAAAAGATGCCCATATATTTTTTAAAATTATTATTCTTAACACTAAAACTACCTACATTGACTATGGAATATGATTTCAGCCGTACTGTAAAACATTTGCTGCATTTATATGGTTCATAGTTTATTTGCCAAAGTATTTATTACTATGAATAGGTATATATATTGTATTTATTAACTGTAAACTATATCATTTTTAAAATACAAACCATCAATACGAAATAATTATGTAATAATAATACGAAATATGTAATAATAATACGAAAAATAATTATGTTTTTCATGTATTCTATAACATATTTACTAATCCGTAGTATCTAACTAGCGTGACGTCATAAATCTCGCTCCGAGGCTGTTCTATTAGAGACGGCATTGCGTCAGCATGGCCGCAAGTTGCTAACCTAATAAAATTATCGCTACAAAAGCCCGCGGGAACTGTCAAATTCAAAGTTATTCGTTTCAGAGACTATAATAAAGTTACTTTTTTTAGTAAATTTATTTTAGGATTTTAGCACCTTTCGATTATAATCTTTTTAACAGAAGTTTTAGTAAATAAGATATAGCATGGCAACACCGTATAGTACTTGAAATAAATTCAAAAATTCATATTACCATTTAAAAATAATTTTTACTCAAAATAATAATAAATTATAATCTTCATAAGGCAAACTGGCAGTAAGCGCCATTCAGAAATAAAACAGAGTACGGACCAAGTAAATGAGGTCTAGAGCCTGACCTCGCCAAAATTATTATCGATTGGCATGCCTCAGCCACAAATTAACTACAACAGATGCGAAAGAACACCGAATTACGCGTTCAGGTTTCTGTGACCTTCAGAAAGAGTTCATAGACAATCCGCATCAATGTATAGTTGGGTTATTTTTTGTTTGGGTGAAAATAATCTGCACCAATATGTTATCGAGGCATATAATCTCACAGTAATTTAATAGATTGCTCGTCATATTATATCAGTTCGTAGGAGATTAGGAAAAAAAAGATATTTATAGTATAAAAAATTAATTTATTTAACAAAATTTAATTAAAGATGTGACAAAATAGTTACTTTTCTATTGGTTCTATCGGACTGTTTTCGACTATATAAATCTTTATTTTTTGTAAACTTTAATGCATAAAATATTTTCAATCTAATAAATAATTTAATGATGTAAATAAGAGGAAATTTCTCACATGGGTGGTCAAATTCTATAGTTTTCATTATATCAAACAGCCTCTAAATGTTTTCTTCAGTGCAAAACTCATCAAAATTTAATATATATAATTTTTCCATTTCCAGTAAATAAAATGAACAAATTTTTCCACTTTCGTGACTTTTAAATGGGTAAATAATTTCGAGTTATCCAGAGATTCGGATTCTTTTGCAAATTTTAGAAAAATATCACATTGATGTATTTGAAGACCCTTTTAATTGATGTAGTCAAACATAATTAAAGGCATTTTGAGTTGAAAACATTTCTCAGAGGCTGTTTGATATAATGAAAACTATAGAATTTGACCACCCATGTGAGAAATTTCCTCTTATTTACATCATTAAATGATTTATTAGATTGAAAATATTTGATGTATTAAAGTTTACAAATAAAGATTTATATAGTCGAAAAAAGTCCGATAGAACCAATAGAAAGGTACTATTTTGTCACATTTTTAATTAAATTTTGTTAAATAAATTAATTTTTTATACTATAAATATCATTTTTTTTCCTTATAAATAAACACATTTGTATCCCATTTTAAATAAGATATGACTGGTGTATTTACACCACTCAATAGGCGTGTGGGGTTTGCCGAGCGGTTTCCGATGCAGTCGCTTTCTTTCGCATCTGTTATAGGTAATTTGTGCCTCAGCCGTCTTTGGCACCGTTGTTTTTTTTCTCGATCATATGGTATAAAAGTAATTTATTAACAAATATTTGTCCATAATAAACATAGGAAGCTGAAAAGATGACTGGAAAATATCTACTCCTTAAATATAATATGCCTGTTTACTGTTTAAAGAGTGAGTCACAACCTTAAAAGATAATTTTTTATTAGTACTTCACTTTTCGTACTAGTAGTTCAGGCTTTAATACATATGAATTTACCAGGTTTTTACATTTTAAAAACCATTTTGTGTCAACCTCTTACTAAAAACTAAAACAGGTAAGATTTTTTTAAATCCTATATAGGGTGTTAATTGATCTTAATGACTTGCTAATATTTATATTCTAAGAAAAAACTTCAGATGAATGTATGTTCTAAATTCCAAACATTTTAACTTTTGAGATACAGATTACAGTTGGGGATTGGAACCTTTGGTGTTTACAATAGCAAAATAAAATACAAATTCACCACAATAAAGCAAAACACTTTACTTTTTTTTTTGGCGTAGTATGGTCAATGTGTTTTATTTTGCTTTTGAGATACAGGGTGGTAAAATTTTCTAAAAAAATCTTTTCCAGAATAACTTATATCTCAAAAGTTAAAATAGGTTCAAGAATCTCCCCTTCAAATATTAGCATGAATTTAAGGAACACCCTGTATACCGGGTGTTTTTCAAAAGTGACACACCCCTATAACTTTTTTTTTCAGATAAAAAGACAATATATAGATAAATATAGATAATATAAATAAATATAGATAAATCAGTATTGATTAATGTGTTCAATTGAGCGTCCGGATTGCACAACGACCTTAGCGCGTGGCCGCGGGCAGCCCAGTAGGCAAGCGAGACAGCCACGCGCCGATTTAACAAAATAAATAATTTTAAACCTGCCGTCATTTCGTTAATAATTATCGTATCGTGTTGATTTTAATAATAATAATAATAATAATATGTCTTTATTTTAATAATCCTCGGCGAAGTTCAGTAAATAACTGCTTAGTTAACCGAGTACCATTACAGTATAACCTATCAAATAATATCAATATCTACTACCTTATCTTAAATTAATATATCAAATGTATAAATATAATAACAAAAAAAACAATGAAAAATACAAAAAAATATAAAAAATATAAAGCATTAACAAAACTATTAGTGTAACACATAGAGCACACATAGAGAACAATTAATACTTATAAGTACATTATGCAATAACATAAGGCAACAGGCATGTATTGGTGTTGATGAGAGCCAAGGAGAGGCATAGTTGGCTGGTTTCAAAAAGTATACTCAACTCACATTATGGAATAATAAATACAAACAAATAATTTAAATTTTTGCATAGAAATAATCATGAGTCTTTATCGCTTCCGACAAGCCTAAATAACTGGATTATTTTTTATATTTTCGATTTGTTTACATTGCCCGAGCATATTATAACTTTGAGATAAAAATCTCTGTTATAAATTTTAAAACTGACAGATATGAATACTATCATTTAATTAGTTATACATTTAGTTACAACATATTCAAAATTTAAGTCTATCGGTTTATGCTAGCAGTAATAACGAGTATACATAAAAAAATGGTCAGTACAACGCTCGCCGTTTTTAGCGCACGTTCAGCTTTGGTTTTAGTTTTAGCGCTATTTTTACAGAAAATAAATTCTGAACTTTGATCAAATGACAAGAACATTATCATTGCCGATATGTCCTGGTTATAATGTAGTTCATTTTTCAAAATATTGCATTGTTTTAGCTTAAAAAAAACTTGAATTATGCGGCTTTTTTGCGAGAGCTACCGGCACTGCGTTAATAAAGAGATGGCTATGTACGTCAATCGAAAGACAATATTTGCGACAGTCTTTTGTTTACACGGAGTATAGAAAATTTTTGCCACAGCTTGTTTACTGCCAGTAGTATTTGTGCGTTTGTTTGAATTATTTATTATTAAATAGAGGGAAATGCGACCGAAAAGAAAGGTCAAAAGTTAGTAGAAATCCGGATAAATGGAAGTGCAATATTTCCAAAAAATCTCGTGACGTAAAATTACAGTCTATTGTGGCTATGTTTGACGTACATAGCCATCTCTTTATTAACGCAGCTCCGGTAGCTCTCGCAAAAAAAGTCGCATAATTCAAGTTTTTTTTTAAGCTAAAACAATGCAATATTTTGAAAAAAGAACTACATTATAACCAGGAGATATCGGCAATGATAATGTTCTTGTCACTTGATGGAAGTTCAGAATTTATTTTCTGTAAAAATAGCGCTAAAACTAAAAACCAAAGCTGAACGTGCGCTAAAAACGGCGAGCGTTGTACTGACCATTTTTTTATTTATACTCGTTATTACTGCTAGCATAAACCGATAGACCTAAATTTTGAATATGTTGTAACTAAATCTATAACTAATTAAATGCTAGTATTCATATCTGTCAGTTTTAAAATTTATAACAGAGATTTTTATCTCAAAGTTATAATATGCTCGGGCAATGTAAACAAATCGAAAATATAAAAAATAATCCAGTTATTTAGGCTTGTCGGAAGCGCTAAAGACTCATGAGTATTTTTATGCAAAAATCAACACGATACTATAATTATTAACGAAATGACGGCAGGTTTAAAATTATTTATTTTGTTAAATCAGCGCGTCGCTCTCTCGCTTGCCTACCGGGCTGCCCGCGGCCACGCGCTAAGGTCGTTGTGCAATCCGGACGCTCAATTGTTTTTGGTCACTTCCTGTTTCACCGGAAATTACTACAACTTTTGAATTTTAAAAGACACCCTCGGTTTTTTTTAATTTTATTCGATAGAAAATGACACTCTGAATAGAATGACATAACATATGTCAACTTTAAGAAACATCCGGTATATTTTTCGATAATGCTTCCTAGACTGTAATTTGAAAAAATGTTAATACCTGAAGCATGAGCAGCAAGAAATAAAGACCTGCTTCCGGGAACCCACCTCACACAAGTAACTTTAGTTTTATCTATTAGTCTTTCTTGGTTAAGTCCTTTAGTCTGTTCCTCTTTTTTAGTTGGATCGATATCAATCAATTTAATTTGGCCATCGCTGTAACCTAGTTAAAAAAACATAGATATATGGTAAAATGAGACATGCCATATTTAGGTAAAAATTGAGACATTCATACAAAACTACTGAAAACTTATATTCAGTCAGGTAGCTAATTTTTTGGAGAGGTAAATTTGAGACACACACAAGGGTAATAATGAGAAAAAGGTAATATATATGAGGTAAATATGAACTACCACCAAATGCATTTTATACAAAAGTTTTGAAAAATGTCTCATTTTTACACCACTCCACATTAGTTTTATTTATCATCATAAATATTATTCAATTAATTTACCTACTAATACAGTAAGATTATCTCCCTTGCTCGATAAACCATTAAAATCGTGACATGTAGGATAAATTCTATTTGATCCCTTATTATTCATTAAAGGGCTATTTAAATCGGGAGCTTTATGTATACCTTTATATTCATATACGTATACTTCTCTTCCGTGGTTAAAACATAATCTATCTCCTTGTTCACCTAAACTGACCAAAGAGACCTTTACCTGCGGTGGCGCCTGGCCCTGCGCTTGGTAAGTGACCCTACCCGGTCTAGAATATTCGCTTAAAGTCATTAGACGATATTGCCCTTCTCTCGTTACAATAGCATTCTTAACATCCCCTGGTTCTGCAGTAGGCCTCTCCAGAGGTCTTTCTCCGGCCTCCAATAACGACGGATTGCCCAAAGGGTCCGCTCTTGCCATGTCTAAACCGTGATGTAACTGATAAGACAACATTATACACTCTGTACAGTCTCACCGCATGATTCTCGACACTTTTAAACTTTATCCCATACTAAATAACTATTATTTTACAACAATTTATACACGTACATTTAACTGCATAATATATTATTCTTTTTGACGTTAACATTTAAGGTTAGAAAGTTTTTTACGAAGTTGCCAACCAAAGTTAAAAAAAAAACAATCTGGGAAACAAAAAGGACCAAAATTTACTAGGGCGGAGCAGGACTTTGACAGTTGACAAATAGAGGTTATACGCAGGGTTCGGAAGTAGTTAATTAAGACGTAATTTACCTAATTAACTACGTGTAGTTTTCCTTCAAAAACTACGTCTTTTCTCGTTCGTTAACTACATCAAAACTACGTTAATAAACTACCTTATGATATTATGAAGAATTTTGCTTTGTATGAGGAGTCATAATGAGGAGAAATAATATGATGTGAATGGTTATATTTAAAGCCATATTTATGGAAAAATGCTACGAGAATTACATACTGATCGATATCGGGGCCAACTTGACCAACAAGAAGTATAGCAGAGATTTGGATACTGTTGTACAAAGAGCGAAAGATTCAGGTAAACAATATATTTATTGCGTAATATTCCATACTAATTTACAATTGTTTTATGTTGTTAGGCGTTCAGAAGATTATGGTAACTGGAACTTCAGTGAAAGGAAGCAAAGAAGCCCTCAGACTAACCCGAATATATCCAGGAACATTATATTCCACTGCAGGCATTCATCCTCATGATGCTAAGTCATACGACGATCAGTCCTGGGAAGAGATTTGCCGTTTAGTTGAGAACCCGGAATGTGTAGCAGTGGGTGAATGTGGTTTAGATTATAACCGAAATTTTTCAGAACCAGAAGACCAGAAAGCTGTTTTCGAAAAACATGTACATTCTAAAGTTATTGAATAATGAATTGTAATAATATTATGTTAATTTTCAGATAAATCTAGCAATTAAGGTCAACAAACCTCTATTTGTCCACGAACGAGATGCATTCAATGATTTGGTTGAAATTTTAAATAAGTATAGTAGTAAATTGCCTCCAGTCGTGATACATTGCTTTACTGGGAGTGTGGAAAACGCACTGGATTACTTAAACAAAGGATTTTACATAGGATTAACAGGTAAATCTAAGTATGGAGTTTAACTTAATAAATCTAATTTAATTTTTTACTTTAAGGTTACTTATGTAAAGATAAATCTGATACTGGTGTGCGAAAACTCTTAGTAGACAATTTAATTCCACTGGACAGGCTCTTAGTTGAGACCGATGCTCCTTTTATGTATCCCAACACGAGAGCATCTAAGTTGCCAGTTCATGTTAAAGAAGGTTTAACCGAAAGGTAATTGGTAATTCATATTTAAAAGTAATACTTAAGTGGTAATTCATTTTAAAGTATTTTTAATATGAAAAACTATGATAACTATTGGAAATACTGGGTACAGTCCTTTTTTTTTAAATTGAAATTTTGGCTAATATTATAGCTCCATAATTTTTGGTCATTCAAAACAGCAAAATTGCTAGCTAGTTTATAAACTAATAGAATGGACTCATAACTTTTCTTGCAGGGCAATTGTGAGATTATGTATTTAATTTCTACAGCTTGGGCTTCTGCATAGAGCTTGTTCACAAGCCTGAGTCACTCTGTATTCAAATATTTATGAGAGAAGGACGATTTCCAGTATTTTCAATAATTACTTTGAAATCTTTTGATTATAAAAATCTATTTTTGTTTAAGATCAACGACTTTCTTACATCGATACTGTACGTTTCAACGAAATGAGCCTTGTTCCCTACCAGCAATCGTGGAAATGATTGCAGCCTTCATGAACAAAAAACCAGAGGAGGTGGCCTTAGCCACATCATTTAATGCAATGAAACTTTTTGGTCTCTCTTAATTTTACACTCCTACTATTTTTTGATCAACAATAATACTATGAGTTTCAAGGGAAATGAATACCTAGTGTTTGTAATAAGATGGACCAAAATAAAACGAAAATTTAAGGTAAATATGCGAATTGTGGCCTTTTTCATGAAAAAAGATATTTAAAAATTATTGTAAAAATGGAATTATTTGTTTTTAATATTAACAATTTGTGTAGTGTATTAAAATTATGTTGTACTGTTTTGATTGCAAAAATTTATTAATTTATGTTGTGTTAATTAATGGTAAATGTTATAGGTTATACTAAAAGTAGATGAGCTTTAAAAACCAATTCTTATTTTATTTGTTATTTTATTTGGCTGTATGAACGCATGTACGGTATTCCATATAACCAACTTTCTTATTTTATTTTATTCTTATTTTATTTTATGTGGCTGTATGAACCCACCATAAATCATATTAAGATTTTTTTATTTTATCATAAGAGAATATTTTTCTTTTAAGTACTAGTTTTTTTATAGTAAATATCTAGAATTGATAGATTAATAATTAATTATTGTAGCCTTATATTGTTTTAAATTGACTTTATATATCTATATTTGAGGTATACTGTATTTTTCTATGAATAATGTTTGATATTAGATCAATGATCAATTTGTGTACAGGTCCAACGAAGGTGCTTTTAGTCAAGAACTATTTTTAATTAAAATTAAGGTTAATTTAAAGGAATTATAGCCCAACCACTTAGTTGACAAAAGAATAATAAAATAGATAGTCGAAATTTTTGATGCAGTTAGTCTGTATTTTTTGACAAATAGATGACAAGTCACAATCTGGCCTTTATACGGGGTGTTTCAAAAAACATGTGCCATCTCCTCACAAGAAATGGCACAATGAAAAAAGCAAGACTGATTTTATCATCTGCTTGTCAAATAGAAACCAACTGCCTCAAAAGGACTCTCATTTTTTTTGTCCAAATCTAAAGTAATTGGGTTACTAGCCTGTTATTTTTAGAATATAGTGATAAATGTTTGCAGCTGAAGATAGTTTTTACTATTATTTAAATATAATTTATTTCGTCATTGCACATTGAATGTTATACTGGAAATTAATTGCTGGCTTGGAAATAACAATCAATGACACATTCACCATATAATTTAGATATTTGATGATGGTAATTTCCAAGCCCACTGTGACGCCTGTTTTTTTTTATATTTAATACTAATATATGGAATTATTTATTTGGAATTTTTATTTAATATAAATGTTAGTATATACATTAAATGGGTATATGTATTTTTTTTCTTGTTCTGCAAAAGACAGTTAAACACTATTTTATAGTTTTATTCTTGCCTTTAGTATAACAAAGGCGAATATTATTGTACTAAAAATTAAATATTTATTTTTCTAAGAAAATTGTAACGAACTTTGTGATATACATGTGTATGTTATATTTTACTGTAGGTATATATTGGTATGTTAAGCAACTCTATCTATGTGCCTTACATGTTTATGTATTTATCGTTTCAGAAAATGTTTGTAATTGAATAAAAAGCTTTATATTTATTCAAAATATTAAGTACCGTAAAATGGGGTGAATAGAAACAGTTTCGTAGGCTATTAGCGATATACCGGTTGATAAAAATGTGGTATTATGTTCCCGAATATTTTAAAACATGGGTCTTTGTTTGTTCTTTGCGTATACATATAATTTGATTTTTGAAAAATATGCATATAAATATTAAATAAAAATAACTTTTGTGTTTCTATTCACCTGCTATTCGGGAGAATAGAAACACACATTGATGTTAAGGTTTTTATCTATTCTATTTCCAACAAGGTGATTAGAAACAGATAATTATTACATATTTAAGTAGGTTTAGCAATAACTAACAATACATATAATATAACAACTTACATGTACCAGCTTAAGTATTACTTTAAAAATAAATATTTTATTTATGAAGTTTTCGCGCCATACAAAATAGGTGATAAATCGATTTCACATTTATTGATCAGCTGATTGACAGAAACAGTGCTGCCACAGATAAAAATATAGTTTTTACATTTTATTGTGTATTACCAATGATAGAAAAATTAGATATGTCGACTCTTTTTACTGTGAATATTTTTAATCGTGATTTGATTTTTTTCAGAAATTTTGTTTCTATTCACCCCTATGTTTCTATTCACCCCATTTTACGGTATTCTTTATAAGTGATCTATGTTTATTAATCCTTTCAAATTTTTAAATGCGAATTATCAGTAAATATTTAAATCTAAAACAATTTAAATTCATCACATCAATTAAATTGCTTAAAGAAAATAACTTATTGTGTATTATTTTAAATATCCATTTTTCAACTCCATCAGAGAAAAGAATACTTTGACCTATAGTCTGTTCAACTGTAACACCGAGAGGCAAGTAGGGATGTATTACTAGCTTTGCTGCTATTGCTGGACAAACTGACAAATTGCTGCTATTGCTGGTGAAAATAGCGGTGCTGCCAAAGGATTACCCAGAGGCTGCACTGACCACCGACCAGCAAACGGCTCTAGAAAACATTGGACGTCATCTGTCGAATTTTTCCGTGGCTCGATGGACAAACTTTAGATAGCTTTAGCTGTAAAGTTGAAAATCCCGCTAGATCAAAAAACTTTTTAATTGTACTGTTAAAGGACTGTTAGAGCTACAATTTAAAAATAATTTTACAAGATACAGAGTGCCCCAAATAAGTAAAAAATATTATAGTTATATTTTTTTAAATGGGACACCCTGTATATTATTCTATTTTTAGATTCTACGATTGAAATAAAGGTAAATTTGATTAAGGTTTATCACACTTAAATCTTACCATTTTTGAAATATTTTCAATTTTGTGAAATTGCAGTAAACAATTTAAGGCTTCATTTCTCCAAGGGTATTAAAGTTTTTAATACTAAATATTTACTGAAGATTAATGATCAGATATTGCGTTGCAATAATAAAAATTATATTACCCTATACAGAGTGCCCCAAAGATTATATTAAATAATAATTATTTAAAAATTATTTTTTTTTATAAATCGATTAAATTTTCTAAGAAAACTTGAAGGGACTGATTGATTTCTAAGAAAACTTGAAAAGAGTGGTATAATACGATTTGATAGACAATTAAATTGTGCATCTGATTCACGTAAAATATACAGGGTGTTCCATTTAAATTAAACAAGTTATTACCGTTTAAAACTAGTAATTATTTAATATAATTTTTTGGACACTCTGTATAAGGTAGTATAATTTTTATTATTGCAACATTGCAACACAATAACTGATTAATAAATAAACTTCAGTAAATATTTAGTATTAAAAACTTTTATACCAATGGAGAAATAAAGCCTTAAAATTTTTACTCCAATTTCACAAAATTGAAAATATTTCAAAAACGTGTGGATTAAGTGTGATAAACCTTCAGCAAATTTACCTTTATTTCAATCGTAGAAACTTAAAATAGAATAATATACAGGGTGTTCCTTTAAAAAAAACTAGGTATAATATTTTTTACTATTTGTATTTGGGACACTGTATCTTGTATACATATTTTTAAATTGTAGCTCTAATAGGCCTTCAACGAACCAAAAACAATTTGTAAATATCTAATCGTTTAGTTGCCTACTTGTTGCCTACTCCCTGTCGTAGGTATACTCTGTTTTTTTTTCTCAGGTAAGATTTCGACAGACGATGACAGAAGAACAGCAGATGACGTCCCATACCAATCTTATTATTTTAGTAAAAAAAGTTTCTAATAATTTTTAAGTTAACTATGGATGGGTTTAAATATAAATTCGTCATGCGTCGTCACTTGTTGTTTTTAACCAGTTTTATTGGTTTATTTCAAAAATGACAGATCGTATTTCAATTTTATTGGTTTGACGCAACGATGAACGACAAACGGACGCCGATGCGTATGAACTCACCTTTAGATTTTTGACGTTTGTCAAAGTCTTGCCAAATTATACGTTATAATTTTGTGACAACCATAGATAAAAGACTTATACTATTAAATAGATAGGCAACTTATAATATATTTCAATTTTATTATACAAGGGCGCCTCTGGTAGACGGAGGAAGAAATACTAATGGAAGAGAGGGGTGCGGGGAAGGGGGGTTGTTTTAGTTAATTTAAAATATATTTAGACATACATGTAAGAACACTTTGTGTGCTTTTAATTAGGTCGAACATATTATAAACGATAAATCAACTGAATTAAAAGCATACAAAGTGTTCTTATATGTCGGATATTAATTAAAAAATATATTAAAAATACTAGAAATAGCATATATTAAGTTGTTACAGTTATAATTTAATCTTTGGCGGTTTTCAGCAAATAGCAGGCAGTTTTACATAATTTTCCTCCCTTTGAAGTGAATTGGAAACGGCTAGGTATATAATTTTGGTGTAGGCAAGATTCCCAGTTTGTTTCCGTTTGGGACCTGAAATAATAAAAACAAATTAAATCAGATGTAATCATCTGCTGATCATGCTAATATAAAACGCGCGTCCTTAATTCCTTACATGCACCGTAAAAAAATTAAATAACTGCTCTGCAAGTAGCATTTATTAGCAGTACTAATTTAAAAAATCTATAACTGTAAGTAGATATGTTCAATTTACTTACCATTGTATCCTTCGGAAACCAGGTGTACAACAATTAAACTCCATGATAAAAAATAAATAAGAGTCTATACAAAACACAAATTGTCCCACCATTTTTAAAAAACATTGTCTAAAACAGAATACTGGCAAAAAATCTGAAGGAATTTAATTGTACAATAATTCGACAAATCAAAACGAAATCAAACCGTAAAATCACAACAAAAGCGTCTCTGAGTGACACTTAAAAATCAAATTTTATTATTGTCAGATATTGACATTTGCATTGTTAATATTGACAGTTTTAATATTTTGCGCCTCTGCATCTTGGAGGAAAAACTATTTTTAATGAACTGTCATTTCCATTTAAGGAAAAATCGAGTGAAAATTAACTGTAGAACCCAGAGCACAGTTTATGGTTAATACTCGCTGTCCAGGCAGAAAGTCTTATACAGATACACCAATAAAGTTACTATCAATAAAGTTCGTATACCATCTCGTCGTAGATAAGTGCATCTCGAATATGGTAGAAGGACCATACTAAACACATACTAAAAACTGGAGTAGCTGTAAAATATCGACATCGCACGATAGGTAAATAATGGATTTTAGTACTGCAGAAAAATAATGTCAAAAGGTACTGGTTTAAAAAATTAAGATTAAAGTTAATTAATCAACCTGTGAGGTATAAAATCTGGTAAGTGTTATTATTAATAAAATAGTTTGTTTTATTTATGTTTTTTTATTTATTCCTGCGGAATATTACAAATTTGTATTTGTACATAAGTTATATTGATAAATATAATCATAAATGCGGGAAGTTTCATAAAGCTTGAAAGTAAGAAATAGTTCTTTTTTATATTTTTTTGGTATGTGGTGTTTTGTTTTTGTTTGTTTTGTATTAACACATACCGTTTTTTATTAAATAAAATAACTCGATTACATTTTTTCAGTTTTATACAGTTTTTTTCACAATATTTTGAAGTTACTTGTCAGTCAAATTTTAAATATAATAATTTCCTGCTATGCGTTCCAGATGTACCAACTTATTTCTTTGTAAAATAAAATAAACTACTTTGAAATTAAAATGACAAACACATCTATCACTGTCAAGGATCTTCTCGTTGCACAGACTATATGTGCATGGTGAACAACCCTGTATATTTTAAACTAGGGAATGCAATCCCGCACCAAAATCTCAATCCCGCAAACCCGCGGGATTAAAGCAATCAATCCCGCGGATCCGCAAAATTGCGGCACTGTAAACAATATATATTTGGTCCTAAATGGTACAAAAGGCATTGTACATTTTGCATGGGCCCATAATATGTATATTGATATAGCGCGTATCTTAAACTAGCTGTACAGAAATTTGGACCGATCTGTACAGAGCATAGACTTAAAATAAAATATAGACTGAGCATCTCATTCATAAATAGCTGGAACATGCGGTCAGACACTGTCTTGTTATTGTTGTGTTATTGTTTTAGGTTATAACGAGTGCGACACGAGCGATAGATAGGTTGTCTCTGTCGTAACGGTCGTTCCCTGACGACTCTGCCGAGAAACACAACACTGTCTTTCGTTTCTCAAGTACACCTGAACTCTCCGTATCATAGCCGGGTAATTTTTTTTATTTTAATGAAGCTATAATTAAATTAAAAATATATCGTATTTAAACTTTTTATATTTTATTAAGATTTAGGACAGGTTTTTTAAATAAAAGTTTAGAAAAAACAATTTAGAGTCCAAAAAGGATAAAAATAATAAAATACACGTTATAGAAGAAATTTTATAATCGAAATTAGGTAATTTTTGAAATTAATAATAAATTATTAATTTTAGTTAAACATTTACAACCCCTAATATTAATCAAAACAGGATCTATTCCACAGATATAATAGAATCGGCGACAGGAGAGAAAAAAATATGATTGTTGTAATTTTTTTTCTGGTTAAGTGATGTCTTATTATGTAAATTAGAAAAAAACATAAATCTGTTCCATTAAAGCAAGGAAGGTGATAGGAAGTGGATAAAATAAAAACTACATTTATTTAACTCGGTACTGTCTTTATTATACCGGGTGCGTCTCAAAAGTGGCTCATCCCCCATAATGTTTTTATATTTTCAAATAAAAAAAAACAAGATTTAGTATGTTAGTATATGAAATAAATTAGGATTGATTGACGCATTCAATTGTTTTTGGTCGCTTCCTGTTTCACCGGAAATGACTATAACTTTTAATTTTAAACGGCACCCTCGGTATATTTCTACTTTATTCGATAGAAAATGACACTCTGAATAGAATGATATATCATATGTCAACTTTTGACATTTTCGCATATGGTTTAACTGTAATTGTAACACGCGGTTCACATAGCGACAATTTGACTCGAAATACCAAGTGTGTGGTATCAATATATTCATAAAAAAATGCTTTTTCCAAATATGCTAATGAGTCACCCTTGTTCCATTTGAAAAAATTGACATATGTATGATTAAAAATACGATTTATACATCTTTTAACCGGCCTAGACAAGACACGAAACCTATTAGACGATCAAAACTATTTTCCAAGGCTCCTTGATTAAAACTTAGTGGATTGAAAAAAATTGGATTGAAATTTAAAATAGGATATGTTTTTAAGCGACAATGTCAAAAGTTGACATATGATATGTCATTCTATTCAGAGTGTCATTTTTTATCGAATAAAGTAGCAATATACCGAGGGTGCCTTTAAAAATCAAAAGATGTAATCATTTCGGTGAAACAGGAAGAGACCAAAAACAATTGAATACGTCAATAAATCCTAATTTATGTCATATACCTACTAACATACAAATCTGTTTTTTTTTATCTGAAAAATAAAAAAGTTATAGGGTTGAGCCACTTTTGAGACGACCCGGTATATTAAAAATATTGTTTCATAATGTAATATCATTTTAAAATTCTTGTATGTTATTTTAGATTCTGAAGATAATTTTAGAATAAACCGGAATATATTGTTAATAAAAACATTATTAATTATTAACAGGGTTATAATTATGATTTTGTTACAATGTAAGTAAGTAAATAATGTAATGTAGAAGAAAAAATTCAGAATTTCATTTTACTAAAATATTATCTAAATAAGCGCCTTTCTACAACAACGCCACTGACTGCCAATGGGTAAATTGAGAGTTGCCTACCGGTCAAAAGTCGTTTCAAGACTTAAATGGATTATTTAAGTCAAATTTCTTGCAAATTTGGCACTGGCGAACCATATTTTATAGTTTTTGAACAGAAAAAGTCAATAAAATAAACACTTAAGGACTACAAGCTAAGAAAATGCGTTAATACAGCCGGGGAGATAGCGGCAACAAAGCTTTACCGCACGTGCGACACGTACTACAAGGTAATAAATGAATGAATAGGCTCCCTCGCCTCTAATCGGTGTTGTTGTCATATTGTAAAGAACTTATCCTTATTAAACAGTATCCGACTTATAATTTAGTAGTATAAGGACTATTTAATACATCTATGGAATATTAAAACCTACTTTATTAAACTGTAGTATTAATATCTCAATATATGTGTATAACAAGAAAAAAAATATTGATAATATTAAAGACGTGACAACATAGGCTGGATGAGGAAGGCTCGGTCGACTGTACCCAGAAGTAAACATGTGTACAAAAAAGGTTGTTTGTCCGCGTTGAGATGTAAATAGTGTAGTCTATATTTTATTTTAAGTCTATGGTACAGAGTGTTGTAAAATATATTTAATATTAAATGAACTTAAATTTTATTATAATTTATCTACTTATTTTATAAATAAAAATATTATTCTGATGTTTTAACTTGTGTTAGTTATCTGCTTCTAGATACACTCTATATGAATAATTTTTTGGCAGATGCAGAATGTACAAAGCTTTTTGTACCATTTAGGACTATATATGACTTTAGGATACTATATGACTAAAAATGCATATTTTTCAAAAAAACGTCGTATTTTCCTTAAAACAATATATATATATATATATATATATATATAAACGGGATTTGGTTTAAGTATTTAATACTCATTTCCAACTACAGCCTATTGCTGCCTTCCCGTTACCCTACGCCACACATCTCGATTTAGAGCGTCATCAGCTTCTAGGTTACGAGCTTCCATTGCTTCCGTAACCGTTCCGCTCCAGGCTTTTCTAGGTCTACCTCTCTTTCTTCTGCCCTGGGCAGCCCATTGAAAAACTCTTTTTGGCCACCTGTTCTCCGGCATACGCAGAACATGTCCAAACCATTTTAAGCTGGATTTTTCGATTCGATCCAGTACTGTCTCCTCCGATGCATTCATGATACGCCTCACCTCGATGCTTGTCTTTTTTTCCATCCTAGATATACCTGCACTTCTTCTAAGGTAGTGCATTTCAACAACTTGGATTTTGCGCTTCGCGTCTGCACTCAGAGTCCATAGCTCTGAACCATAGCAAAGAACTGACTCCACCAATGTTCTTCCAAGTCTCTTTTTAGTTGTTGCAGATAAGTTTCGGTCCCACCAGAGGCTGTGGCTCTTCTGAATTCGGGTTTGTATTTCTTCTTTGCCCAAACCCTCGTTGTTGATAGTAGCACCCAGGTATTTAAATTTGTCTACTTGTTGAATCTGGACGTTATCATTAATGAAGACTTCAAAACGAGCGTTGGAATTGACAGCTAAGTATTCGGTCTTCTTTAGACTAACCTGAAGTCCCCATTTGTTGTATTCTTGATAAAGCCTCTTAGTCATGAACTCTAGATCGTATGAGTCCTGCGCAATCACGACCTGATCGTCTGCAAAGCTCAGGGTAAATAGTGTGTTGTCCCCAATGGGTATTCCCATACCTTGACATTTCGTCTTCCATTCCCTAAGGGCTACTTCGACGTAAGCGTTGAAGATCAGAGGAGATAAGCTGCATCCTTGTCGCAACCCTTTTGTGGTGTTAATTGGATTAGATAGCCTGTCCTTAAAACAAAAAAATAGCCATCCTTAAAACAAAACAAAAATAAAAAAAACGATCAAATTGGTTTTTCTAATTTCAATACAGATTATAGTCGTACTTGGTAAAAATGTCGATTTTTTAAAAATTATAAATCTGCGGTAAAAAAGATTCTTGACCAAATTTTCACAGTCTTATAAAACACCCTGTATACGAGAATTCACTAAATATATTTTCGAAAACCATATAGCATCTTAATCACAATAGATGCATCTAAAACCTGGTCCAAACCGCATCCAAAAATCTTTTTTAAAAATAATCCCGCAACTTTAATTCCGCGGAATCTCAGAGGGATCCCGCAATGCGGGATCCAGCATTTGCGGGATTGCATTTCCTATTTTAAACACAAAAATTGTTAATTTTTTAATTCTGCATCAAAAAGAAGGAAAAAAAGGAAGAAACTGTTATTAAATTATGGTTTGTTTGTAACATATTATTCTGATGTAGCTGGTTTAAATTTTAAGTTATTATATGGCCGTAAAAATAAATATAACAAAAGGATATAAACAAAGGTAGATACGTTTTTCTGGGGTAGGTAAACATACACGTTCATTTTTAAGATTATAAAAAAATGTAAGTCATTCAAATAAACATAAAATATCTATTCTCTATTGTCTACAAAATTATTTAAACTCAAGTTTAAATATCTTTGATTATCTGCAATCAGGATCATACTTTTTGCGTCGTTGTACAAAATTCCAATGATAATTCTTATCTATATTTAATTAGTTTGGTAAACGGGGTTAAAGTAACAAAATAAAGTATTATTTTTTATCAATTTTTCGAAAATCTTGAGACGCAATCATTCTATTTTAAAGTCAATTCAAGGACATTTTTCTTTGTTTTTATTTTCATTCGAATTCCCCATTCATAATATTTTTCAACTTCCGCGTATTTAAATTCTAGAAATTGTTAAAATATGTATTTTTAGAATATGTGTCCTATATTCCTATTATAATATTTTACCCAAAAAACATTTATAACAAATAGGTACTATAAAAATAATTCAAAAATTATGGGTAACAGAAATTAAAGATGAGTAACAGATTTTAATAAATACCTACGTACCTACCTATCTAATAAATAATTTTAGAATCCAACAATATTTTTTGGCAGCGAAATGCATACCTATTTCAGAATATTTACTAAAACATGAAAAATATTTTCTATCATAGTATTTATTTTTATTTATTATTTATTTACCTAAATGTTTCTCATAAAAAATAAGAAAATTGCATTATTGTGCAATACTAAACTCTACTAAAAATACCACCGGTCAAAGCCTTTTGATGAGAATAATACGATTAAAAATGTCAATATTTTTAATAACAACAATAACATTAGGATCGGATTAAAAATAAAATAAAAACAGAATTTAAAATCCGAATCAGCATCAGCTGATCGATAAATTCAAAACACAAAGGATGAGCGTTTTCGCTACGTCATATTTTTTCCGAACAGTTCTGCCAACATAAACTTTTCATATGGCAAATATAACTAAATTAAATAATTAATTTCTGGCTTAAATACTTAAAATTTTTAACATATTTTAAACGATTTTACATTGCATTTTAAATATCTTTAAACTAAAACAACAGTTTTTTATTTACTAGAACATTTTACTGAAATTCAGAAAAGGGTTCAAGATTATGAGAACTGGCGACGCGATTAAATCTAGAAAATTCTAGGTGGGGGAAGGGAAGGTTATAAAAGCAATTTCTGAACGGGAAGCCGCCATATTTCAGTGATATTTCGAGTTGAAAAGTTGTTTTTAAGTGATTGTGATTATTGCAGCTGTATTTTATTAAATATTCAGGTAAGTTATCTCGATTTTATTTTGTTTCGTCGAACAATCATTTGAAATTTGCCGTATCGTCTCTAAGCGACTTTTTCTTTGTTTTCAACAACAAAATTTTAATTTCAAGTGATGTCACATACAATTCCTTAGAACTTTGTAAGGTTTAAACTAGTTTAAGTTAGTAGATTTGTTCATTTTACGGTTTATTTCTTAAGATATACTAATAATTTTGCTGTATTATTGCGTAAAAAACGATATATTCTCGAAAATCTTTATTCAAAATGGCGAATGGGCGTATGCTGGCAAATCAACTTTCTGATAATTTTAATGCGTAGAAACGATTAAGGTCGTTTACTTGAATCTAATTTTAATTTTATTGTTACAGAATGCAGATTTTCGTAAAAACCTTGACTGGTAAGACTATTACCCTAGAGGTAGAACCTTCAGATACCATTGAAAACGTGAAGGCTAAGATTCAAGACAAAGAGGGTATTCCTCCAGACCAACAGCGTTTGATCTTCGCTGGTAAACAGTTGGAAGATGGACGCACTTTGTCCGACTACAACATCCAGAAGGAATCCACTCTTCATTTAGTACTGAGATTGAGAGGAGGAATGCAGATTTTCGTGAAGACTTTGACCGGCAAGACCATCACTTTGGAAGTCGAACCATCTGATACCATTGAAAATGTAAAAGCCAAAATCCAAGATAAGGAGGGCATTCCCCCAGACCAACAGCGTTTGATCTTTGCTGGAAAACAGTTGGAAGATGGTAGGACTCTTTCTGATTACAACATTCAGAAGGAATCTACCCTTCACTTAGTATTGAGATTAAGAGGAGGTATGCAGATTTTCGTAAAAACATTAACTGGAAAGACCATTACCTTGGAAGTGGAACCATCAGATACCATTGAAAACGTGAAGGCAAAAATTCAAGACAAAGAAGGAATTCCTCCAGACCAGCAACGTTTGATCTTCGCTGGTAAACAACTAGAAGATGGTAGGACTCTTTCTGACTACAATATTCAGAAGGAATCAACCCTACATTTGGTGCTTAGACTGAGAGGTGGTATGCAGATTTTTGTCAAAACTTTAACCGGCAAAACTATTACGTTGGAGGTAGAACCTTCAGACACAATTGAAAATGTGAAAGCTAAAATTCAGGACAAAGAAGGTATTCCTCCAGACCAGCAACGTTTGATCTTTGCTGGTAAACAACTAGAAGATGGTAGAACTCTTTCTGACTACAACATCCAAAAGGAATCTACCCTTCACTTGGTACTGAGGTTAAGAGGTGGTATGCAGATTTTTGTAAAAACCTTGACAGGGAAAACCATCACTTTGGAAGTGGAACCATCAGACACCATTGAAAACGTCAAAGCTAAAATTCAGGACAAGGAAGGAATTCCTCCAGATCAACAGCGTTTAATCTTTGCCGGCAAACAGTTAGAAGATGGTAGAACTCTTTCTGATTACAACATCCAGAAAGAATCTACTCTTCACTTGGTCCTGAGGTTAAGAGGTGGTATGCAGATCTTTGTTAAAACCTTAACAGGAAAAACTATTACCCTAGAAGTAGAACCGTCCGACACTATTGAAAATGTTAAGGCCAAAATCCAAGACAAGGAAGGAATTCCTCCAGATCAGCAACGTTTGATCTTTGCTGGTAAGCAACTTGAAGATGGACGAACTTTGTCTGACTACAACATCCAAAAAGAATCTACTCTTCACTTGGTACTGAGGTTAAGAGGAGGTATGCAGATATTTGTAAAAACATTAACTGGAAAAACCATTACATTGGAAGTGGAACCATCCGACACCATTGAAAATGTTAAGGCTAAAATTCAAGACAAAGAAGGAATTCCTCCAGACCAGCAACGTTTGATTTTCGCTGGCAAACAACTAGAAGATGGTAGAACCCTTTCTGACTACAATATTCAGAAGGAATCTACTCTTCACTTGGTATTGAGATTAAGAGGAGGTATGCAGATTTTTGTAAAAACATTAACTGGCAAGACCATCACTTTGGAAGTCGAACCTTCTGATACCATCGAAAATGTAAAAGCCAAAATCCAAGATAAGGAAGGAATTCCTCCAGACCAACAGCGTTTGATCTTTGCTGGAAAACAGCTCGAAGATGGTAGGACCCTTTCTGACTACAATATTCAGAAGGAATCAACCCTACATTTGGTGCTTAGACTGAGAGGTGGTATGCAAATTTTCGTCAAAACTTTAACAGGCAAAACTATTACCTTGGAAGTAGAGCCATCAGACACAATTGAAAATGTGAAAGCTAAAATTCAGGACAAAGAAGGTATTCCTCCAGACCAGCAACGTTTGATCTTCGCCGGCAAACAACTAGAAGATGGTAGAACTCTTTCTGACTACAACATCCAGAAGGAGTCTACCCTCCATTTGGTACTGAGATTAAGAGGAGGTATGCAAATCTTTGTGAAAACTTTAACTGGAAAAACTATCACCTTAGAAGTGGAACCATCAGATACTATCGAAAACGTCAAAGCCAAAATTCAAGACAAAGAAGGAATACCTCCAGACCAGCAACGTTTGATCTTCGCCGGCAAACAACTAGAAGATGGTAGAACTCTTTCTGACTACAACATCCAGAAGGAGTCTACCCTCCATTTGGTACTGAGATTAAGAGGAGGTATGCAAATCTTTGTGAAAACTTTAACTGGAAAAACTATCACCTTAGAAGTAGAACCCTCAGATACCATTGAAAACGTCAAGGCTAAAATCCAAGATAAGGAAGGCATTCCTCCAGACCAACAGCGTTTGATCTTCGCCGGCAAGCAGTTGGAAGATGGTAGAACCCTATCAGACTACAACATCCAGAAAGAGTCTACCCTTCACTTGGTACTCAGGTTAAGAGGAGGTATGCAAATTTTTGTAAAAACCTTAACTGGAAAAACAATCACCCTAGAAGTCGAACCTTCTGATACCATTGAAAACGTCAAAGCCAAAATTCAAGACAAGGAAGGAATTCCTCCAGATCAGCAACGTTTGATCTTCGCCGGTAAACAACTGGAAGATGGCAGAACTCTTTCAGACTACAACATCCAGAAAGAGTCTACTCTTCACTTGGTACTCAGGTTAAGAGGAGGTATGCAAATCTTTGTAAAAACCTTGACTGGAAAAACAATCACCCTAGAAGTAGAACCCTCTGATACCATTGAAAATGTCAAAGCCAAAATTCAAGACAAGGAAGGAATTCCTCCAGATCAGCAACGTTTGATCTTCGCCGGTAAACAACTGGAAGATGGCAGAACTCTTTCAGACTACAACATCCAGAAAGAATCTACCCTTCACTTGGTACTCAGGTTAAGAGGAGGTATGCAAATCTTTGTAAAAACCTTGACTGGCAAAACCATCACTTTGGAAGTAGAAGCCTCTGATACCATTGAAAACGTCAAGGCTAAAATCCAAGACAAAGAAGGTATTCCACCAGACCAACAGCGTTTGATCTTCGCCGGCAAACAACTAGAAGACGGTAGAACCCTTTCTGACTACAACATCCAGAAGGAATCTACCCTTCACTTGGTATTGAGGTTGAGAGGTGGTATGCAGATCTTCGTAAAAACCTTGACAGGAAAGACCATCACCTTGGAAGTGGAACCATCCGACACCATTGAAAATGTTAAGGCTAAAATTCAAGACAAAGAAGGAATTCCTCCAGACCAGCAACGTCTGATCTTCGCCGGCAAACAGTTGGAAGATGGAAGAACCCTTTCCGACTACAGCATCCAAAAGGAATCTACCCTTCATTTAGTATTAAGGTTGAGAGGAGGAAACTGAACGATAGAGAAATTTAATATTCTTTTTATATTTTTTTAAAGGCTGATTTAAGTTAATAAAGAATTTATCCTGTGAATTTTACTCTTTTATTTACTAAAACCATTTTCTCTTAACTTAAATTCTATAATTTTGTTTTATTGATACTTCTAAGATTAAAACAAAAAGTATTTTTATATCTTTATTCAATATACTGATTTATACAAAAAATTGGGTTCAACATTTTAATTCAAAAGTCAATAGTAAAGTTCATTATTTGATTTATGAAAAATGATTTAAGTGTATAACGTTTTCAGCTAATTCACTTTTAAAAATTTTAGATTTTAGTATGGTAAGAAATTATCAGTGTCACTATTGTTTCTGAAGTTGGTTTACTCAAATTTGGTAGTTTTAGAGAGATGGGAATAAAAACGTAAATAAATCTGAATTAGATACTACAGGGTGTTCAAAATAAATCAACGAATTTGGATTATTTTAAATTAAAAACTCGTACGAAATTTGGGTGCTCGAACTTTAGAAGAAATAGCGTCTTTAAATGTTTATGCCATACTGAAATTTTAACATTTTTTAAATATTACAACAAAAAATTTTAGATGCCGTATGATCGAAAAAGAAAACGGCGTCAGCGATGGCTATGAAATGAAGATCGCTATCATTTTATATGGGGAATGTCATCGATCGTCATTTCACTAAGCCAACTGGACGCCGTTTTTTTTTCGATCATACGGTATATATAATACATAGAAAAAGTTATATCATTTTACGGCAGAATTTAATAATACGATAAAAATACGGACACGTTGAAAAAACATGTTTGTCACCCTTTCACCACTTTATTGTTGACTCACCCTGTACATTGAGAAGTAAGAAAAAGAGTAATAGTTAAATAGGGTTTAATGAGATTCATTAGGGCAAAGTTGCTAAAATTTATGCTAAAGTCTATCCAAAAAAATGACAGTAACTAGTGGATTATAGTAAAATAAAACAATGTTTTTTAATTAAAATGTTATATTTCGATAGGTAATCAAATATTAACATATTATAAAATATTTAATTATACTTAGGCACATAAGTATAAAAATGATCATAGTTGATAAAAAATAAAATAATACTCTATTAGTCCAGGAAAATAGGCCTTCAAATACAAAGTTTTGGTGAAAATTTGAATTTCTGATATAAGTTATTTTAAAAGGTCCAAAAACGAATTGTTAAAGATTTTTTTATATTCACCCCCAAGAAGGGGTGAAATAAATAAATAAAATTATTTTTTCCAAATTTCGGAGAAACAGTAAGGACTAAAAAAAAGTTCAAAAGTTGTAGAGCGTCCAATTTTACATAAAAATGGTGGCTATACTTTTTTTGCTCAAATCAAAATTAACCGAGATAGGGTGGGTAAAAAAAATCTTGGTTGAAATTTATAATTTTCCAAGCAAATTGAATAAAAATGTTAAATATATGAAGTTTTCAGAGACTACTACTACATCCCCATCTACTTTCATCCCCTAGCTTCTAGCCACCCTATCTCGGTTAATTTTAATCTGAGCAAAAACAGTATAGGGACCATTTCTATGTAAAATTTAACGCTCCATAACTTTTATTTGAAGTTTTTTTTCTAGTTAGGTTAGGCTTACCTTTTCTCCAAAATTTAAAAAAAAAATATTTATTTATTTCACCACTTCTCGGAGGTAAATTTAAAAAAAATCTTTCACAATTATTCGTTTTGGGATATTTCAAAGTAAATTATATCAAAAATTCAAGTTTTTACCAAAACTTCGTATTTAAAAGCCTCTTTTCTTGGACTATACAGGGTTGTTCACCACATATGACACGGTGTATTCTAGCTAAACGATTAGATTTTTACAAATTTTAAGTTTTGGGTTCGTTGAAGGACTATTAGAGGTACAATTTAAAATTATTTTTACAAGATACAGAGTGTCCCAAATAAGTAAAAAATATTATAGTTGTATTTTTTTAAATGGAACACCCTGTATATTATTCTATTTTTGGATTCTACGATTGAAATAAAGGTAAATTTAATTAAGGTTTATCACACTTAAACCTTACCGTTTCTGAAATATTTTCAATTTTATGAAATTGCAGTAAAAATTTTAAGGCTTAATTTCTCCAAGGGTATCAAAGTTTGTAATACTAAATATTTACTGAAGATTATTTATTGATCAGATATTGTGTTGCAATAATAAACATTTTACTACCTTATACAGATTGTCCAAAAATTTATATTAAATAATTACTAGCTTTAAACGGCTATAACTTGTTTAATTTAAATGGAACACCCTATATATTTTACGTGAATCAGATGCACAATGTAATTATTTATCAAATTGTATTATACCATTTTTACCCATCCCTTCGAGTTTTCGTAGAAAATGCGTTACCTTATAATTTAGACCTCATTTATCAATATACCCATGGAATATTGACATTTCAGATTTTTTTATAGCACCATATATGTACAAAATATACAGGTGGTAAATATTGCAACCCATTGGCATATAAAAAAAACTATTTAAATCTTTGTAAAAGAGTATACCAATTAAATATCCCACCATTATTTTCGACCAAAAACACCAAAAATTTTAGTTAATTACATACTTTTAAATTGTTTTAATTAATAAGCAAATTTACCTTTATTTCAATCGTAGAATCCAAAAATAGAATAATATACAGGGTGTTCCATTTAAAAAAATACAACTATAATATTTTTTAGTTATTTGGGACACTCTGTATCTTGTAAAAATAATTTTAAATTGTAGCTCTAATAGTCCTTCAACCAACCCAAAACTTAAAATTTGTAAAAATCTAATCGTTTAGCTACAATACTCCGTGTCGTATGTGGTGAACAACCCTGTATAGGGTTATTAACCATAAGTATCAAATTGGACGTTTATGAAGAATTACTTAGGCATGCTAAAAACCTGAAATTTTGGTTGCATATGCAAATTTTGGTCACGCAGCTATGCCAGATATATGAATGCTCTTTTACTGGGTAAAAAATGAGAAAAGAAAAAAATTATCATGAGCAAATCTCCATAAATACCACTAATACGATACTTACCGTTAACAACCCTCTGTATATTCACGTATATTTTTTTAATAAAAAGTAAAAGAAAAGGAACATTTTTTAGAAATGTTGCGCATCTTTTGATGTCAATTCCATAATGTAATTGTAGATATTGCTCTTATTTTCGAATCTGTCCACCCAAGATTGGATCATGCCCTCCATGGACGGCTCGTATTGCTTCAGTTGAACTTCGTTGTCCTTCACGAAAGTGTTGGCCTGCACGAAAATCTTCCTCGGTTGCTTGTTGGCCAGGACAATGGATCTCCAGCTCAACCAAGGTTCCTGCAATGGAAAATAAAAAGAATAACGCAAATTTCAGTTTTTGAAATGTATCAGGCAGTGATACAGGCAATCATATCACAGAATATCTAGCTACGCAACAGAAGCCTCGTTACATGTATAAAATCGTAGGTCTCAAAAGGAGACAGGCTTTAAAAGCCTGTCTCCAAATCAGATAGTTTGATGTGGTAGTTTCACTACTACATAACAGAGGGCGATAAATTTAAAAGAAAACAGTTTTCTACAAACGAAATTTAAAAGAATTTTATGCAGTGTTGCCATTGTGTAATTTATATTGTAATATTTCCTGATAAAGCCTAGCTTCAAATTTGCTACATCATTTAAACATATTAAAATACATTAGAGCTATTTTTTCAAAGTAATTAACTTGCCATGTTAGTTCGAGTTAAATCTTACGAGCTGAATTAAAATCACTTCCTGACGTTTGATTCTAACTGAATCCTGAATTTTGATTGTAATTCGGCGACAATATAATAAGTATTGTTCTACTATTATGACACCACTTCCTGACGTTCGATTGTGTTCATACCGTATGATCGGGAAAAAACGGCGTTAGCCATGGCTATGAAATGATAATCGCTGTCATTTTATGTGTAAATTTATATGGGAAATGTCATCGATCGTCTTTTCCCAGCTAACTGGACGCCGTTTTTTTCGGTATTATACGGTATTTGATATATACTTGCGTATTTTACATGACATTGCAATATTATGGTACCATGAAGCATATCAAGTGATATCGTAATATAGTACCATATTACGATACATGGCGTTCGATTGGGCTTAAACTTGGTATATTACGTATCTTCAGTGACATTGTAATATTTATGGTACCATGAAGCATATCAAGAGGTACCATAATAGTACATAGAGGTACCATACACGATAGAGGTACCATATACGATACCATTTCCTGGCGTGCGATTGGACTTATACTTGGTATAGTAAGTATCTTCGGTGACATTGTAATATGATGGTACTATGATGCATATAAAGTGGTACCTTAATATAGTACCATATTACGATACCACTTCCTGACGTTCGATTGGGCTCGTATTTGATTATACTTGCGTATTTTTGATGACATTACAATATTATGGTACCATGAAGCATATCAAGGGGTTCCATAATGTAGTACCATATTACGATACCATTTGCTGGCGTTCGATTGAGCTTAAACTTTGTATACTACGTTTTTTCGGTAACATCGTAATATGATGGCACGATGGAGCATATAAACTGGTACCTTCTATAGTGCCATATTATGATACCACTTCCTGACGTTCATTTGGGCTCATATTTGATATATACTTGAATATTTTTGATGACAATATTATGGTACCATGAAGCATATCAAGAGGTACCATATACGATACCATTTCCTGGCGTTCGATTGGGCTTAACTTGGTATAGTAAGTATCTTCGGTGACATTGTAATATGATGGTACTATGATGCATATATAAAGTGGTACCTTAATATAGTATCATATTACGATACCACTTCCTGACGATCGATTGGGTTCATATTTGATTATACTTGCGTATTTTTGATGACATTGCAATATTATGGTACCATGAAGCATATCAATATAGTACCATAATGTAGTACCATATTAAATACCATTTCCTGTCTCTCGATTGGGCCCAAATTTGATATACTTGTGTTTCTTTATAAAGATTTGTTTAATTAATAATTTTAATTTATTTTATGAGTTTTAATTTATTATACGATGTCGTGACAGCAACTTTTATGCCGAACTAATATATTATTAATTTTACCTGTGTCACTTTTTAAAATCTACCTAGGTCTATATAAATAACGTGGCAAACAGAAAAAAATTGTTATTATAGTATTTTTTTAGTCAATTAACATTTTTTGTACTGCATTTTAATAAATTATTTCCATTATTATTAAACTCATATTTCATTACTAACGTTTCAGCATTAATAAATATCACTATCAATCGCCCTGTATATTATTAATTTTAAAGGTAGTTAAAGTTATTTTCTTAGTTAACATAATAAAGTAGTGTATATTAAAAATGTATTTTGAGAGCATATGTTTTCTAATAATATACATAAAATTAAAACTATTTTAAAAACCAAACGAATAATTAATATAAGTGTATCTGACAAGAAACGAAGAATAGAAAGAAATTATTATACACCAGAAGAAGAATGGAATGCCAATTAAAGTCTGTTTGAATCTGGCAACTGTGCATTTTTAGCTGAGCTTCAAGGCCATCGACGTGCCGTCGATCTACGTCGATCCAAAACCGAAAGTTGAAAATTTTCAATTATATTCTGATTATGATATTGTCGCGCCATCTAGTATTTTATTTGTGCAATTTTAGCTCTTTCATTTCGAGTATTTTTCTGTTGCGTAGCTAGATATTCTGTGATCATATGCTTTATTTCTTACTAAACTAATGTAAGCTTAGATCGTCTTAGTTGCGCTAAGTAAAAAAATAAAGTAATAACATATCTACGAGGCATGTTTTTTAAGTAAGTACCGTTTTGGAATTAAAAAAAACGTGCAAAGATATCGCAATAATTTTATTTTTACATGAAAGCCTGTACCTTAATCTACTTTTCTACATAATTTCCGTGAATATTGAGGCACTTGTCATAACGTGGCACCAGTTTTTCAATACCCTCCTCATAAAATTCTGCCGCCTGACTGGTTAACCACTGTATCACAACTGTTTTGACCTCGTTATCGTCTTGAAGACGCTGACCGCCCAGGTGTTTCTTCAAGTGCAGGAATAAATGGTAGTCACTGGGCGCCAGATCAGGGCTGTATGGAGGATGATCTAGAGTTTCCCATTTAAAAGATTTGATGAGATCTTTGGTCCGATTAGCCACATGTGGACGGGCATTGTCACGCAGCAAAACAATACCCTTACTCAACTTGCCACGTCTTGTGTTTTGGATTGCACGGCGCAGATTGTTCAATGTCTCACAATAAGATGCTGCATTGATTGTCTCATTACGAGGCAGAAACTCCACTAGCAATACTCCTTTTCTGTCCCAAAAAACTGTGCACATGATTTTCCGGGCAGAAATTGTTTGCTTAAACTTCACTGTTTTGGGTGATGATGAATGTCGCCATTCCATGGACTGTTGTTTCGATTCTGGTGTGACGTAGGCCACCCATGTTTCGTTACCAGTAACAATTTTGTCTAAAAATCTTCACCTTCATTGTGGTACTGCTCAAGGAAAGTCAATGCACTGCCTAAACGTTGGGTTTTGTGCAAATCCGTCAACATTTTCGGAACCCAACGTGAACACAATTTCCGGTAATTCAAGTTCTCGGTCACAATGCGATACAAAAACACTACGAGAACGTTGAGGAAAGTAGTCGCACAATGACGAAATTGTAAAGCGTCTGTTTTCTTTCACCTTTCGTCCACTTTCTGCACCAAATCTTCATTAACGACCGAAGGACGCCCACCTGTTCTTCATCATGCACATTTGTGCGGCCATCTTTAAATGCTCTCACCCATTTCCTTACCATTCCATCACTCATAATGTTTTGTCCGTAAACTTCACAGATCTCACGATGAATATCGATCGGTTTTACGCCTTTAGCACTAAGAAATCGTATGACAGCCCGTACTTCACAATCGGCGGGGCTCACGATTGTCGGAGGCATCTTAAACACTCAATAAACAACGTATACAATGAAGAATCAGACTGTACTGGCGTCTGTGCATAGACAAGAGATGTAGGTAACCAGCGCGCATGCGCGGAACGCCGACCGTAGCGCTGCGGCGGCGGAATCGCAAAACGGTACTTACTTAAAAAACATGCCTCGTATGTACTACGGAAATTATAGAGTGATAATAAATTATTGTCCCTTGGGACAGAAACTTTGCCTACAGTAATTAACATCCCTATAATTCCCTTGATACATAAATAACTATATAAAACTCCTTTCCAATTGGTCTAGTCTAGTGAATTTATTATTACGCTCGATTGCTCTTGTTTGTATTCGTTTTGCCAATGCCAAGATGGTTAGCACAACGCGAGTCTAGCGTTAAAAGTTAAGCATTTTTTTTGTGTATTGTAGCTATAGGCCAGTAAGCGAGGGTTTTAGAGTCCGAATTCTGAACACCTGCACCGATTGACGTGAAATTTTAACAGCGAATAGAAATATATATGTAAGAAACAAAAGTTACAAAGTAGCGATGTGTGTTTTCACCCTGGGGGTGAGTGCAACCCCTTCTCGGGGGTGAAAAATAAATCACCCATTTTCATTGCAAAAATCAACAACGGGATGAATTCTAAGCAAAAAATGTTCTATAACATTTTTTTAGAAAATTAATATTTTCCTAGTTATTTAGGTGAAAATGTTGATTTTTCATCTAAAACTGCTTCCATTTTTCCAAATAACTCAAAAACCTTGCGTTTTATCGCAAAACTCATCATAAAGCAAAAATGAAGCTTTTGGAATAACTAAACGATCCATTTTTTGTTGATTACCGTAGGTGTAATAATAGCCGAGTTATCACTCTGTAAAGGAAATTTTTTATTTTTTTAAACTAAATTGCATCATTTTACCGTAAAATAATGGCGAAAGGGCTAATTTTTTCGAAGAAAATGAATATGACGGTTTTTAAAGTGCTTGAAAAAGTCTTATCTTTTAAATGCTTTCTTAAAAAAGTTCGTAGCTCAAAAACTCGCGGAGTTATGATAATAATAAAATGGTCACCTCATTATTTCGGAAAAAAAACTAGCAACAAAATCTACGACTAAAATCATAAAAATAAAAACTAAACGTAATACATGTACAGTTGGCTATATTTAGGTACTAACAATGGGCTCTGCAAGTTCGAGCGGTTTAAAATACCTAAATTTGGAAAAAAGTTGAAAATAATGAAAATTTTTTATTTTCTATTTTTTAAAAAATTTAATTTTTTACATATCTCAAAAACTAAGCAATATACGTAAAAAATGTAACAGGGTAAAATTGAAGGTCGTTTTTTGCAATATTTTTGCTCTCTTTCAATTTTTTCTGTAGATCTCTACATTTCGTAGATATTACGTTTTTTAGTTTGACTTGCGTGTAAGGACCACCTCCTTTAAGCCCTTAAAACCCAAAAATCTCGTAAAAATGAAGAGTTTAAGACTGTTCAACTATAGACGTTAATTTGTAGCCCGTGTAATTTCCTACAAATTGATAGTTTTTATTTTTATGATTTTAGTCATAGATTTTGTTGTTAATTTTTTTCCGGAAAAATGAGGTGACTGTTTTATTTTTATCATAATCCGCTAATTTTTGAGCTACGAACTTGAAAAGACCTTTAAAAGCCTTTTCAAACACTTTAAAAAAGGTCATATTCATTTTCTTCGAAAAATGTGTTCTTTCGCCATTATTTTACGGTAAAAGGTTGCAATTTAGTTTTCGAAAAATAAAAAATCACGTTTACAAAGTGATAACTCGGCTATTATTACACCTACAGTAATCAACGAAAAATGAATTGATTCGTTATTCCAAAAGCTACATTTTCCTAAATAATTCGGAAAATATTAATTTTCTGAAAAAAGGTTACAGAACATTTTTTGCTTAGAATTCATCCCTTTATTGATTTTTTAATTAAAATGGGTGATATATTTTTCACCCCCCAGAAGAGGTGGCACTCACCCCTAGGGTGAAAGTACACATCGCTACTATGTAACTTTTGTTTCTTACATTACATTCACTGTTAAAATTGCACGTCAATCGGTGCGGGTGTCAAGAATGCGGAGGTAATACCCTATTTTCCTCCTGGCCTACTATAATTAGTGTATTATTTTATTTTTACCTCTACAGTTGAATAATGATTGTACATTTTCTCCGCTTCTTCTATATTTCCGGTTGCTTTGTAGATCTGTAACTTAAGCAGGAACTTTCCTATAGCTTCTTTTCCGGCTCCCATGATAGCTGACCGATCCAAAGTGATCAGGAGATCGTTTTCGCTGGGTTGTGTCACTTTTACCACGCCTGCTTCAATAAGAACTCTGGATATAACATACCTAGCCTAATAAAAAGTAACGTTTTATTTTTTTATTTTACTTCGTTTAATTCGAAAATACTATTTATTGTTAATTGTTCAATTGTAAAATAAATTAATGGAAATGTACAGAGTGTCCCATTTTCGTGTGTTTTACAGGGTTTCTCGTAACTGAGTCCCACTGTATGTAAAATTATTGCAAAAGTGTTTAAGATTTAAGTGTGATAAACCCTAATCAAATTTACCTTTATTTCAATCGGAGAATCTAAAAAAAGAATAATATACAGAGTGTTCCATTTAAAAAAATACAACTATAATATTTTTTACTTATTTGGGACGCTTTGTATATTGTAAAATTATTTTGAAATTGTAGCTCTAATGGTCGTTCAACAAACCCAAAACTTCTAATCGTTTAGCTACAATACTCCGTGTCGTATGTGGTGAACAACCCTGTATATGACATTTTTTTACTTTATGGAAATAAGTAAAGAGTATATTATGTTTTTAGAAAGCTCAGAAAAGGGCAAATAAAAAATTACAAATAACGGAATGTTCCATTTTAAATATGAATTTGAGTCATATTTCGAAAATGACAGCTCCCAGCGAAAAACTAGTTACTCCACTTTTTGCTACGTGAAAAACTCTACGGAACACAATTTCCACCTTTTCGATAAGTGAGATACAAGGGGAGTCAAAAAATGCAACAATTTAAAATTCGCCCTGTATTTTAGGAACTAAAAAAGCTAGGCCACATCTGTGTGTAGCATTTTTAGTTTCATAAAAAAGTAGCAAATAATGCGAAAACCGCATCTTTGTATCTCAACTCATAAACGAGAAACCCTGTAAAACACAGGATAATGGGACACCCTGTGTATACCTGAGCATGAGCTTGCAACCATCCCCTACCAGGTGACCACACTTCCAAACCACGACCCGCTCCTGCCCATATCAGTGACAACCAATTGACGTAGACTACTTCTTCCGCTTGACTGCCTTCATGGCCGAATATTTTTAATACCTGTAAATGTCGGTAGTGTTAACTTCGTCTCTATTTAGATATAATATTATAGTACTTCTGGTTCCAAGCTTAGATACAAACCGACGGCCTCGGCACGGCACTCTTCGTACGACGAACTTAGGGGTCCAAAACGGGAATCGTAGGTGTCGCCTGGTTCGTAGCAAGGAGATGGGGGTTTACCTGTATAATTAGAATTTCAGTCAATATCTTTAGTAAAAAGCATATTTAGTGCAAATAGCTTTGAATAAAAAGATAAGACAATAAGACGAATGAGCCAAAGACATTAACTAAAGGGGAGACACAACACCCCATAAAACACCAATTTTTACAATCGTTATACCGTGCTGGCAACTGTTACTGTTGGGTCGGTATTTACATGTGTGGAAGTAAATCGCATAGGGATCTTATTAAGTCGGAGTGAGAGAAATGCGACGGTGTACTGTTGCGTTGTTGCCGGTACGCCTTTCCCTATCAAGTAAAGTAAAATCACGATCGCAAACAGCTTATTTTTAAGACTTTTTAACAGATAACACGCCAAAACTTAAGAACCACTTTAGATATTGAAGTTTTTTTTTATTTTGAAGATCGGATCATTTACAATATGTTTACATAAGAAAAATTCGATTAGATTGTTTTTTTTCCATTCAAAAATCTTAAACAACCCATTCATTTACTTTTAGTGCATAGCAGTTTTTAGTAATCGCGTAACTTTTTTATTTATAAAGAAAAAAAAGAAGAAAGTTTTTGAAAAACTACAATCAATTATTTCTAATAGATTTCGAGATATCGATTTTTGAATTTTTGAGTTCTAATAGCGCGACCACTGTCGACCACCAACTCAATTCCACTTATTTTTATCAAAAATGCAAGCGTTTCTAACTTGCACTTAAAAATTTTCATGCTATAGGGAAAACTACAACGACTCGTTAATAAATAAACAAATATAGTATCACGAGACGTAATTAAATCGTGAAACTGAACGCATAATGTACACCTTACCCTAAAATTTTAAGTACTGACAGCGGTACTGATTGGGTCAACCGGTCAACTGCGACAAATCCGCTATATCCCCTTCCACGTTTCTTAGCAATGTGCACAGTTTCTCGGTTAATTTCATACATTTGGCAACGTGTTTACTGTTTTCTCTTTGTTCAGTACATTATAAATGCATTGTACTCTTCTAACATACGGAAATCTCGACCCAAGACTAACCTTTGCCAGCCCTTAGTATAAGCGATACCCAATAAACATTTAGTTACGCCATCGAGGGCGCGATTATTAAATTCATTGCTGCCAACCACAGACATATTTGACGCCGGACTGACTAACTGGAATTTAAATTTTCCGCTGGCGATTCAGACGGTAGCTCTGCTGTAAAACATGTCAAGTTGCCACATTTCCTGACATTCTGATTGGTTTTGACACTTTTTACTAGTAGGATATATACCGGTATAAGCAGTTCCCTCTTGTAAGTCAACAGCTTCGGGTGGAAGAACTAACAAGAGTGAGGGCACTTCCTTGTCCTCGGGATGAGAAATCATCCCCAAAGGCGAAAGAACCAGCAGGTGGTCAACGGCAGGGAAATGCGGAAGGCAACGGGAAACCACCGCATTAAAGATCTTCATAGATATTCCCAGGATATTCATCCTAGTATTTCTTATTATGTTGGAAGCTCAAAAACAAATGGCCTCTAGTCCCGGGCAGACCTTAAGTGGTCAAGAGGTGCGAAGAATCCCCCGGTTCCAACTAGATAAGATAACAAAAATTGCGACTTGGAATGTGAAAACATTGTTTGCAGCTGGAAAATTTGACAATTTAATACAGGAGATGAACAGGATGGAGGTAAATATCCTTGGAGTCAGTGAAGTCCATTGGCCTGGCACTGGAATGATTAAATCGAAAGGTAAAGTCTTTTACTATTCCGGCAATGACAGTATTGATCAAAATCATCAGCGAGGGGTTGGTATTTTAATGGATGAGAATTTACATAAGTCAGTGAAGAACTTTATTCCTCTCTCAGAAAGGGTAATTCTAATTCAGTTACTGGGCAGGCCTATTAATATCAATATCATCCAGGACTATGCTCCAACAGCAGAAAAGGCAGAGGACGAGATTGAAGACTTTTACAGACAACTTGATCAGGTGCTAAGACTCACAAAAAGTAATGAAATAAACTTGGTTTTGGGAGATTTTAATGCCAAAGTCGGTAAAGGCAGGTTGGGATCTGTTGTCGGAAATTATGGTTTAGGTGAAAGGAATGACAGAGGTGAGAAATTGATACAATACTGTGAAGAAAATAATCTTACAATCACAAATAGATGGTACAAACTCCCATCTAGACGACTTTATACCTGTAAGTCTCCACAAGACAATGATTACCGTATTGTTCGTAATCAAATAGATTATATACTAATTAATAATAGATTTAAAAACCTGATCACAAAAGTAACTACAATGCCAGGTGCCGATATTGAATCGGACCATAATCCATTACGTGCCAACATCCTATTGCGTTTTGCCAAACCTAAACGAAAAAGCTTGAGAAAGAACTTGGATCCAAAACTTCTCAGAGACCAGCAGAAAAGATCAATGAATGAAAACCATATAAAAATAGAATTGGAAAGTATTGTCAGTACAAATGACATTGAGAAACATGGCTGGGCATTAAGCAAGCTTTTAAGAACACAAATGAAAACCTCCTCACGGCTAATCGAACAACAGCGAAAAACGAGTGGATGAGTGAAGATATTTTAAAAATGATGGAACAACGAAGACAATTTAAAATCCAGAATAATCACAACGAATATAAATCTATGTAAAGAAAAATTCGTAATAAAATAAGAACGGCAAAAGAGACATGGTTGAAGGAGAGATGTATAGAGGCCGAAAATCTCAGTCATCTTGGAGACAGTTTCCATCTTCACAAGAAAGTGAAAGAGATAGCTGGGTTACACTATAATAAATCAATAACCCTAATTAAAACTGACGAAAATAAAATTAGAACGGAAACAGAAGAACTATTGCAAACTTGGAGAAATTATACCATTAATCTTTTCAACGACGAAAGATCAGAAAACCCTGCAACTGAGATTCCCATGCCATCAGGACCAAGCATATTGGAAAGTGAAATTATTCATACGATTAGATTAATAAAAACGACAAAACTCCAGGGCCTGATGATATGTATTCGGAAACGTTCCACTTAATTAATGAACAAAACTTAAAAACTATAGTACAGCTTTTCAATAACATCTATGACACCGGTTACATCCCTGAAGACTGGCTTCGTTCTACGTTTATCACGCTGCCCAAGTCAAGTAACGCAACTTCATGTAAAGAGTATCGTCTTATTAGTCTAATGAGCCACTTTCTTAAGCTCTTTTTACGGGTACTGCATACAAGACTCTACAAAATATGTGAGGAAGTAAGTGGAGAAAGTCAATTTGGATTTAAGAACGGCTTTGGTACTAGAGAAGCCATATTCAGTCTTCAAACTTTAGTACAGAATTGCCAAGATCAGAGAAAAGATGTCTTCATGTGCTTTATAGACTATGAAAAGACGTTCGATAATGTTAAACATAACCTCCTTGTATCATACCTCAGAAACTTGGGACTTGATGGAAAAGATATAAGGCTCATCAGTAATTTGTATTGGAACCAAAAAGCTGAAATTCGTATACATAGCGTAGGAGTAACAGAAGATTTTGAAATAAAAAAGGGGGTAAGGCAAGGGTGTATTCTGTCTCCAATGTTGTTCAATTTATATGTGGAAAGAGCATTCACTGAGTCAATCTCCGATAGTCTCATTGGTTTGAAAATAAATGGCATTCCAATTAATAATATCCGATATGCGGATGACACAGTGATATTGGCAGACAATGCAAATGATCTCCAAATCCTTCTAAAAACAGTGAAAGTCAAAGACTGGGTTTAAACATAAATACTACAAAAACTAAATTTATGGCTGTTAGCAGAAAAATATTCCGAACACCAGAATTTACTTAAATGGAGAGGTCATCAAGCAGGTCACACAATTTAAATATTTGGGATGCATGGTTAACGAAACGTGGGATCCGGATCAGGAGATCAAATGCAGGATCGAACAAGCAAGATCTACTTTTCTGAGACTGCGAAGATTTCTCACAGATAGGAATTTGAACTTCGGCCTTAGATACAGAATGGTGAAGTGCTATGTCTGGTCCGTTTTGTTATATGGTGTGGAAGCATGGACACTGAAGGTAGCAACAATAAACCGAATTGAAGCCTTCGAAATGTGGACCCTACGACGAATGCTAAGAGTGCCCTGGGTCGACCGTGTTAGGAATGAAGACATTCTCAGAAGAGCTGGTCTGGAACAACGTGAACTCTTCGAAATCATCAAGAAGAGGAAAATAGCCTATTTGGGACACATACTACGTGGAGAACGCTATCACTTTCAGCGTCTGATTCTCCAGGGTAAAATAGAGGGGGGCAAAAGGGGGATAGGACGAAGGAAGCTATCCTGGCTGAGAAATATTCGTCATTGGACAGGCATACAGGACTTCCAAGCACTCCAAGTCGCGGCAGTTAACAGAACCATCTGATGAGGAAGAAAAAGATGAACGCCTACGCAGGAATCTGCACGGCACCTTAAGAAGAAGAAGACTAGTAGGAGGCAGAATGTTAATGATAGTTTTAGAATGTTCCAGAAACATCCGATAGAGTATATAAAAAGCGCGCGATCGGCAGTTGAGCCAGTTTGAAGTTTGAAAATACACCGTTTTAAATTGTGAATCGTGACAATTTGGCGAAGGATTTTATATATAGTTAATTGTGTGTTGTAATCAGTATAAATTGCGTGTATATAGTGAGATAAAATAAATTCGTTAAGTATTTTATCGTGAGTTTAAATTAGTGGACCCACAGAATCCGTAACAATATTGTAGCAGCAGATCTTGCAAGTTAAATTTAATTTATTTTCTCCGTCGACGGACATGGGTTAAAATTGTACTGATGAAAATTGGCGCGAAAACACTATGACCAATCATCGTCTTTATTTTACTATACCTGTTAGCGGATCTAGAAGTGTAGAGGGAAAATTGGTAGTACCATCAGCTTCTTTTTTAAACAATTTACCCGAACCGTGACCAAGAAGTTCATGTAATCCAACCTGGAAATGAAAAAAAAATAACTGATTTGTACATTCAATAAAAAAAAACGGCGTCATAGGTCTTGGAAATGAGAGTCGCTGTTTTTTTTGGACAATTTTTTATATTTATTTTTTTAATATTCATACATACCTGTAATTCAAAAGCTGGTACTCTCCACTTTTGCAGAAGTTCAGCATCTTCCTTAGATAAGAACGGAGTTACAGATTGCTGATAACTGGCTGGAATAACGTTGCCTAATGACACGTTTTTGAACCCTTCAGTTTGCCTGATATCATCGTCTGTAAAAAATATTAATGTATCTCCAAGATAATACAGGCATTCTCGCTAACTTCATATAACTTTTTTATCTCTAAGATTTAAGAAAAACACCCGAAAATTACTTACAATTAGGTATATTGATGCCAGCTGGTATTCCGCTGCCGGCAAAGGTAAGAACATCCAGAGATGTGAAGTCTGGTTTCAAAAATTCGTCCTTTTCGAATTCCTTATCCCAGGGTAGCAGTTTCAAGAAACTTTCTGCATTTGATACTAAGTAGGCGAATTTTCTTGACATCTCTTTATTTACCTATACAATAAAGATTATTTTATTCTCTCGAATTATATATAATAATTGCACATAAAATAATTTATAGGAGATATTATTTAAAAAAAAGGTAATAAAACGTCAACAACATCTTTGTTGACAAACAGTTGTTGGTGCAGAGTTTTTAGCATATTTTTTGAAACACCTTATACTAGGTGTCCCAATATTCCGTTGACATAGAACTACTACGTATTTTTGGAATCAAAATAAGTTCATTGCATACAATTTACCTCTATACAAAAGTGCTTCGATTGTCCGTTAGAGGGTATCAAACTTTAAAAAAATAAACACATTTTTTCAGATATTTTAAGAACTGTTAATCCTATTTGAATAAGATTTTGCGTGTCCATGTTTTGCTAAGTGCTTATACATTTGACTTTCGTAAAAATCACGAACAAGTACGGAAAGGGTAAAAGCTACCCCCACCCCTACATAAATTTTAGTATAAATATAGAGGTGAATTGTGTCTCCTAAAGTTATTTTTTTTAAATATGTAGTAGTTCTATGTCCACGGAATATTGGAACACCCTGTATGTATTTATGTGTCCATACTTACAACTAGTAGTGGGAACTATCGAATGAATACTATCGAAACATTCGATAGTTGCAATTCATTCGAATAATTCGATAGCTAGTAAGAAAACATTCGTTGAAAACTATTCAAATAAAAATTATCGAATAGACGCGTCATCTGCCTTGAAATATTGTATTCTAGTAATTCGGCAGCAAAAACCATTCATTTATAAAATTCATTCATTTATGAAATTCATTTATTCGTCAGGATCGATTATAATAAAATATTAACTGGATTTTAGTTGTCGCCCGGCGACGTAGGTTTCTTTCTCTATTCCAAATACCTTGAGAACCATTAGTCATAGCGATTTTAACCAAGAAACCTTTTTTAGGTGAAAAACGGCGGAAATGTATATTTTTTCAAACAGTAGTGTAATAAAGGTACAGACGAAAGTTATTATTCTTCAAATCTGCTAAAAAACATGAAGGTGGCGCCCTCTACAAGTTAAAGTCATATTGACATCAAAATCGAAATTTTCATGTCAAAAAACACCCAGGCACTAATTTTCATCCAAATATTCATGTTAGTTCAGAAATTATTTGGAAAAAATCGAACCTAACTGTTATATATTTATCGGAGTACACCTCCACCTGTGAATACCTGAAAAATAGTGAAGCTCATGTCATAAGTTTAGTTGTCAATGATTTGTAATTTTGAAATGGTATTTTAAATAAAAATAGAGTTTAGTACACTTTATATATCTATAAACCCCCCAAGAAACATAAAAGTGGTGTCAGAAGTGGGATAGATATATAAACTCGTGAAAGTGCAACACAGAAACGAAATCTACGAACGCCATCGCAGCCTCGTCAAACTTCGTGCTCAAATACAGACATCACCACTTTGGTAAGTCTCCTGTTTATAAACGTTGTTCAACATGGCTCAAGTAACACCAGAATTACTCCAACAACTATCGGGATTAATTGCCAATGCCATACGACAGTCTCAAATACCTGGTCCAACAGAACAAACGTCATCAGCACAGCCTCGACCACCCCAATTCTCCATGCAAGCGTATCGCGCTGCCGACGGAACTTCAATCACGAACTACTTTACACGGTTCACCTGGGCACTCAATCTGAATAAAATACAACGAACAAGATTGGATACGAAAAACCTCCATCTCGAAAGAATGGTAATCAGCGACCAAACAGTTCATCAACACGCCGATACCAGAAATCACCAAATCAAGCAAGGTATCACCAAACAAATCAGACATCCAAAGACAATCAGCCAGTATGCTCAGGTTGTGGTGAAAATCACCCTCGAAGTCAGTGCAGATTCCTCAACGCCAACTGTCTCAAGTGTGGAAAGAAGGGACACACATCAGCAAGGTATGTCGATCGAAGACAACAAGGGGTACAAATCTTATCACTGAAGATAAACCAGCAGAAAACATTGATGTCGTGCAGCATCTCAGTAAACTAGAGGTAATGGAACAGTCCAGTCATCACCAAAGAAGCTGATTGATGTCAACATAGAGGGAACCACTGTCAAAATGGAACTTGACACCGGCGCTCCATGCTCTATCATAGCGACACCGGCGCTCCATGCTCTATCATAGCCAAATCAAAAGTAGCTACAATCAAACCAGAGTTTCAGTTACAGAAGACAGATCGTCACTTCGCTAGTTACACGGGTCACCGCATCAACTGCATTGGAAAGACGTCCGTCAACGCCACCATTGGTACCACAACTAGCAACCTATACCTCTACGTAGTTGAAGGAGAGTGTGAGACGCTACTTGGACGAGAGTGGATCTCTGAGTTTGCCCAAGAGATCAACTTTGAGCTCCTCTTTGCAAAACCTTATCTAATTCATAAGTTTTCAGTCAAACAACCCCTGTCCTTAGAACATCAAAGACAACTTGACCACATCCTCAATCTGTACCAAGACGTATTCAGCAACGTGCCTGGAAAAATCTCAGGACCACCAGCGAAAATGCATTTGAAAAGTGGTGCTACTCCTATCTTCGCCCGTGCTCGAGATATCCCAGTTGCTCTCGTGATGCGTACGCCAAGGAAATCGAGTCCAAAATTTCTTCAGGCTTCTACAAAGAGTCGATTATTCGGAGGGGCATCAACAAAACACGTTGTCGTCAAGAAGAATGGGAAACTGAGAATCACTGGTAACTACAAGCCAACACTCAACCCAAGGATCATCATCGATGAACATCCGATTCCGAAGATCGAACACCTGTTCCACCGAATGCGGGGCGCTTCTCTTTTCTGCCACTTGGATGTTACAGACGCCTACACCCATCTCGAGGTCGATGAAGAGTTCAGTCATGCACTAACGCTCAATACTCCAAGTCATGGTCTCATCCGGCCAAAACGAGCAGTGTATGGCGCAGCCAACATTCCTGCTATCTGGCAAAGACGAATGGAGACAGTGCTACAAGGACTTGAAAATGTCGTAAGTTTTTTCGATGACATTATTGTATATGCCGACAATTTTGATAAACTGATTCAAGCATTGAACTTAATCTTAGACCGATTTAGGCAACATGGGCTGAAGCTAAACCGAGGTAAATGTACCTTTGCGGAACATGTCTTAGAAGCTCTTGGTCACAAGATTGAGGCATCAGGAATCCACAAATCTGATACACATATCCGTGCAGTACGTGATGCACCCAAACCAGTAACTCCAGAAGAACTACAGCTGTTTCTTGGAAAAGCAACTTATTATAATTCGTTTATTCCAGATAGAGATAGACCACTAAGAGACATGCTACTTAAAGACCCATTCGTCTGGACTCCAGAAGGCAACAAAGCTTACGAAGATATTAAAAACGCTCTAACTTCACCGCAAGTACTCATCCAGTATGATCCAACCTTGCCTCTTCTGTTAGCCACCGACGCCAGCAAAACAGGTCTCGGTGCAGTGCTCTCTCATCGACTAAGCAACGGGCAAGAACGTCCAATCGCTTACGCCAGTAGAACGATGACAGTAACAGAACAAAAATACCCACAAATAGACAAGGAAGCTCTTGCAATAGTATGGGCGGTACAAAAGTTTTTCAATTACTTGTACGCACGCCACTTCACGCTTATCACGGATCACAAGCCATTAACACAAATTCTGCATCCTGAGAAGTCACTACCAGTCCTGTGTATCAGTCGCATGGCGAACTATGCTGACTATCTGGCACATTTTGACTACGACATTGTCTTCAAGACTTCTAAAGAAAAACGCTAACGCAGACTATTGTTCCAGAGCACCATTAACTTCTACAGTCAACATTATTCACAACTCTTCTTCCTCACAAAGGGAAGAAGCCGAGGATTTCTGACTATTTCGATTGTTTCACTATACATCAAACTCAGCAACTACCAGTGAGAGCAGAAGCAATCGCACGCGAAACCAGAAAAGACCTACACCTTGGTAAATCGCACGCGAAACCAGAAAGACCTACACCTTGGTAAGATCGTAGAAAATTCTAGAAGATGGACAGGATTTATTATATCACAACTTTAAAGCTCCCGAAGTTAAGTGTACTCTAGCAGCCATTGAGCCATGTTTGAGCATAGAGTAGTGATTCCGCCTTCTCTACGAGACACCATCCTCAACGACCTTCATGTAGCTCACCTAGGCATAGTCAAGATGAAAGGATTGGCACGTTCTTTTGTTTTTTGGTCAGGCATAGACGCAGACATTGAGAAACTTGCTAAGTCTTGCACCGCATGTGCAACACAAGCGCATGATCCACCCAAATTTCGTGACCACCATTGGGAGTACCCAAAGGCACCATGGGAACGTATTCATATTGATTACGCAGGTCCAGTAGCCGACACGATGCTGTTAATCGTTGTCGACGCTTACAGTAAATGGGTTGAAGTAAAACCTACCACTCTTACCACAGCAGCTTTAACAATCGCTATTATGGACAACCTCTTCACAGCATATGGTACACCAATCACTGTTGTTTCAGATAACGGTAGACAATTCATTGCAGAAGAATTCAAGACTTTTCTGAAGAATAGTGAAGTAAAATACCACAAACTATCAGCACCGTATCATCCATCAACAAATGGACAAGCGGAACGGTATGTGCAAACAGTGAAAGACGGACTATATACAATGAAAACTACGAAAGCAACACTACAGAGTAATCTTAACCAATTCCTTCGACAATATTGCAAAGCACCACATTCCACCACAGGACAGTCCCCAGCTCAATTGTTCTTAGGACGAGACCTTCGCACTCGCCTTAATCTAACGAGACCTGATGATATATCAACGAAAGTGTGGAAAAACAACGAGCTGCAATGCAATCAACTTTTCGCACCTTGGAAGATGGACAAAGAGTGTAATTTCCTATCTGGAAACCAGAAGCTCGATAAATGGCTCCCTGGCACAATTTCTAAACGAACAGGTGATCTCCACTATGAAATCAACTATGAAGATAAACAAATAAGACGTCATATTGACCAAATAAGAACATTTCAAGGAGCAATAGAAGTGCCAACAAATGATCGTCAACGCCATATTCGATACTATGAAGAACCACCAATTGTACCAGCTACCAGAACATCAATTCGTGAACTAGAACCTCCAGTGATACCAGAGAATACACCTCACACTCCAGTGATACCACGAAGATCAAATCGAGTGATTCGTCCACCACTGAGATATTCACCAAATTGAAAGGAGGGAGGACTAACCTAACATAACTTCTACACCCTGTATCTCCGAAACGAAGCACTTTAGGACTAGTGATGTTAATATTTCAGAAATTTTTGATTGTTGCGGGAAATTTCTGAAACTTTCGGAAATTTATGAAATATTAGGAAATGTTACAATTTTACATATTTTTTGTCGATACAATGAAGGAATAAATTAGATAGACATTTGATACCAACATGTAAATGGAAAAAAAAACAATAAACATAATATCAGTTGCTATATTTTTAATAAACAATACATAACCCATAAAAGTCATAAACATAACCCATAATAAAAATCATTTGGTAACATTTGTATTTTGTGCATAAACCACGAACTATGACTATGAATTTAAAAAAAACAAAAAAGCACGAAATATAAATTTAAAAAACGTAAAACACAAATAACTGAATTATTCTATTCCGGAATATCAGGCGCCGAGCTGGTCCCATCTTCATAGGGTATTATAGTAGTAGTAGTACTGTCTTCGTCAGTTTTTATTTCCAAATCAGATATATTTGATGTATCATCTGGTTCTGATTCTGAAGGATGGACCTCTACCTCCACGAGTTCTAGTGGTTCTGGAGGAATTTCCTGTTGTTGAATATCATGCTCCATATCCACTTTTTGTTTTTGTAGTAATAATTTATTGTTATGAGCTACGAACATTATTTTACCGGCTCTTTTTGCAGTTAAGCGATTCCTTTTTTTAGTATGGATAAAACTGTAAGTACTGATACTTCTCTCTGTGGCTGCAGATGACGTTGGTAAAGACCAAGGACTGTATATATTCCAAAGGACTGTTCGATCGCGTCAAATCGCCGCTGTCGTAGTCGCTGTGGAATGATACGTCACTCGCTGACCAGCGGTCCACAGTGCGGCGGATGGTTATTCTAGCGGGACAAAATCTCAAGAGCAATGTTTGGGACTTAAAATCTAAGAACGTAGCAAATGGTCTAATATATAGCAACTATATGGTTAAATTTATTTATTTATTAACAAATTAATTTATTAATAAATAAATACAAGATAATAAAACTATGATATTATTCGTACATGACACACAAAAACCGTATTGTAAACTATTGTCAAATACATAAAATTATGATATCAAAAAACTCTTTAGCAGTTTTTTTTTAATTAATTTGTAATCTTGTGACACCCTCTATAATTTATTTTAAAAAAATATATTTTATTTTGAAAATAATAAATAAGATAGATATTTTAGTTTTAATTTTAACACTCGGTAATTGTAAATTCATATATAGTAAGTATCTAAGACAATTTTTTAAACTCAGTGCCTTTTGGTGGAGTTGTTTTGTTTTTATACTATCCGATTGAAATGAATCTTTTTGGGCATTCACCTGTTAAGCTTGAACTCCCTGTGACTGTGACTACCTGTGTTGGTAACTATTGGTAACTCAAAAGATCTACATCATTCAATATATCGATATTTGAAAAAAGTGAAAGTTTCATATCTGCAGAACAAAGGTAATGAAGGATTTTAACAAACAATATAATGTACAGTAGTAAAGTACATACCTTTGGCAATCTTCAACATAATTTGGCTTTCTAATAAAATGTATAAGCACTTGTAAATATTTTGTTTTCGTATGATCTCTGCCTTGCTGAGCAGAAAACGACCAAATTTGGTTGATAAAAATGTATCGAAATACAAAGAATATTCATGCATTTTTGTATCAATTGGAATGTCTACTATTTATTCTTACAGTACACATTTTTTGGCTTATTTCTTACCAAACGCTTTTGTCCCGCTAAATTTATCTTTCAACGAACTGTGCGCTCGTCCGTCAAATGCAAAAATAACTGTCACTGTCTAAAATCTTTAGCGCCAACTTCAACTCGGTCAGTAGATGACGTAAAAAAACTGACAGTGCAGGAAGATAGGAATCGAACTATCCTTATCTCTATAGTATCCTTGGGTAAAGACAGCAGAGCAACAGCTAAATATTTCAACTGAGTATTTTTACACATTGCTTGCCACCAACTTAGACAGTCTACATTTTTAACTGACATCCAAACGTAGTCGAGAGCCCATAAACCCGATTTAGCGCAATGCTTTGTTACATCTGTAAAAATGGCTTATTATTGACAAACTGAGGATGATTGTTGGTGATATTGTTGATAAATTCCATAGCAGCTATGTGTTCTTCATTGTTAAGGTGCTCTCCCAGGAAACAGGGGTCCAAGAGATTCGCGGCAAAATGCATTGGTTCAAGAGCCATAGGTTTTTTATTTTGTACGGCGGAGAAGTATTCTTTTTCTTCTGACTTAAGAATCGGCATACTTGATACACTTTCGTTAAATTTTTGCTCAATGTCTTGAATTTTGAAAAGAAATTTCTTGCAAAGTTCGGATTTTTGCGAATATTCGCGATTTTGGGACCGAATATTTCGGAAATTTCCTGCAAAATTCGAATGCAAATATTCGCTACCAACATCACTATTTAAGACATACATTTATAAAGACTTTTTTACTTATTTTTATTTGCGGAAGCCGAAGTTTCCCGAATACAATTCAGATCACCTTCTATATTAACCGATTATTGTGAACAAATACTGACCTGTTTTGTGATCATCTAAAGAACCAGTTCGAAACGACTGAACATAACTTTTAATCATAGACTGTTCCGTTGGATTAGCAGCAAATTCAACAGATTTCTCTAAATTATCGGCTAACAAGCCCATTAAAGGACAGTAATCTCCATACGTAACCTTATAGGTTATGTTCCCCTCTCTATACTCTAGTGGAGGCTTTTCTTCTTCAGAAGCCATTCGAATTTCATAAACAACCTACAAAATAAAAGGTTCGTTTAATAATAATTTTTTAAAAATTAAGTTAAATTTTAAATTTACTTCGTTTTTTTCTTCAAACTTAAACAATCTGTTATTGTAGCATTCAATTTTTTTGGATTTTAACCAGTTTTGGACTTTTTCTGTATCTTCAGGTGTAATATTTTTCGATAAATATGTCGTGGTTCCAAGTGGATTATATCTAAAATAAATTCATATACAAGTTATGAAAGATATACATACAGGGTCTAGCAATAGTGCCTCGGGCATCTGTAGCTCCTAGAATAAAAAAACTTGGGAATTTTGTTTAAGTACAAACCTAAAATATGTAAAATACTAGGATAGATATCAGGAAAATATTTTAATTACTATAGGGTGGCTCAAAAAATATCAGTGGATCGGTATGATTTTTTTTAAATGGAACACCCTGTGTATTATTGCATTTTTGCCTTCCTTTTAGATCACTTAACATAATCCTAAGATATGAGTAAATAAATTTTGATAGTTTCAGAGATATTAATAAATTAATAAAAAATATATATTTTTCAGTCCGTCTTAAACAAATTATTAAAAATACAAGAACTGTCCTGAAATCAAAACTATATTAGTTATTTACTTTAGATGGTCTGTACTTACCTTGCTATAAATATGGTTATCGTAAATCATACAGAATGTTCAAAATTCTATGCCAAACTTTCGAAAAAAAAAAAGTATTTTATATTCTCTCTATTTTATTTCTGCACATAAACAAAATTCTCAAGTTTTTTATTCTAGGAACTATTACCGGACCCTGTATATTTTACTCACCCAAGGCATGTTTTACCAGGACTCAAATCATATATAATGTCTTTATACATATTCCACAAGGCTTTAATCTCTGGCCATGAAGGACTTAAAGCTAATAATTCTTCTAAACGATTTTGTTCAATATTTGGTATAAATTTAGTATCGCCAAATCCCTTTAAATACAAAGTTAAAATTACTTTATAAGTTTCATAACACCCTAAATAAAATACCTTATAATTTCCGGCATTGGCAAATACCCCTCCAGCATAAATATAAAGCGCTTTTAAATCGTCCTCTGAAAAACCACTCTTTAAAGCGGTTTCTTTAAATGCATTATTGTCTTGCTCCGAAAAGAATTTAAGCAACAGGACAAATATTGGTCCGGATTCTGGACTAGTCTAAAATGTAAATATACCTGGTTATGCGTAATTTCTCTTAGTACCACTATTAGACACATTTCTATAGTTTTATATATAAAATAAACAGAAATCACAAAAGGACTGAAATGGCAGTAAATACTGATATGAAAATGTCAGCCCTAAAAACATTAATGCAACTGTAATATACTGATACCAAACCTTACACAGTTTATTAAATAAACAACAGCATCACCGATAATGAAAAAAGTCTTATATATTGTATTGGATGCTCCTATATTACCTGAATAAACGTAATCAAACTACCATTCCAAGAGGCTTGGCTAAGGTAGTGGGAATAAAACTTTTCCTGCTTTGTTAGGCCATTAAATGCAGTTTCAATTTCCAATCTTACAAAAGGTTGATCTTGGGGTAAAATATACTGGGATACATCTACAGCATTATCCATTGTCTAAATAAACAAGTATTATTAGCATAAAAAATAATAATATAGTAGCAAAAACTTACAAAAATATATTCTTTTTAAACACGTAATGTAGATCTGTAATCGAAAAGATAATAGTTAAATAAATAATTTAAAAGAAATATAGAATGACGATTTAAAAATACGAAAAAATTTCAGATAACCAACAAAAAGTAAACATCAAATTTTCTGACCACAGTGACAGTTAGTAAGGGGCACTGGGCTATCGACGTGAAACATCGATATTAATTATCGATGTTAGATCGAAACCAAAGATTTGAAAAACTGGACATCGATCGGAACCAAAGATATGGAACTATATGTTTATCGATGTTTTAAGAATATCGATAAGCATCGCCCAACCTATCCTATAGATTCTTAATCTATGGTTTTTGTCTGTATTTACTTTTTTTTAGTTTTTGTTTTTACCTCTGTGTTTTACCTGTTTTTACAAATAAACGAGGAAAACGGAAAGGGAAAGAGAAAAAAGTGAGTACTTAGTACCTAGGCGGTAAGATGAAATTAGTAATTATTTACTTCTAGAATAATGACTGGATTAACTTGTGCTGTTGGCACCTGCAAAAGTAATGCAATAAAATCCAGGTTAAATGGAGAAGGGCTCAGATTTTTTACTTTTCCCAGGGATCCTAAAATACGTAAACAATGGGTCGAAAAGTGTTACCGAAAAGATACATTTTCAGTGAAGTACAAACGTATTTGTAGCAAACATTTTAAGCTGGAAGATTTTGAGGACTTGATAAAAGCTAAACTTTTGAATTTCCGACCAGTGAGATTAAAAAAAGATGGTAAGTTATTTTATTTATACAATTATAATTCGTTACTTTTAGATTTATATAAGTACATTTTTAAGCAATTCCTTCACTGCTACTTGGGCAATTTAATAATGATGAAGAAAAGACTTCAGCTCGATCAGAAAGAGCTTTAATAAAGGAAAGAAAAGCTTTGGTTAAGAGTATTTTAGAAAACTCGACTAAACCTAAGGCACAAGCAGGTATTATAGATTGTTATTGATTAAGAATTATCAGGATTATAACATTTATATTGTTGTTTTGTAGAGACTAATCCAGAGTGTCTAATCTTAGAAAGAAAAGCTTTGGTTAAGAGTATTTTAGAAAACTCGACTAAACCTAAGGCACAAGCAGGTATTATAGATTGTTATTGATTAAGAATTATCAGGATTATAACATTTATATTGTTGTTTTGTAGAGACTAATCCAGAGTGTCTAATCTTAGAAAGAAAAGCTTGGGTTAGGAGTCATTTAGAAAACTTGGCTAAATCTACCAACCAAACAGGTATTAAAGTATTTTTTTTAAGAATTACCAGGATTATAACGTTAATATTGTTATTTAGTAGGGAACAAGAAAACAGGCTGTCTAATCTCAGAAAGAAAAGCTTTGGTTAAGAGTATTTTAGAAAACTCTACTAAACCTAAGGCACAAGCAGGTATTATAGATTGTTATTGATTAAGAATTATCAGGATTATAACATTTATATTGTTGTTTTGTAGAGACTAATCCAGAGTGTCTAATCTTAGAAAGAAAAGCTTGGGTTAGGAGTCATTTAGAAAACTTGGCTAAATTCACCAACCAAACAGGTATTAAAGTATTTTTATTAAGAATTACCAGGATTATAATTTTAATATTGTTATTTAGTAGAGAATAAGAAAACAGGCTGTCCAATCATAGAAAGAAATGCTTTGGTTAGGAGTCATTTAGAAAACTCAGTTAAATTTTCCGAACAAGCAGGTATTAAAGTTTTTTTATTAAGAATCATCAGTATTATAACATTTCTATTGTTGTTTAGTAGAGAATAGTAGTCCGGAGTGTCCTGTCTCAATAAAATCTGAAATTGACTATGCAGGTAATTTATTTTACTATTTATGTGTTAGCAATATACTTTCATGCTTGAAAAAAACGGCGTCAAAGATGGCTGGGTAATGACAATTGTTGAAAATTTTGGTGAGGTCAAGCCCTATACGTCATTACTTGGCCAGTACCTTCCTTTATTTTATAATGGCGTTTAATGCCAGTTGGCCTTAAGAAGATAGTACTTTTTTATTAATTTAAGTCGGCCACGTTAGAGTTCCGTCGCGGTCGACGTAAAATTTTTGATATGCTCCTTCCTTAATCTTTTTATTTAAAGTTCTATAACTAGTGTTAATTTCGACAAGTTTTACGTCAATTTTTAGTAAATGACGTCTAGAGATTGACCTCGTCAAAATTATCGCTTAATATTCCCCAGCCGTCTTTGACGCGTTTTTTTTTTCGATCATACAATATTATTTTTTTTATTTAATAGAGAATGAAACTTCTGAAGAATTTACAGTCCCTCCAGAACCCGAGAGATTAGGTAATTAATTTTGTAATTAAGTTCTACTAGGCTTAAAATAATTAATTCCATTTTTTAGTAGGGGATAATAAACCATTTATTGAGTATCCAATAACGATAAAGCCCGAGATTATTTTGGAAACCTCAGAAAGCACCGATCTGATGGTACAGGCTTTGCAAGAAGAAAATCAGCTCCTAAAATGTCAAGTTACGGACCTTCAAAGAAAGTGCGCCGATTTAGAAAGTAGAGTTGCACATACTGAAAAGCAGTTAGAAGAAGTTAATAGTTCTTTTAATGAAAGAGCTAAACAATTGTATAAAGAAGTTCTTTTAGCAAATGAAATAGATATGATTGTTGTTAGTTGAGTGGTGATCTGCCTATAATTTTGTATGTGGATTGTGAAACATCTTTGTGATATATTTTTATGACTTAGTAGTGGACAGAATGGACTGCCATTCCCTTAACATGTGGCATATTAGTGTGGAGGCTAGAGGAAAGCAGAAATATCCCTTATAGGGCTTTATTTGAAAAATTGATCGCTAAAAGGGAAGAATAATAATTTACTAAATGGCTCTAACAAGCGATAAGGGATTGAACTGAAATTAGCGGTTATAAATAAAGTTAGCCAAAAAGAGAGGCAACGCTCCTTCAGAAATCGCATATTATTTATCTATCTATTTTTAATTATTTCCTGTTTTAAAAATTGTTGGTGCTTCTTTCAAATGTAGAACTTTTGCTACAGCGGCGCCATCTTAAGTGTTCCCTGTTTGATGACCGCTTTTCAATATACAAAGATAATTCTCCTTAGCTCTACCCTCCATACATATTAGACAGGGTGCCTCACTTTGAAATACTTACTGAGTTACCCAAACAATATTACAACTGTCACATGGTATAAAGAAAACAAGGTATGATCGATAGCGGCTCCAATTTCGTTAAGTTTGCGCTTACCACCTGTGACGTCATACGCCATACAAAAAAATATCCATATTGTTCAATTGCCACTAATAAAAAAAGACCTAAAATAGGGAAGAATTAGGACATAACCCCAAAAGTTATGTTTTGACATCGAGCTTGACATTTGAAAAATAATTTTCACATTTTGACACAATTAAATTTCACAGATGACACAATCTGTTTGACAATTTGAAATTGGCGCGCAGAGCTTGCCGACCAATAGTGCTGTTTATCACCTGTGACCTATACGATACAATATCATACCTTGTATTCTTTGTATCATGCAACTGTCATATAATGTCAAATGGCGATTCATCTGATAGAAGTGAAGAGGCTCTTCCCAAAAAAATATAATTAGGAAGAAAAACTTATGAGATTTGTGGTCATTTGCCATGTTTAGTGTATGAAATGTTTACATTAAAATGAACTCATTTAATAACTTGGTTTGTAATTTGTTGGAAACTCAGTTAAATGTAACATGTATTTTGTTAAATTGATTGACATTTCCAGTGTGCGTAGCCTGTAGAAGTTTAACAGAAATAGACTATTAAGAGAACAAATTTGCGGTAATACATATACCTACAACTAAGAAAAAATGTATTTTAGTTTTTAAGCATATATTTATAAATGAATATTCTGTAGTCTTTTTCCTACATTGAAGGATAGAAATAGAGTTTGAATAGTTCAGACACATAATGTTGTTCTTTTATAAGTATATGGTTCTACTTATGGCCTGTCCAGCACTGGAATGTACAGGTATGAAAATGACAGTTCATTTTTTTCTGTAATTTTTTTTGATGTCTGTCTCGACATACTATATTCTTTCACTAGACAGGCTATAAGTGTTTTTTGCATTAATGTATATTTATATTATTTATAATTACATTTTTTTAATAAAAAAAAATTATCAAATCTTTCTTTGTCAATACCCCATGTAACCATGTAAAAGCTGGACACTTTTACAAGGTCTCTCTCTCACATTCTTCTGTCTTGGGATTTTAATTTTAGGATTTTTTTATAATTCGACGTTCTCTATTCTCTGGACGGGCTGATGCCATATTAGTTGTTTAGTTGCTGAGGTCTAAGAAGTGGCATCTTATTTTCATTTTGCGTCTCATGGTTTCATTTGGTGCTTTATCATTTTCTAATCCCTTTTGAAGGTTCACAATAAGCATTGTTGTCTGTTTTCTGAAGTTAGAGGTAACTTACTAAATAGTCTATTTTCAATATCAGGGAACATAGATTGGCGCAGTCGGTAGGATTTTTTGTAGTGGGCGATATCGAAGTAATATAAGAAATCTTAACTCTGAGATAGCGGTAGCAGATGACTTTGTCGGGGAAAAGTCTCTGTATTCGTCTTTATATATTTCTCTTTATAGTAATGATACTCGTGATCTCTCAGGGTACCTATTTTTGACAACTCGCATCTCCGAGAAAGCCATATAACAATACATTTAATGCGTATACGCAAAATTGCGAATAATGCCAAAGAATAGGTACCCAGTATGACAAAATTTGAAGATGAAATATTTCATTATTTTCATTCATTCAGTTAATATTGGAGAATAGGAATAGAATAATAATTAAATTAGGAATAGAATATAAGTGAAATTAAGTTTAGGTCACAATTCAAGAACGGTAACTCCAAGCGAAAAACTAGTTATGCCACTGGATTTTACCGTGAAAAACTCTAAGGGACACAGCTTTCACCTTTTCGATAAGTTATGAGACAACCGAGATATGAAGGGAGTCGAAAAATGCAACAATTTCAAATTTGCTCTGTATTCCAGGAACTAAGAGAGCTAGGACAAATATGTGTGTGGCATTTTATACTTATAAAAAAGTAGCTTTTTGATGTAAACTCCGCATATTTCTATCTCTACTCGTAAACGAGGAACCCCGTAGAACACGAAAATGAGACAGTTTATAGAAAATACAATTTTAGAAGTACTTATTCCACTGGATTCTACGTGCAAATATCTACCGAATTCCCATTTCTCACCATTTCGATAAGTTATAAGATAACCGCGTGATACGAGGGCAGTCGAAAAATACAACAAATTTGCTCTGTATTTTAGAAACTAAGAAGGCTAGAACAAATCTGTATGTAGCATCTTTAGTTTCATAAAAAAAGTAGCAAGTAATGTGAAAACCGCATCTACTCAAAAGAGAAACTCTGTAAAACACACGAAAATTAACACCCTGTACAGTCGATCCAGTAATAAATTTCCAGGAAAATCTAAGTAAGAAAGGTAGGTATTTTAAAGTTTTGCGTCTTAAGGGTGTTTTAAAGGAAAGGAATTACTGAATTATATCACAGAATTATTTTTTGTCGTAGGCAAAATCCAATTATATACTCGAGCGTATACATTTTAAACAGATTTAGCCAGCGATGCCGTAGTTTGAAGCCATACGAGCGCAAAGGTATAAAATGGAATTGACAAGGTCATCGATTTACTTCTGACGGAAGTAACGACGTGGTGTAAGTGAATCCCCAACTTTTTTCGAAATTTTCACATTTAAAGGTAGGAGGCACATTTCTTCTAAATTTTTAAATATTTTAATATTTTTTTCTGCAGTAAAAAAATACTAAAACTACAGGGTGAGCCTTAAATAAGTACAAATATTTGCAGGGCTGGTAGATCTCGATAAAATAAACATATTTTCTCTCTATCGTTTTTCAAATAAGTCCAAAATAACCGAAAAATTTTCCTTTAAAAATTAAAAAAATGATTTTTTCCTTAAACTTTGAGAACCACTAGATCTTTTCTACTTTTCTAGGTTTTCTTTCTTGTAAATTTAATCTACTACCTACATTATTTTTTACGCACCTTATATTACAATATGGTGCCCGGTGGCATAGAGGTACAGGCTCTCGTCTACCAATCTCAAGGTTGTGGGTTCGAATCCTACACCCGGCATTTCATCAGCCGACTATTTTTATTAAAATAAAAATAGTTTCGGTACCTAGGTCGACTCAGCCTTAAACGAGTATTTGGGATTCACAATCCTGAGGTAATAATAGGCAGTTGAAGCGTAGTGCTAGCCACATTACCTTCTTTGTATACCGAACCTTGCTACTCTCAAGGGGTTAAACGCTATCTACGGGAGCTAGTATTATTATTATTATTATTATTATTATTATTATATTATACATTGTTACATTAGGTTGCTGAAACAAATCTCGAAGAACCAATCGACGCATAGACGTTCTCTTCTCTTCAATGGTGGTTGCAGTCAAAGTTTTCAAGAAGACTACTCCAAATGGTAAAGTTACCGTCTATCTAAGCAAGAGAGATTTCATCGACCATCTCGACCATACCGATCCTATAGACGGAGTTGTTTTCATCGAGAATGACTACTTACAGGTACGTTCTATCTAGGGTTGCCAACTTTCAAAATAAAAAAAAAATTGTGTGTGGGCTATGTGCGCATATTTGAGGTGAAACTTCTTACTAACAGCTATTAAATTGAAGGATTTCAGGGACATGTTTGAAAAAATCTACGATAGTTTGAAATGTTGAAAAAGTAATAAATTTAAAAAACATATTTTTTTTTCTCTTAAAAAATTTATTTTTTACGTGTAACAAATACATAGTTGTTTTACGTGTAACAAACTGGGTATTATGTATTTGTATTTTACTAAGAGTGAGTCCCAGGTGGGACCCTCTACTGAGGCCGCGAGGGTCTATTGTGGCTCAGTTTCTACAAGCTCTTTAATAGAAAAAGAGCATTAAAGTTCGCCCTCAAGACGCAGCCTTTTAACATAGGCCGTTATGTCCGAGGGTGATATGTCTTCTAGGTCTGATAAGTCTAGCGTGGGTTTGCCAAACACCTCAAACCTGATCCTGCCCCCAGCGGGGCAGGTACACATAACGTGCTTCATTGTTTCGTCATCTTCCATACAGAGTCGGCATTCGGCGTCTTCCACCAGTCCCATCCTCTGTAGGTGTGATCTCAGCCGGCAGTGGCCCGTGTATACTGCAGTAAGCGTACGCGCTCCGTTCCTACCAGCCTTTAGGAGTTCATCTGTTCTACGTTTGGATGGCCCTGCTAGGATTGTTTTGGCATGTTCCATTCCGGGACTGTCATACCAGTCCCGAAGCGTTACACCCCTAACCCATTCACAGAGCCTGTCTCTTGCGAGATTTTTTGGTACGTTAAGTGGCGGTCTGGGCCCACGAATGGCGAGCCTGCACCAGTTTTGGCGAGGGAAATCAGCACGTTCATTTCCCTCTAGGCCGACATGTCCCGGTATCCATATTAGCGACACTTTGTTTCCATCTCCTAATATATTGAGTAGTTTCTTACAATGAAGAATCGTCCTGGACGTACTTTTCGTTGCCTCAAGTGCTTTCAACGCGGCTTGACTATCCGAAAATATGCTTATTGTTTTCCCGGTGTATTGCTGTTCTACCAGCATTTGCACACAGGTTTCAAAACAATCAAAATTGAAATTCAAATTAAAAAATTCAAATTTGGTTCCAAACCAAACCAAAACAAACTGGGTGTACAAATTAATAAATAATTTGATTCATTTTCACAAAATTTGTATTAAAATATCAATATTTTTGATAAGCAGGTGGACTGCTCACAAATACACGGCGCGTCACTACGTATTTCCAAGCCGTTACCACTGCAGCCTTAAGTTAAGTTACCAAGGCTTTGAATTTTTACTCCCAGCACGCGTAAAGAAGTTTCACATCAAAAAACAGAGGACGTGGGGTATAAATGCGCCACAGGCGAAACATTTTTGGAAACCTCCCCCAAATGTTGTCAAGAATTTATTCAAACGTTATGTAAACTTTATGCGGTTGATGGCGTTTCTTACTTCCTTAAAAATATATTCCGCGAAAATAAATCGCTAAAAAGTTATAAATATTTTAACCGATATTTTAAACGATACCGCAAAATCATAGAAAGCGAATATTTGCAGTTATCAGTATGGTACAAACTGACGCAAAGTGTAACGTAAGAAATTTAGTTGAAATTTCGCTTTTCCGCCCTCGTGAGGAACCAACTTTAATCTGGACTTACGGAAACCCCCATTTCCAAAAAAGAAAAACTAAGGATGGTCCTTTTTAGGGTCGCAAGGTTTTCTGTTCTGTGGTCACAGTCTACCGTTATGGACGGGAAGAGGATGAGGTTATGGGAGTTAAATTCAGCAAAGAGATATCGATCGGGTCGGTCCAAGTGGTCCCATCCAAGAGGGAATTAGGTAAAATTACTTTTTTTAACATCATTTAAGTTTGGCTGCCTCCATAGAGAAAATAATGTATTTTCTATCTCTATGGCTACCACTTTATTTAAGGAATTTTACACACACCTAGAGTCGACTTTGTGCTTGTTTAACTAGAAAATACGTGTTTTTTATTGTCCTCATCAGGCATTTAAGTAATCAAAATGCATAGAGTAACAGTCTTACTTCACTGAGATCTTATACATATAATTTATTAGATTAATCTGATAATTAAGGATATCATGGCGCCCAACGTGGGGCCACGGTGAAAAGTTAAACTAATTAACAATAGAGCTGAAATAATTTATTTTTTGTGCCAATTGTAGAAAAAAGCAACCATTTTTAAAAATAGTTGAAAAATAATTATTTAAACATGAAAACATGGAATTCGTTTTTCAAGCTGGACGTACAGTGTGTCCCATTTTGGTTGAAATAATAGGGTATCTCCGTTATTAGTGAAGATAGAAGGGTGCGGTTTGCACAAACCTGTCCCACTTTTTCGTCAAACGGAAGATGCTGCAAACAAAATTTTCATAGCCCTCTTCATTTCTGAGCTACAGGGTCTTTTCAAAAACTTTGCAATTTGGGACACCCCCTGTATCTCTGTTATTGTTAAAGGTATCGAGAAGGCGAAAACTGCTTATTATAGAACTTTTTACGTAGAATACAGTGGCGTAGTCTGTTTTTCTACCAAAAAAATATTTTTGAAAATATGAACTAAAGTTATGTTTTTTCAAATGAAACACCCTGTATATTTATAAATTATATGATCTGTCTTGCTACGAGCTTCTCAAAAATATATATCACTCTATATTTATTTTCACTATTTACTGCAATATTTAAAATATATCATTTTCTTATTAGTAGGCCGTGATAAATAACAAAAAATCAAAATGGTATTTACTAAAATAGTCATACACATATTAAAATTTATTTGGGATTGATATATTTTACTTTTGAAATAACTGTTACCACTGAAACTGTGAATATATTTTTCTTTTTTTTATAACGGGATGGGTTTGCAAATATCTAAATCTTGAATTATTAAAGCATTTTTCAGGTGTTCGACATTGTTGTAGTGCCCACGATATATTTCGTATTTCAAAAATCCCCAAAATCAGAAATCGAGAACGGCGAAATCCGGGAATCGAGGAGGCTATCAATATGCGTTCATTGGTTCCAATTCATTGATTTGAAAAATAATAATTTAACAGTATTCTAATATTTCCATAGTTATGAGGGGGAATGTTCCCCATCTTGCTGAAAGTATATTTCACGTAAATTAGCTAAAGGAATATCTAAAATTTCCGATACGATAGATTATTCTTACGTATACACGTATTCCAAGATTTACAAATAGCGGTAGAGAGTTAAGTTTCCCTAATATATAAAGAATTTATTAGCGGCTCCCAAAATAAAACAAGAGACAGATAGCAGTATACTTTTAATAATTCTTTAGTTTCTTTTATTATCAATCATGGCCTACTAATAAATATGATCTTTTAATAAAAACTTTTAAATATTGAAGTAAATAGTGAAAATAAATATAGAGTGGTATATATTTTTGAGAAGCTTATGGCAAGACAGATCATATGATTTATAAATATACAGGGTGTTCCATTTAAAAAAACATAACTTTAGTTCATATTTTCAAAAATATTTTTTTGGCAGAAAAAAAGACTACGCCACTGTATTCTACGTAAAAAGTTCTACAATAAACAGTTTTCACTTTCTCGATAGCTTTAACAATAACAGAGATACAGGAGGTGTCCCAAATTGCAAAATTTTTAAAAAGACCCTGTAGCTCGGAAACGAAGAGGGCTATGAAAATTTTGTTTACGGCATCTTCCGTTTGACAAAAAAGTGAGACAGGTTTGTGCAAACCGCACCCTTCTATTTTCACTAATAACGGAGTACACAGAAGTTTGTACACAGACAAAAACGTTTTTTTCAGACGTTTTTTTTCTCGGGCAAAAACGTCTGTGTCTTTTATAAAACATAATCCTTCGACGAAGAGCTAAATGTTTTATTTACAATCAAATATGCAATGCAGCAGATGCAGAACAGGTTGGGACTAAAAATGTTTTAACATAAAACGTCAATCAACCTGACTAAATGAGCATAAACCCCGACTTAAACCTCGCGATTGATCAGTGTGCTTTAGCCCATTTGCATTGAGGTATTACATGAAAACAGCAGTCAGCAACATTTTTTACTGAAACTGTTTTGAGTCTTAATTCAAAATATCATAGCCACTCGTACTTTTCAAAATCACAGTATGTATATATTTTAATTAAATAAAATAAAAAGTGAAGGGTTCTTGCAGTATCAATATGTAATATTTAAATAAAAATATTTCTTGCCATATAACTTTCTATTTGTAAAATTTTGTAAAATAACAAAAAGTTTTTTTTTCGGGGGAAAACCAACCATCCTCTCGTTACCGGTTTCAGGGCCTATACCCCATCATCAGACGAGCTAACCGGGTTGGATTTCCCAAAACTTTTTGTTATTTTCAGTTTTTCATTATTTTTGATAGCTGAACATTTTACAAAACAGCAGTTATATGGCAAGAAATATTTTTATTTTAAATATTACATATTAATACTGCAAGAACCTTTCACTTTTTATTTATATTTTAATTAATAGATAATGTATAATTTATTTAATAGATCAGATGACAACCATTCAAGAGAAATTGGTGAAAAAAATGGGACCCAACGCATATCCATTTACATTCAAGTTTCCTGACATGGCGCCATGTTCAGTAACTATACTTATTTTTCATTCTTCACACAGTTTTCACCTTTTCGGTGAGTTATAAGATAGCGGAGATACGAAGGAGGGCGAAAAATGCAACATTTTAAAGTTCTCCCTGTATTTCAGGAACTGAGAGATCTATTACAAATCTGTTTGTAGCCTTTTTAGTTTCATAAAAAAGTAGCGTAGTGATGTGAAAACCGCATCTTTGTAAATTATAAACCCTATAATACCACAGATTATACAGATTATAAACTTTGTTTTTTCTTTATTGTTTTTCGTGGTTCCAATTTTCGGAATTGGGCACTAGTTAGGTTACTAGTTTGCGCACATAGTACGCCCACTTATGGCCTCTAAAATTGTGCACAGCGCCTGACCGGCACGGTTATTAGAGAGATATCGGAAAACCGAATAGCGTCATGCAGTATTTACGCGTACCTTATCATGGTTAGGATATGCGCGAGTCAATTTTTAACTTAATTAACACCCGCTAATAACGTTACCGCCTGACGTAATTTGCGGATCAATTACACCAAGCGCTATTTCTAAATAACGTTTAAAAATTGCTTAAATGGGCATGTGCGGGTATTTGACAACCGGGGCCGGCCGGCGAGATCTTTTATTTTAGGTTATGTTTGAATTGTTTTGAATTATTACTTTAGTTTTATTAGGTAATTTGATACTTAAGTAGCTGGGATTAGTTTTAATTAAATAAATATGGCCCAAAATATGGATTCCACCTCTTTCAATATTAAAGAACCTACAAAGAGGCTTAGGTTTACAGCAGATGACGACTTAGCCCTTCTAAGAGAATTTGTTGCTTGTTGCCCTAAACCCACTGGCAGACGTTAAACAATAAAGCACTGGAAATAAGCACTTTAGCCCTTTAGTTTTAAAATACCTAGTAAACAAACCAATTTCAAAGTTTTAAATTCAAAGTTAGGTTAAGTTTAAATAGCGGACGCGACGCGAACAGAATTCTTTCCGATCCGATAACTATAAATGAAGAGAGTTAATACCACCTCACGTAAAGGAAATAACACCTGGCCTTATCAACGTCCATGCACGCTATTCGGTTTAGCGATATCTCTCTATTACGCTGTTTATTGTTATTTTACGCGAGTTTATTTTTGCGCACAGGAAATTTTACTCGTTTGCACATCGTCATAAAAAACAACTTTCGTACCACGAATTAAGGATAAGATTTTTATCTGTATACATATAGTATACCTAATCTGTGATAATTCTCACAAAAATGGTTTGTACAAAAATGTAAATATCATGATTTTTTTGAAACATAGGTGACCCTCCAAGCGGGTGAAGATGACCAAGGCAAACCACTTGGTGTGGAATATTTCGTAAAGTGTTGGGTGGGCAACAATGAAGAAGATAAGGGCCACAAAAGAAGCACTGTTCAGTTGGCAATAAAAAAATTGCAATATGCTCCGGCAGGTACTCAACTTATTTTTCTATTGTGTATTATTTTATCGTAAGTTTATTATATATTTTTCAGTGCGCGGAAGTACAAGGCTTCCGTCTTCGCTTGTCTCGAAAGGTTTCACTTTCTCCAGTGGCAAAATCAATTTGGAAGTGACGCTGGATAAGGATATTTACTATCACGGCGAGAAAATCGCTGCTAACATTATGATTAGCAACAATTCGCGGAAGCAAGTGAGAAATATCAAGGCCTATGTTGTACAACACTGCGAGGTAAGATAAAATGTATCCCATCAAAAACATAGAATGTAAAAAACGTCTACAACGCAATTCTTCCACTATAAAAAGTTGTGAGATGTAGAACCAAGTCAGATTATTTTATTTTGTTCCTCTTTAAGCACCTATTCAACAATTTTGTTACAAATTATTAGTATCAATATTAGTCATCTTGATTTCTGTAATAATTATAATGATGGGCAAAACTGTTATTTTTAGATAACAGTTGAAACTGTTATAGTTATTTATAAAAAAACAGCTTAAAATAACAGCTTAAAAATAACAGGTTTCTTTATTTTATTGCTAAATATCTGAAAGAGTATGAGGCGGTCACCGCCAGGCGTATTAACGCAGTTGCAAGTTACAACAATGACATGCTCGGTGGTAGTATTTCCAGGGTGTCAAAACATTTCTAAATATCGATTGTTATCTAAAATACCTCTCTAAAAACGGTGGTTGTTTACAAATAAGCGCTGTTTACAAATAGCGATATAAAAAAGCCAAAATTCCGTCACTCGTCTATACCTATACATTCCGATCTACCTACGCCTTGCCCCTCGATCCGCGTAGATCCTGAATTGCGTAGCAATGTACAGGGTGCATCTCACTCGACGGGCGACAAGCTCTTAGTTATAATTTTACCATTTGCGGTCAAAAAATAGCAATATAAGAAAATGTGTAGTATATTCTTCATAAGTAAACCAACTACACACTAGAGTTCGAATTAATTTTACACTTAAACTAGCGTGTACCCGCGACTTCGTTCGCGTCGAATTAATAATTTGTAATGGTGATGATAAAGCAAAGCAAGAATTAACATACAAACTGGATAAAATTTTCTCACATTTGCCAAAAATAAGCTTTAAACGTCGAGCAGTTTAAGCAGAATCGTGTGGTTAATCAATTACTCAACTTTTTGGAACACCCTGTATGATTTTTTTAAAAATTTCAAAATATGTAGAAAAAAATTAAATTATGCGTGTCCAAGCGTTTTCCCGAAAGACTAACCGTTTTTTAAATAACAAATATTGTAATATTTAAGGGGCGTTTTCACCCTCTTGGAATTTAAGATTCGAGAAACCCCTCCTTATCGAACCTCAACCCCACAGTCAATCCGTTTGCCAAAAATCAGCTTTAAACGTCAATCAGTTTAAGCAGAATCGTGATTACTCAATGGTCATATTTTATGAAACACCCTGTATATATTTTTAAAAAGTCTTAAAATATGTAAAACAACGAAATAAAATATACAAGTTAAGAGTTTTTTCGAAAAACTCACCGGTTTTTAGATAAAAAATATTCTAATATTTGGGGGTGGTTTCACCTCCTTAGAATTCGAGTTTCGAAAAATCCCTTCTTATCGAACCTCTACACCCTAAAGTCAATCCATTTTCCAAAAATGAGCTTTTTACGTCAGGGGCTTTAAGCAGGATCGTGATTAATCAATGACCAGATTTTTCAAAACACCTTGTATACATTTTTAAAAAATCTTAAAATATTATTCTGAAAATTTTTCAGAATAAATAAACACCTAAATATTGAAACTTAATAACGTACTGAAACATACAGCGCCATAATATCTCGACCTCCGCCCGTTATGCTCGTAACAGGTTGAAAAACAATATCTAAAACAACTGATGCGTTATTCTCCAACCTGTTTCGAACCTCCATCGACAATCGACCGATGCAGCAGCGTTCCTTTCCCACTCCGATTATCTCGACCGCCGTCCTGTTATGCTCGTAACAGGTTGAAAAGCAACGTATCTAAAATGACTGCTTCTCCAACCCGTTGCGAGCCTCCATCGACAATCGACCGATGCAACAGCGTTCCTTTCCCACTCCTGTTATCTCGACCGCCAGGCGTTATGCCCGCAACTGTTTCAAAAAACCTGCTTCTTTTATATCCTATTATTTTTAAGCTGTTGCAAACCCAATACGACCATCGACGGCGTCGACCGAAGCAGCTACGTTCGCCGTAGCGCATTCCCCACTCCGTTGTCCGTTGTCTCGCCGCCTGATCGATGGTTGACGAAATAACATGTTTTCCATCCATACTAGTTGTTTTTTGGAATTGCTTCGATCAGCATAGAATTTCGTGGCGGTGCAGAGCGCCGACTTCGTTTTTCGTTTCACGAGCGGCCGATCTCTACGTGTCGTTATTTTATATCTGTTATTTTTTAGAAATAGTAACGGTTGCGTTGTGTTATTTCTAAATAATTGTTATAAAATAACAGATAGTTAAATAACAACCCATCACTAATCTTTACAACTATTAATCAATGCTAAAACAATCTACCTAATTTGGATCTAATTCAAATGACTTGAAAATTTTAACTTTCGTTTATTTATTTTGATACTGTTTTTAGGTTACAATGGTTAATGCTCAATTCTCCAAGTACGTGGCCAGTTTAGAGACGCGCGAAGGCTGTCCAATCACCCCTGGAGCAAGTTTCACCAAAGTGATCTATCTCATCCCTCTGGCGGCGTCCAACAAAGACAGGAGGGGAGTGGCATTGGACGGGAGGCTGCGTGATGACGATGCCAACTTGGCCAGCTCAACTCTGGTATGATAAATTCGTAGAATGCATTTAATGCAATATATCAGTGCTAACTTTTACGTGTTTTAACCATTTTCTCACCTCGTTTTCAGGTTCCCGATGGCAAATGCCCAATCGACGCGATCGGTATCGTGATATCGTACTCACTGAGAGTGAAGCTCAACTGTGGTACTCTCGGAGGTGAACTGGTCACCGACGTGCCTTTCAAACTGCTGCACCCTGCTCCCGGTATGGTTGAGAAAGAGAAAGCGATTGCTATGAAGCGAATGAAGTCCATTGATCGGTAAGAACTTATCTGTTAAGCTCCGTCTACACATAGATTTTTACCTGCCCATCTTCTCGACCTCTATTGCTTCATCATGTGTATTTATTTTGTAGGAGAAACTACCGTTAGAAACTGTTATTCGGATGGAACAGTTTATTAAATAAAAACCCGCCTCTCGGTGTCAATTCCTTTATTATATGTATTTATTTTTTCAGAAGTAACACTGATAGAAACTGTTATTTCGAAATAACAGTTATGAAATAACAGTTTATTAAACAGAAACCCTTATTACGAGCTCTATTTCTTTTTATATGTATTTATTTTTCAGGAGTAACTACTGGTTGGAAACTGTTATTCCGAAATAACCAGTTGTGAAATAACAATTTTTTAAATAGAAACCCGTCTCTCGACTTCTCCGTCTTAAAATTATGTGTATTTATTTTTCAGGAGAAACTGTTATTCCGAAATAACAGTTTGTTAAAAAGAGAAACCCGGTTCTCTAGCCATATTCCTTCATTATATGTATTTATTTTTCAGGAGTAACTACTCTTGGAAGCTGTTATTCCGATACAACAGTTATGAAATAACAGTTCATTAATTAGAAACCCACCTCTCGACTTCTATCTCTGTATTATATGTTGTATTTATTTTTGAGTAGTAACTATTGTTGGAAACTGTTATTTCAAAATAACAGTTATGAAATAACAATTTATTAAATAAAACGATGTACTTAAACAGCCGTTAAACGGTAGCCTACTAAAATGCCGTTAATAGATATTGTGACGTCGTTCATGTCGGCGGAAAGTAATGCCTAGCCTTAAGCATTCTACAAGAGCACCTGTGGGTCAGTGGCTGAGGCTATCGCTTCGTAAGCGAATGGTCCGTGGTTCAAATCTCATGCCGACCAAGACTTTTTTATATTTTTTTTTTGCTTATAGCGTGATCTTATTGCATTGGTTTCACTCTTTTTAGTTGGATTGGTTTAGTTATTTGGCGGGTTGGTTAGCGTGGTTATTTGGAGGATGTTAATTCATTGGTTAGTTGGTTGTTTGGTGGGGTTGGTTGATTTTTACTAATTTATATTTGTTTTTTATATTTTTTATCAGTGTCGAGGTTAGTTGCGTTGATTAAGTTGGTTATTTGGTGGGGTGGATAGCGTTGGTTAGTCCTTATAAAATTTCTATATTTCATAAAGCCGTCAAGTGCGTCACATCAACGACGTAATACCTATTAATGGCATTTTAGTAAGCTACCGTTTAACGGCAGTTAAAGTACAGCCTAAATAAAAACACCTCTTTATGTCTATTACTTTATTATATGTATTGATTTTTCGGAAGTAACTACGGGAGGAAACTGTTATTTCGAAATAACAGTTATCAAATAACAGTTTATTAAATAGAAACCCGCTTCTTGGCCTCTATTACTTCACTATATGTATTAATTTTTCAGGAGTAAGTACTGTTGGGAAGTGTTATTCCAAAAGACAGTCACGAAATAACAGTTTATTAAATATAAACACGCTTCTCGACCTCTATTCTTTTATTATATGTAGATACATATAATAAAATATAATATAAAAAAAAATATATATAAAATATAATATAGATAGTTTTAGAGAATAACACTGTTGGAAACTGTTATTCCGAAATAACAGTTTATTAAATAGAAACACACCTATAATATAGTATGTTAATAGGCAATAATATATAGTTTGTTTCTTTTTTAGTGGTCGCTATGATAATGATGACGATGACAACATCGTGTTTGAAGATTTTGCGAGATTCCGCATGTCACGTGACGAAATGGAATAGAATCGACAACACCATTTAATAAATGATAGAAGTAAGGTATGATCAAACATCTAAAAGTCGAGCAGGCTTAAAAATGCAATCAATTAAATTCAAGATTTATGAATTTTTCAGCTTCATAATTTTAAAAAACTATATAAATTTCACATTTAACTATTGTTTCTTGTCAATTTTTTGAACGTTAACAAAAATTTTGTGAACGAACGGTAGAAAAACATTTGAAGATTCTTGCCTTTAAGTATTTTTGATTATACTGTACTTTTATTGCACCGGACATACGACAACGACTATATAAAGCCAAATACAGTGATTTTTTTCTTTTTAGTTACTTAGATACTTATTAGAAGCAAATATTAATATGCAGGGTTTATATCTTAACAATATTTGTATAAGAATTATTCATATTTTATTCTCTATTGATATTATTATAATTATTTAATATAAAACTTTATTCTTTATAAGAATTAAACACTTCTTGTTTTTCTATTTTTCGGGCATATTAAATTAAACACTATTGTGAAAATAGAAAGGCAAGTATATTTTATTAAAGAAACGGCGTCGTAGTAGCCATGAAATAACAAATGATGATAATTTCTGTCAGGTCCTTTTTCTTTAAAGATTAATTTTCAACAATTTTTAATAAATGACATATGTATATAGGTGATTGGCCCGACAGAAATTATTAACAATTGTTATTTTAAAGACCACTATGATACTCTTTTTTCCGATCGTATGGCATGTTTCATTCAAAACCAATGGCAAAACTAAAGAAGTTTCCGAAAAGTATGATTAAATAAATAAGAGTGTACCTACTTCCGCCAGAAGTGATAATTGTTAATGTAGTTAGGCAATAATTATTGTTAAAGTAGTTCTTAAATCTAACTTAAATAAATATCTAATAGTATGTATTATTAAATATTTTTTAGAGCCTTGTCACTCTTCTATAAAATTTAATGAGTTTTCCTTGACTTGTAAGTAAGACGGGGTCATAATGAAACAGAAGATTCTTTATGTACACACACCGGGAAAATCTAGGGATATCTACTTTATTAAAGTTAAAAATAAATGTTTTGAATAAACAACCACATATTTGTAGGCCGATTCTTTCTACTTCGATTAAAACGAAGTAGTCACACTAGTTATTTCTAAATTTGGGATATTTGCAGAAGTGTTTGTGCATTTTTTGTCAAATGTATAAAAAGCACCTAGCATCAATTGTTCGAATTTAACCTGTACTGACTATGTTTTTATGATAACTGGCCAGAATTCATTCAAATAACTCTGTTTAGTATTAAACGACATTATGGAGCGTAGACATCTTAACAGAGACGAAATGCTAAGGGCCATGGGTATGCTCGAAGCTGGAATGCGCCAAATCGACGTAGCTAGAGCATTAAATACAACGCAAAGTGTAATATCGCGATTAAGTGCACGCTACCGTGAAAGTGGTGATGTTGCTGAAAGGCACACAGGGCGACATCGCATTACTACCCCTCAGCAAGATCATTTTTACAATTAAATGCTCGACGTCGACCGACTCTTACAGCACCAGAGCTTAGTTTAATTCTCCGGGAAAACACATAATGTAACCGTTAGTCCTGACACTGTTCGCAATAGATTAAGAGAGGTCAACTTAAGAAGCAGACGCCCCTCGAGAGCTCAACCCTTAACGAGAGGAAATCGAGAGGTACGATATTTGTGGGCTTAAGATCATGTTCAGTGATCGAATGAACAATGGGCCAATGTTCTCTTCACGGATGAATCACGCTTTGGAATTAATTCGGATTCAAGAAGGCTTAGGGTATGGAGAGAACCGGGAAATCTTATTCAGTTGGATCATGTTCAGGAAGTGCACCCTTATCAAGGTGGAACAGTTATGGTCTGGGGAGGAGTCCGGTTAGGCCGAAAAACCGATCTCGTTTTTCTTGAAAGGTTTCTAACAGGAATCACATATCGTGATTTAATTCTTGAGCCTGTCGTGTTACCATATGCCAATGATTTTGGGAGAAACTTCATTCTCATGCATGACAATGCACGGCCTCATTCAGCCAGAATGGTAAGTGAGTTTATCAATGCTCATCAATTAAACATTTTACCCTGGCCAGCACAATCTCCTGACCTCAACCCCATCGAGCACGTATGGGACGCGGTCCAAAGAAGAATTTTGAGAATGGGTATGCCTCGTGAAACTCGTAGGGATCTGGTTCGGGCCGTGAATGCAGCGTGGCAGGCTGTACCTGAAGAAGAGATCGACAACCTAATCAGGAGGTAAAAATGGTTTTATCTTTTTTTTTTAATTCACAGTTTAGAAGTTTAGAGTTCAATAAAAATCAAGGTAAATTTGAAAAATTCGGTAAATTTCGCAATTTTATTTCCAATACGTCTGTAAACTATTTGTTTATTTTAATTTTATTATATCAGAAATGCAAATAATAAAATTACTGACGATGGCTGGATAAAATTGTAATATCCCTAGACTTTTCCGGTGTGTGTAAATTAATCATATGACTAATCAAATAAAACGTCTTTACATTCCATAAATACCAATATATTTGCAGTTATTAAAGTCGAAATACTTACATAGCAAAATAATATCCGATATAAAAAGAAAACATAGATTCCTTACACCTAAACTATAATTACGTATTGTATAATTAAATTTGCAGGTACCGTTACAATCTAACATTCGCGTTTGTATATTTTCTCCATAATTTTAAAGAACATATCGTGGCGCAGTCCTTTCGAAATCTGTTGGATGTGCGTCTTAATGATATTGTAGCTTTCTTCCTCGTAGATGGCGTAGGTGTTTGGCAGGCACAGTTCCTCGTAGAGTCGTCGAATCGTTTCTACCGATTCTGGTTCAGACCTGAAACATAATAATTCTGGTAAGTAAATAAATAAAGCTGGCTATAGAGGTTTGAAATGTTAACTGGTGTTAGTCAACGGTTTATAATAGACGTATCTGCTAAAAAATGATACTGACCTGCCATAATGTTCCTCCATTATTTTGCGTTGATCTGGTGTGGCTCTTTGGAGAGCTACCACTGCCAACCAACTACATTTGCCATCTTGAATATCAGTTCCTTTTTTACCGGTTACGGATGGATCTCCAAAACAATCCAGAAAATCATCCTACAAAAATAAATATTTCTGATAAAGTCAGTACAACCATCATCGCTCAACGTGACGTCATCACTGTTTATAATATGCTAAGGGCTGGCAAAGGTTAGTGGGTCGAGATTTCCGTATGTAAGAAGAGTACAATGCGTTTATAATGTACTGAACAAAGAGAGAACAGTAAAACGTTGCCAAACGTATGAAATAAACCGAGAAACTGTACACATTGCTAACAGACCTGGAAGGGGATATACCAGATTTTTCTTAATATTTTTGCTATATTTTCTTCGCAGACAGTATGTGAAAATCTTTATAAATAAAAAAGTTACACGATTGCTGAAAATTGCTATGCACTAAAAGTAAATGGATGGGTTATTTAAGATTTTTGAATGGAAAAGAGCAACCTTGTCGAATTTTTCATATAAACAACATATTGTAAAAGATCCGATCTTCAAAATAAAAAAAAAGTTTCTAAAGTGGTTCTTAAGTTATGGCGTGTTATGTAATAGTAGAGTTTTAAATTATCGCGATTACTGACGTTTTCTCGTTATAAAAAAATGGAAAGCCTAACGATATCCTTAAAATTCCATTTCAGATGCTCAGACACATATCTAATGATTTTATCTTGTTATCTTTTCGAAAAACGGTTTCCGTGATACCAATGGTCTAAAGGCTCTCATGATATGCAGAAGACTGGCCGGAAATAGATGGGGCTGCTCCCCTAACATTTTGCGCTGGATGTATACCATGATAGTAAGACCCATGATTACTTATTTTACTCCCAGCGCACGAAAGAAGTTTCACTTCGAAAATGGCAAATTCCTGATGTGCTTCAAATAGAATGATCGCTATATACTCCTTATTTCCTGCATATTTTCTTAAAAAATATTGCAGTAAAAAAAAACAAATAGAAGATCTGAATTATAACTGTTTCGAAACACTGTGTCACCCTGTACGTTTTACGTTTATCAATAATTAATTTAAACTCTAGCGTACTAAAAATAAACCATGTAATTAATTTTTCATTCATACATATTGTCAAAATATATTTCATAATGCGATTATCTTGACAAGAATTATTCGTGATTGGAAAATTTTGAAACATTTTTGTTTTTCTTGCAGTACAGTTAGTTATTTGTGAATAAAAATCTTTTGTAATAAATTTATTTCAACAAATATAAATACCTATATGGTGATGACATTAAGGAAAAAGGATTAGTGTAAAATTAATGTGTATTTATAAGCAAGATAAATTAAACTTTTAATTACGTAATCAAGGGCGCGATTTTTAAATTCATTGTTGCCAACTATGGACATACTATTCGACGCCGGCGGCGCGGCGCGGGGCAGACTAACTGAAATTTAAATTTCCCGCTGGGGATTCAGGTGGTAGCTCTGCTGTAAAAAATGTCAAGTTGTTACATTTATTTATTCTTCGACAAGGAAAGAGAGGGGACAGCTAACATGCATATTCTCCCGTGATCGGTTAGTGAGGCCAAAATTCGATCGGCGGCCATACTTTGGTGACAAGATTTCGAGGTGACACCGAGCGAATTTTTATGTTTTTTGTGACAACTGTTTTGTTTTAAATTTATAAACTGTATTGTTTAGTATGGTGAGATGTTAAGCGTATGGCTGCAAAGGCCGAAGCGAGAAAAAAGTGGCTGGAATTACATTTCACAGGAAATCGATACACAACTTTTGTTATGTGGTCATAAAATGTACATTTTTTCATTATAGCAGTAAAAATATGTAAAATGCTTTTAATATGTTTTGTACCACATCCAAACCAAACTATTTTTAATAATTCCAAGTAGTATTTTCAATATCCTTTATTATAATTAATGTTTGAAACTATAAATAATGCTACTCAGCATGAATTTCTCCAGTGGCGTAGGGAATTATAATCAGAGAAATACAATTTCTGTGTAAAATGTATAAAGTATTGTTATCAAATATGAAAAATAATTGTAAACTATAAAAAAAATTAAAAATTCTAGTGATAAAAAATCTATATGTATAGTTGTTATACATATAAAACTTAAATTTACCTGCCAAGATTTGCTCGGGGTGGACAAACTTGTGGTGGGCTACTTGTTACTACATATATTTTTTTAAAAATTTGCTAATTTAGGTGTATAATAATAGTCTCAGTGAGTAATTAATAAAAATTTAAAAATAAATAAAATAACACAAAGCTTCTAGAATTGTTTATTTTTTTGTGGAAAATTAGGATATTCTTATGATTGAAGGTAATGAATATTACATTATTCATTGAATTAGTACGCAAGCGTGAAGGGGAATGGCTAGATTAATTATTATACCGTATGGTCGAAAAAAAACGACGTCCAGTTGGCTTGTAAATGACGATCGACGACATTCCCCATATAATTTTACATATAAAATGACAGCGATCTTCATTTTATAGCTATCGCTGACGCCGTCTTTTTTCGATGTCGTTTTGTATAGTTTTTTTTGTCATTTTATATGGGGTATATCATCGATCGTAATTTACAAGCCAACTGGACGTCGTTTTTTTTTTCGATTATACGGTATAATAATGAATCTAGTCAATTCCCTTCACACTTGCTCACGGATTCAATGAATAATGTAATTTTTAATATTCATTTGTGAAATTGTCATTTCCAAACAAACAAGACGCCGTTTTTTTTGATCATACAGTATATATGTATATACACGTTTAAAACATATGTTATTACGTTATTTTTTATTTAATTATACATTATACACACGTTAATAAATAAATAATTGTCTTGATAATCAGTCCACTGTGACTGTTAAATAAATTTTGTATTATCGACTTAGATATTCTAATATTATAAAGGTGAGACAATAAAATACAAAATTGTATATGCATTACTCAAAAATGAACAATATATTAATTTACGTTTTAATAAATATTTTGTACCGTCTAGGTACAAGCTAATTTCTGATGCTACGCCATTGGAGAATTTCGCGTGGTGACAACTTGCCTCACTTTCAGCTGCCGTGTTACCTGTCCCCTCTCTTTCCTTGTCTAAGTATTTATTTATTTCCTGAGAATGTCATTTGTTTTGACACTTTAGTATTGTAATATTAGTTTTTGGTTTAATTGAATTGTGTTGTGATACTTTAAGCTTCAAATTTTTTACTAGCAGACCTTGCAGTCGAACATTGTTCTTTTTGGAACCTCTTTTAGTGCGAAGAGTACAAGATAGCTTAATAGCCGTTGCAAAAAACTCATCGTAACCTTATTAAAATATTTTGAACGGGAAAGCGGTAGTAATGGCCCTTTATGTCCCTTAAGTGCTGTTAAGGAGGTGGGTTTTGTTGATGTAAATAATAACTGTTTATATATTTATAATTAATTTATTTTTGTTTCCTAAAATATTTTGATTAAAAGAAAATATGTAAAAGATGGCAACGCTGTGCCGGTCAAGCTTAATCACGTGACTAAAAGTTTATTTGGTATGATCTATACAGGGTTGTTCACCACATACGACACGGAGTATTGTAGCTAAATGATTAGATTTTTACAAATTATAAGTTTTGGGTTCGTTGAAGGACTACTAGAGCTACAATTTAAAAATATTTTTACAAGATACAGAGTGTCCCAAATAAATAAAAAATATCAAAGTTGTATTTTTTTAAATGGAATACCATGTATATTATTACATTTTTAGTTTCTACGATTAAAATAAAGGTAAATTTGAATAAGGTTTATTACACTTAAACCTTACCGTTTTTGAAATATTTTCAATTTTGTGAAATTGCAGTAAAAATTTTAAGGCTTTATTTCTCCGAGGATATCAAAGTGTTTAATACTAAATATTTACTGAAGTCTATTTATTGATCTGTTATTGTGTTGCAATAACAAAAATAATACTACCTCATACAGAGTGTCTAAAAATTTATTTTAAATTATTTTTAGCTTTAAACGGCAATAACTTGTTTAATTTAAATGGAACGCCCTGTATATTTTAGGAGAATCAGATGCAAAATTTAATTGTCTATCAAATTGTATTATACCACTTTTACCTATCCCTTCAAGTTTTCGTAGAAAATGCATTTTCTTATAATTTAGACCTCATTTATCAATATACCCATGGAATATTGACATTTCAGATTGTTTTTAAAGCAACAAATGTACAAAATGTACAAGCTAGTAATATTATCGTTTTTAGCAAAATGATAATATTACTAGCCCATTTGTATGCAAAAAGAAAACTATTTAAATCTTTATAAAAAATATACCATTAATTAAATATACCACCATTATTTCCGTCCAAATACTAATTAATTACATACTTAATTATGTTCGTTAATAAATTATTCTAAATAAATGTGGATTTGAATCAGAAATCAATATAATAATAAGTTATGAAAATGAATGTCTCTGTTGTTATAAATAGGCATTTGTCAAAAAATTGAATAACATTTTTAAGGTGTTACTTTTTACTACACCGTCTAATACACATACAAAATTCAGTTTTTTAGTATTTGGAGCAATTATTATTAATCAACCCAAACAGTCAGTTAATGTAGTTTGAATACTGGAATCATATTAATTGGTCCTCTTTAACAAATATTTAAACAGTTTTTTTTTTATTTTATAATGAAATAAACAAACTATATCGACAATATTAGTATCTGTACTCTTTAAAAATTTGGTACATCTGTAAAAATAATCTAAAATGTCAGTATTCCATGGGTATATTGATAAATGAGTTTTAAATTACAAGAAAATGCATTTTCTACGGAAACTTGAAGAAATAGGTAAAATTGATATAAACCAATTTGATAGACAATTAAATTGTGCATCTGATTCTCATAAAATATACAGGGTGTTCTATTTAAATTAAACAAGTTATTGCCGTTTAAAGCTAGTAATTATTTAAAATAAAATTTTAGACACTCTGTGTAAGGTAGTATAATTTTTATTATTGCAACACAATAACTGATCAATAAATAAACTTCAGTAAATATTTAGTATTAAAAACTTTGATACCCTTGGAGAAATGAAGCCTTAAAATGTTGACTGCAATTTCACAAAATTGAAAATATTTCAAAAACGGTAAGGTTTGTTGGGACACTGTGTATCTTGTAAAAATATTTTTAAATTATAGCTCTAATAGTCCTTCAACGAACCCAAAACTTACAATTTGTAAAAATCTAATCGTTTAGCTACAATACTCCGTGTCGTATGTGGTGAACAACCCTGTATAGAGAAATATGAATAATTACCTGAATTTGGAAAAATTGACCCATCTCTAATAATATAGTTTTGGCCTGCCTGTGTTGTTCTTCATCGAACATGTTAGCTAAATACATAGCTAAGGCGATAGGCATTTGAAAACTATAATAAGCAGTCTTATATTTCACTAATGACATGTACCTGAAACAAATTAATATCTACTATAAAATAAATGCTTATTAATAAACTAAAAAAATCTTTAAAATAAAATATTCATAATTATTAATGAAAATTAAAAACCGTAGGGGCATGTAATAACAAAGGTATTGAACAGAAAATATTATTCATTAATGAACTAAAATAGATGTTTCAATATTTACAATAAATATAATATTACTATTATATACTAAAAAACTCACTAAAATATCCTTATCTGATATTTAGGAATTGAAAGAATAATTTTTTTTCCATAGCAACTGTTAAAATTGCCTTATACCGGGTGCGTCTCAAAAGCGGCTCACCCCTATAACTTTTTTTTATATTTTTAGTTAAAAAACGAGATTTGGTATGTTGGTATATGACATAAATTAGGATTGATTGACGTATTCAATTGTTTTCGATCACTTCCGGTTTCACCGGAAATGACTACAACTTTTGATTTTTGAATGGTACTCCCTGTAATTTTTACTTAATTCGATAGAGAATGTCACTCTGAATAGAATGACATATCATGTGTCAACTTTTGACATTTCCGCATATGGTTTATTTGAAATTATAACTTGCGGTTCGTAACGAAAATTTGACTTGAAATACCAAGTGTTTGGTATCAAATTATTCGCAAAAAAAATGCTTTTTCCAAATATGCTAATGAAACACCCTCGTTCCTTTTGAAAAAATTGAGATATGCTTAAAAATACGATCTAAGCATTTTCTAACTGGCCAGGACAAGACGCTAAAAACATTAGACGATTAAATCTATTTTCCCAAGGTTCCTTGATGAAAAATTAGTGTTTTTAACATAACCATGGCACTCTAGATTGAATTTTAAAATACAATTTTTTTATTAAGTGAGAATGTCAAAAGTTGACATATGATATGTCATTCTATTCAGAATGTCATTTTCTATCGAATAAAGTAAAAAAATATCGAGGGTGCTATTTAAAAATGAAAAGTTGTAGTCATTTCCGGTGAAACAGGAAGTGACCAAAAACAATTGAATACACCAATCAATCTTAATTTATGTCATATACTAAGATACCAAATCTCGTTTATTTATCTGAAAAAATAGAAAAGTTATACGTCTATCAAAAATAGTAGATAAAATAGTACTTTAACAGCGAGGATAGGTTAAAAACTTTATTTCTTCTCGCACGTTTTTTAATTGCTTCCATTTTTGAAAATTTTTGTATTCCTAAATTAAAATTTTTCATAAGTTATTCGAGATTTAAATGGAAGTAGTTTGGATATGGCGTTTGCCGCCTCAGCCTGAATATCTGTTGGTAATTTACTTATTTCGTTTTGAGCCATTCCTGGTTCCAATTCAATCAGCAATCGACACGAAAGAGAATTAAAAAATATTGACTCAAAAGTGACAACTAAAGAGACAGCTTTATTGATTTGTCAAAAAGTTCTAATTTTTTATTAATTTGTCTATAGTCAAAATTTCTACTAAACCCAGGGTGGAGTGTAAAATTGTGGGTAGCACTGGCCAATAGAAAAACTTTATGCGCATGGCAACGAAACGCGCGAGAATCTCCATCAATCAGGTAGGTTGAATCCACGATACCATAGATTTTGCGCGGCGTTGCCGGCTTTTGAGCGTACTGTTGTTTTAAAAACTACGTAAAGCCTGTCCAATAAGTAAAAATGACAGAGCACAACTGTTACTGTTATGTATTCTATGGTCAGACAGATTTTAAGTACAAAACATAATCGTGTATACCTCTTCATGGTGAACTCTTCCAGTCGAGGTTTGCCATTCTCATCTAGACACATAGTGTCCAAGCTTTGACCATAGCTGGTCTTTAACATGACGTCGTGGAATAATTCCATTATTGGGACGTAGGCAGGGTGGTACCTGAAGTATCTGAAATAAAAAAAAATAAATATACAATATTGGATTTGATATACAAAACGCTTACTCACTTTTTGAGTATTGCAAATATTCCACTTTGCATCATAATACCATCGTTAAATGCGTTTAGACCAACTCCCGGCTGGCGATACCAACATGGCTGACCCCTGCGCGTTTCTGACTTGTCCATGATGTCATCAGTCACCAGGAAAAATGCTTGCATCTGAAAAAATAAATAAAAACTATGTTTTGGAATTTGTAAATAAACATTTCTACTGTGATTAAACCACAGCTTAAGTAAAAACCAGCTCGGACAGTGTAGCGTGCCGCTTTGATCTTTTTACGCTCGGATTTGCGATTCGAAAGAGGGGGAACACTGGAGCGGCGAGCTCTCTCGCCCAAACCAATAGCCGCGTAAGCACCAGTCAGCCCAGAGATGTATTCAAAAAAATTTTACACGTGACGTAAAAAATTATTCGACTGGTGCTAGAACATAATTTAGATACATTTTTTTTAAATTGTTGACTTTAAATAAATATGCATTCTCAAAGAAAAACATTTAAAAAACAAATTAATTAATTTATTTCTAGAAATAACAGCAAAATGAAATAGGTACATTGATTACTTATAGTTATTTACGAATGTTTTTAAATTAGGAGCTTTCGGTTTTTGTTTGCTACATTTAAGTTCTTATTAATATTCTTTAAGGTATAATAATTTCTAACTTTTGCGTATAAATTTAACAAAAAATACATTATAGGAAAATTTTGATTGATGGTTGAATTTAATTGTCTGAAATAATTTAACGAATTTACATAATATATTTTCATTTAAGAAAAGTTCTTCAAAATTGTTCTGAAAAATTTTATAAAAAAACTTTTTTAAAAACAAGTTTTTATTTAAATACACTAAAAAGAATAAAATAAACTTTTTCTTTAGAACTTTTATTATGAACTTATAACGTCATTACACAATTTTAATATTATATAAAAGCTTGTCGCGAGATTTGAGTGTACATTTGCACTCATAAAAATCTGGTACGACAACTTTATCTTGTAATTCCTGGTCTAGTGGTCTATCATAACAGAAACTTTGAGAATGAGACAGGGTAGACACAGGTTTTAGTTAATTTACTTGTTTATCGATGTAGAGAAATCTCGCGACAAGCTTTTATATATCTAATATTAAAATTGTGTAATGACGTTCTAAGTTTATAATAAAAGTTTTAAAGAAAAAGAGTTTATTTTATTCTTTTTAGTGTATTTAAATAAAAGCTTGTTTTTAAAAAAGGTTTTTTTATAAAATTTATCATCTACTTTTTAGTTATGCTTGTTTCTCAGTGCCACACACTTAAACTCAATTTTTTTTTCTTAAATAACTTTCTATGGGTATCCTAATAATATGTATATCGATTTTCATTAAAAAAGGAAAACTTAAAAAAAACGACAGCTGTCAAATTTGACAGTTCAAATGTGAGACAAATAAAATGAAAACCGACTATGGGATAGGGGGCATCCAATATATCGATTTTTATCAAAATCGGACAAATTTGAAATTATTTGACAGCTGTCACATTTGACAGCTCAACGTTTTTTTTTTCATTTTCGCCCATGGCCGTCCTATATATCAATTTTTATCAAAATCGGACAACTTTGAAATTTTTTTGACAGCTGTCAAATTTGACAGCTCAAATTTTTTTTCTTTCATTTTAGCCCATGGCCATCCTATATATCAATTTTTATGAAAATCGGTTGACTTTGAAATTTTGACATGTCATTAAACTGTCATTTTTTCAAGATGGCCGCCCATATATTTTTTTCATATGTATATACCCACAATATACCTATACAGGTTGTTAAATTGTTCATTACTCGCGGCAAGAGTTTTATGGTTGAAATAACCTCGGCCCGCTCGTCGATAGACGACGCGACGGGACGAGTCGGCAGAAAAAATCAATAATGCATACGTTCTCAATAGGCAGTGTTGCCATTCTGTTTCCCTATAAGTAACTGTCGAGTTAACAACCTGTATATATATATATATATATATATATATATATATATATATATATATATATATATATATATATATATATATATATATATATATATATATATATATATATATATAAATTTCAGCCCGATCCATTCATAAATAGAATTTTAAAAAATCAAAAACCTCAAAAATGCCGCCATTTTGACAGCTGTCAAAAATTCGGGTCATGCCTTGCAAAAAAATGTATTATCATCGGGACTGAACCTACATGCCAAATTTCAATCTCCTACAATAAAAGAAAGTGGTTTTAATTTAGCTTACAAGATTTGCCCCGAACAAACATACATACATACATAGATAGTTACATACAAAGCAAGTTAAATAAAAGCTTATAAAACTAGCCTCCAATGAGGAAACTAAATAAAAAAATGGTCACTTGGCATTAGCAAGCCTCCAAATAAGTAGTCTTCATCGTTTTGAAAAGCACTAAAGTGTGAATATACTTTTGAATTGAACATTAATTTTGAATTGAATTGAAAATTAAACAGACTATATTTTGAATTATTTCCATAATTATTTGTGCAACCAGCAGCCGCACATCCCGGAAAACCTTTTCCCATTCCATCAATAAAAATAAAATTGAAATAAAAGCACAAATACCTATGGTTAAATATAAGAAAAAAAATCGAATTAAAATCTTCCGTAATACGGCCCTACGCGCCACCGGTGGAGGCTATGCATCGACTGAATGAGGCTGACTGTTGGTCGCTTAATTCAGTTAGCGCATCGTCGGAGTGGGGCGTTTTAAATTCGAGCGTGGGAAAAATTGGCGAGTGTCAAAGCTATGTTATTCTGTAAGCGGTGATTAAACTGTAACGGTAGATTTCTACAAGGTGTTTCAAAAAACATGTGCCACCTCACGTAAAAATAAGATTTATTTTTCATATCAACATGGGCCTAATCCTGAGTTGTTTCGTAGCTACAGGATATATTTTTTTAGAAAAATATTCCAGTGATAACCATATACACGTCTCTGGTGAATACGTCGACACTTTTTGGGCATTAAAATATGTCGCAGTTATAGTAACTTTTTCCCTCCAAATTTTATTCGAATCGTTAAAAGCACTTGGAAGAAAATTATAATAAATCGAAAGATCATTAAGACTTTAACACCCTGTAGCTACGAAACAAAACAGAACCGGACCTATGTTGATATGAAAAATAAATCTTATTTTTACGTGAGGCATCTCCCCACGAGAGATGGTATATGTTTTTTGAAACAACCTACACAATATAAAAGATTTAAAATACATAGGTAAGGTTCGACTTAAAACAAGCAAATAAGCATAATGATTCCAAACATACGTAGTAGTTCTATGCAGGGGGGTGACAGTAAACCGGAAAATTGGAAACAGTTCTGGCGCGGTTCTACCCAGGCAGAAAGCATGGCCTTCTAGACTGTCCTAGACAAAAATCTGAATATTTCTATATGATTTCTGTCAATTTCTGCTACGGAACATTTTTTATGCACGTCGGCGTCCTCTTCTTTTGTCTTTTGTCTGTGTGTCAGCGTCAGCTCCGAGGCCTCTGGCAAGGTCGAGCGCCATTTTAATTTTTGCCGTTTAGATTTGATTGGAAGTTTGTTTATGATATTTCGGCTGAAATTTATAAGTACAAAGATGTTTTTTGATATAAAGTTCCTTGTTAACACTTTAATAAAGTATATATGATATTAATTACATGAAGAAAATGATGAAATCGACGTTTCTGCGTGTAATAGGTATGGGCCATATTATATATGTAAAAATAGGTAATATATTAACTGTTTTTATATTTTTTTAGCTTTAAACCCAAGGATCTTGGGATATTCTTTGGCAAGGATTTTTCCGTATCTCTACTTTAAAGACTGATCGGTGATTTTGAGCAATTGAAAGCAAGTTATACAAGGTAAATTATGATTATTGAACTATTATTAGCCTACATTAATTTTCTACAACATGAACAGAAATGCGTAATTACATATCACATAGGTACCTATTATGTATTTTCATAGCAATAATGCTATAAATCTATGTATGTAGATTATTTTTAAAATACAAATGAGGTATTAGATGTATATGTATAATATTTTTGATTCATTTTATTTTCATTCAAGTCCTGTTTGATTTAATTCACAAAAGTTTTATGTACCTATATTTATGTTTTTTACATATTTTTTTTGATTCCAGGTTTTGTGTGGGTTCCGGTTGCCTTTTTCCTGCTTCCAGTTATTTATCCGTGAAGCTGTGAAAACATTTATTTATCTTCAAGTTTCTGTAAGTCAATGCACTGTTACTTTACTAATTCGCTTTAACACAGCATCTCTGATATTATTTAAATATTTAATATTGATACAGTAGTTTATTGGTTTATAGCTCTTTAATTGTGTTGATTTGCATATTTACATTGTTCTAAATTCCAAATAAATATTTTTGAGTAATTTTGTTGTATTATTTACTACTAGAAAGAGTAAAAAGTATATTAACCCTCATTTAAACCTCCCGAACAGCCCGCCATTAAAAACCGGAAACGGAAATAAATTTCATAAAATTGAAATTGTCATGTCTATGTCATGTCATAGTCATGTCAAATGTCCCAGCCGCCATATCTGAAAATTAGTTACCCAGGCAGCCACGCTGTTTCCATAATTTAACATTGACTTGACACTTCTTCTTGTATTTATTATTTTATGGTTCTATGTCCTATACTAAAATAATATATTGTAATAATTGCAACTATTATTACATCCGAGCGATAATAAGTTCTATTTTAGTCGTTCAAAACAAGTGCTCATTTAATTAATCAATCGATTACGATATTAATTATCAAATTACATTATGAAACCGTCAGTGATACGTTAGTGAATAAATGCTTTTTAATTTGGCAGATATAGTTATGGTGATTAAACATAATAAAAAACATTTGCAGATAGGAGAACCATTACCATCTCACGTTTTGGGCATGTGGAACGATAAGGAAAAAAAACGGAATTTTTTTGGGTTTCGTTACCAAATATATTTAAAATCGGTATTCCTGAAATATATTATCGATTGGGTCTTAGGACAAGTGCACATATACTGGGTGTCCCAGGCTGAGCGTGCATCAGAAGTCTCTAGACAACAACAATATCTAGCTTTTTTGTACAGGGTGGTCGGAGTTGGTCTGTTTTAACAGAGAAAACTTATTTCCTGACTAGACAGAGCAAAACCGACATAGATGTCATGGACTCGATTTCTGAGACACATTTAATGGCGTAAACCGCCTGTCGATATTTTCACTGCCAACTGAGTTAGGGTTATTATTTGATGATTTTTTTTAGAAAACTATATTCGTCACTCAAAAAATACGTTTTTTTAGTTTTGTTCTTGGTTTATTGCATCGATTCCATTTATAATTATTAATACTAATATAGAATATTAATTAAAAGTCTTTAATTGTGCAGATAAATAATAATATAGAATATTAAATTATGATAAAAAATAATTAGGCAAATAGGTCAACCTAAAATCAAGGTTCACTTCGATATAAAGATAAAAAACCTAATATTTCTTTCATTTTAAGAAATAAATACTCATAACTTTATATCGTTGGAAAGGGTTGAACGCCACCATTTTTTTAAGTTCATAGCCAACTATGATTTCTATTTAAAAAATTATATTTTTTATCATTTCTGACAAAAAGAGCAAATATAGAAAAAAACTGACTACGCCACTGGATTGTCCTTAAAAAAGTGCCTTAAGAACGTTTTTACAGAATTTTCTTAATCCGCGAAATACAAAAGTTATGGGCAATTTTCCAAATGGTAAAAAATGTAAAAAGACCCCGTATCTCAGTTGGCAGTGAAAATATCAACAGGCGGTTTATGCTATTAAACGTGTCTCAGAAATCGAGCCCATGACATCTATGTCGGTTTTGCTCCATCTAGTCAGGAAATAGGTTTACTCTGTTAAAACAGACCAATTTCCACCACCCTGTACATCACTGTTTTTCAACGAGATCTATCGATTAAAAATATTTTCAATATGGCGGCACTTCCGGAAATACCGGAAGTTGACAGCAACTTTCTTATTTTAAATGGGTGCCCCCATTTTTATTAAGAATTTAAATTCTCTGTAAAATTTTATGAATTTTGATATTAAACACTCCAGATCTAACACCGTTTTTGAGAAAAAAATATTTAAAATATTTGAAATTTTATATTTATTTCTCAAATTTTATTTTATTTCTCAAAAACGGTTAATGTTAGATATAGAGTGAATTAGAATTTTACAAAGAATTTAAGTATGTAATAAAAATTGGGGCCACTCATTTAAAATAAGAAAGTTGCTGTCAACTTCCGGCATTTCCGGAAGTGCCGCCATATTGAAAATATTTTTAATCGATAGATCTCGTTGTAAAACAATGATGTGTAAAAAATCTCCGATATAGATACTGTGGTTCTCTAAAAACTTCTAATGCACGTTCAGCCTGGGACACCCTGTATACCGGATGCAAGACCTTGGTTATTTACCCAAATTTTAATATACCGTGTGTTTGCCCATCACTGGCTTTAAGCATTTCTTGTTAGCCATATTTGTTTACGAATAAAAAGCCATTGCTAAGGTGGTTTCCGTTTGAATTCCACAAAATTGTTCTTTTAAATACTTTTTTATGCTTTAGCTTTCTGTTTCAGTGATAAAACACCCATTATTTTCTCAAGAAACCAACACCTATATCTAACTAAAAAAACTACCCAATATCGAAACCATAATAAATGTATATTTCTAAAACAAAACATTTTGTTACCAGAAAAGGAAATTCAAATTTATTGTGACCATGAAACAATAATAGTCTGTCCTGTGTTTGTAAACATTACTATGCAAAAACCTGTCTGTTATATTGTGCGAATGTATAATTATGACTTAGAGATTAGGCGCATTGTTATCTAGAAAGGTAATTAATATACATGGCACATATGCAAACACATACAGAATGTTGCCATCACGTGACAATTGTGCCGCTAAAGAATGCTGAAAGCGTGGAAGATGACACTGAAACGTAATATGTGTTTATTGCTTAACTGTTTCAATATATCTGTATCCGTAACTATGATATATACTCTGTTTTTTTTTCTCAGGTAAGATTTCGACAGACGATGACAGAAGAAAAGCAGATGACGTCCCATACCAATCTATTTATTTTACTAAAAAAAGTTTCTAATAATTTTTAAGTTAACTATGGATGGGTTTAAATATAAATTCGTCATGCGTCGTCACTTGTTGTTTTAACCAGTTTTATTGGTTTATTTCAAAATGACAGATCGTATTTCAATTTTATTGGTTTGACGGAACGATGAACGACAAACGGACGCCGATGCGTATGAACTCGCCTTTAGACTTTGACGTTTGTTTAATTATAGGTTATAATTTTCTGACAACTTTTGTCAAATACCCTGCGTTTTGGAAGATGATGCATTTTGATTCGTGTTATTACGAGTGTTTTGTGTCTTTTGAAGTCAAGTGGAGGAAAAATCGAGTGAAAATTAACTGTAGAACCCAGAGCACAGGTTATGGTTAATAGTCGCTGCCCAGGCAGAAAGTCTTATACAGATACACCAATAAAGTTACTATCAATAAAGTTCGTATACCATCTCGTCGTAGATAAGTGCATCTCGAATATGGTAGAAGGACCATACTAAACACATACTAAAAACTGTAAAAAAACTGAGTAGCTGTAAAATATCGACATCACACGATAGGTAAATAATGGATTTTAGTACTGCAGAAAAATAATGTCAAAAGGTACTGGTTTAAAAAAATTAAGATTAAAATTAATTAATCAACCTGTGAGGTATAAAATTTGGTAAGTGTTATTATTAATAAAATAGTTTGTTTTATTTATGTTGTTTTATTTATTCATGCGGAATATTACAAATTTGTATTTGTACATAAGTTATATTGATAAAATATAATCATAAATGCGGGAAGTTTCATAAAGCCTGAAAGTAAGAAATAGTTCTTTTTATATTTTTGGTATGTGGTGTCTTGTTTTGTTTGTTTTGTATTAACACATACCGTTTTTTATTAAATAAAATAACTCGATTACATTTTTTCAGTTTTATGCAGTTTTATTCACAATATTTTGAAGTTACTTGTCAGTGAAATTTTAAATACATATATTAATTTCCTGCTATGCGTTCCAGTTGTACCAACTTATTTCTTTGTAAAATAAAATAAAATAAACTACTTTGAAATTAAAATGACAGACACATCTATCACTGTCAAGGATCTTCTCGTTGGACAGACTATACTTTTGTTATTTATATGAAATGTCTAAAACCCACTCTAGGTAGATTCGAAATAAATAAAATAAAGGACAGGAACGGCATAGAAACTAACATTAAAGAGGACCATGGCAATAAAAATAATGGCATTATAAAAATCACACAGATGTTCTATACAGAACCATACGAAACAAAACGGGAACCGCCGGTAGACACCGTAAAGAAACTCCAAACAAAAATAAGAAACGTAAACTCAGAACTACAACATGAAATAAGCAAATCGGAAATTAAGAGAGCATTGAAGAAAATGAAAAACAACAAATCACCTGGAAAAGACGGAATAACAACAGAAATGCTAAAGTACGGCGGAAAAGCTGTAGTTAATACTCTTTATATTCTCCTGAATAAAATCCTAATAGAAAAAATAATCCCAAATGACTGGAAGTAATCTATAACCATCATCCTACATAAAAAAGGTGATATGGCAGATCTAAAAAACTATCGTCCTTTAACACTCCTTAACGTAATTTATAAGCTCTTCACGAAAATATTAACCGATAGATTAACAACAAAATTTGACGGATACCAAGCAAAAGAACAAGCAGGTTTCAGAAAAGGATACAGTATAGTTGACCACTTATTAACTATGAAAATACTAATAGAACGAGCCAATGAATACAACATCCCACTATATATTTCATTTGTAGATTTTGAAAAGGCCTTTGATAGTATTGAGCACTGGGCAGTAAAAACTTCCTTAATAAATAGCAGGATAGACTACAGATACGCAGACTTAATAGCCAACATATATAGCGAAAAAACAACAACAATTAAAATCCACGAAGGAACAAAGCCAATTCGCATAGGAAGAGGTGTCAGACAGGGTGACACAATATCCCCTAAACTCTTTAACCAGGCATTAGAAGACGTTTTCAAAAATTTAGACTGGGAAGAAAAAGGTATCAAAATATGTGGACAATACTTGAATTACCTAAGATATGCGGATGATATCGCCTTAATAACAGAAAAGGAAGAAGAACTGGTAGAAATGCTGGAAGAACAGCAGCTAGAAGAATAGGCCTAAATATGAACTACACTAAAACTAAAATCATAACCATAAAGAATAAACCAAGAAAAAATAGAACAAGTTGAAGAGTATATATCTGGGACAAATGATTAAACTGAAAAAAGACAAAAAAACTGACAACCAAACAGCTGAAATAAAGAGACGACTAAGACTGGCCTGGGCAGCATTTGGAAAATTAAGTTACATATTAAAAAACAAAAGATTTCCACAGTACCTCAAAACCAAAGTATATAATCAATGTGTACTTCCTGTACTTACTTACGGATCCCAGACCTGGACACTGACAAAATCAAATATGGATAAGGTAACAAAATCTCAAAGATCTATGGAAAGACCAATGCTACATATAAGGCTGGCAGATAGAAAAAGGAATGAGTGGATCAGAGGAAAAACTAAAGTTTAGAAGTGAAGTAGCAAAATTGAAATGGAAGTTTGCCGGTCAGAATGTCAGACAGAAGGATGATCGATGGAACAAATGCATCGTAAACTGGAGGCCCTGGGAGAATAGAAGAAGTAGAGGAAGACCCCAGATGAGATGAGCGGACGATCTGAGGAAACATGCAGGCACAAAATGGATGAGCACGGCGACAGAGAGGGAAGAGTGGGGGAGGCCTATATCCAACGATGGACCGAAGAGGCTGAATAGATAGATAGATATGCCATTGTATTATTTATTTCTTACTGAATTAATATAAGCTTCTGATTATATCGTATTCTAATTAAAAACTAAAGTATGAACTAGTAAACAGAAAAAAACATTCTAATATATAACAACACCGGAAATAGTAGAAGAATATAGGTATATTTGGGACAACTAATACACAGTTTGGGATCTTTACTACCAGAACTCAACAGAAGAATTAAGTTAGCATGAAGTGCTTATGAAAGAAACTTAATCATAATCAAATCTAAAAGGCCACTTTATCTAAAGAAGAAAACATTTGATCAATGTGTACTACCAGTCATGACTATGCATGCGAAACCCGGACACTTAGAACGGACATTATAAGGAAACTGCAGGTCGCACAACGCTGAATGGATTAAATATGCTGGGAATAACCAAGAAAGACCAAAAAAGAATAGAGTGGATACGACAAAAGACCCAGGTATAAGATGTCATTCACAGAGTCAAATTCCTCAAGTGGCAATGACACCTGGCAAGAAGGACGGACAACAGATGGACCACAAAAATTACAACATTGCACCCACAAGAAATTAAGAGACCTAGAAGAAGACCAAACCTCAGATGGGACCATGATAAACAGCCAAGTCCTGTTTTTGGAGTCTAATGGTAATGAAATTTTGGTCTTGGTCTTACAGGGTCCAGTCTTGATCTCGCTCTTGAACTAGCTGCTAGACTCTTGATCTTGCTACAAGATTGGTACAGATTGACAGATTTTAATTGGAGGCAATTCTTACATCGGTGACCAAAAGACTAGAAGGTCAAAACGCAAAAGTAGGCTTAGTGTTTAATGAGAAGAAAACGAAGTTTATGAAGTGGTCAGATAGGGATTTGAGAAGGGAAGATGTCTACAAATAGATTCTGAGAGAAGGAAATGATACAAGTTTGAGGAAGTAGATACATTCACATATCTAGGAACCGTATTTCTAAGGAAACCAAATGTAACTCAGGAAATTGTGGTAGGTATAGTCTGTAAAACGAATAACTTTGAATTTGACAGTTCCCGCGGGCTTTTCTAGTGTTAATTTTATTAGGTTAGCAACTTGCGGCCATGCTGACGCAATGCCGTCTCTAATAGAACAGCCTAGCAACGAGATTTATGACGTCACACTAGTTAGATACTACAAATTAATAACTATGTTGTAGAATACATGGAAAACATAATTATTCCTCGCTTTGTTGGTTTGTATTTTAAAAATGATATAGTTTACATGAAATATATATAATATACAGTTAATAAATACAATATATATACCTATTTATATTAATAAATACTTTGGCAGATAAAGTATGAACCATACAAATGCAGCAAATGTTTTACAATATGACTGAAATCGTACTCCATAGTCAATGTAGATAGTTTTTGTGTTAAGAATAATAATTTAAAAAAATATGTGGTCAACTTTTGACAAGTTTATATTAGTTTATTAATTGCAGTAAACATTATAATATATAAATAAATTTTGTGAATGCAAATAATAATACATCACTATTAGTACGCCTTTTTTTCTATGATATTTTATTATTTGCAAATATAATTTTTCGAACATTGATACTTGCAAAATATACATATAAATTTTGTGAATGCAAATAATAATACATCACTATTAGTAGATATCTGAATGTTTTTTTTGTTAAATTAGATCGATTTTCGAACCCCAAAATTTAAAATATATTTTACATTTTACCCATTATCTTATGTACCACCTATTCATTATTTGTATATTGTAAAACATTTGCTGCATTTGTATGGTTCATGTTTATTAGCCAAAGTATTTATTACAATAAATAGGTATATATTATATTGTATTTATTAACTGTATATTATGTATATTTCATGTAAACTATATCATTTTTAAAATACAAACCGAAAATACGAGGAATAATTATGTTTCCATGTATTCTCCAACATATTTATTAATCCGTATTATCTAACTAGCGTGACGTCATAAATCTCGCTCCGTGGATGTTCTAATAGAGACGGCATTGGTCTAATATATATTTAGAAATGTCAAAAGCTGATGACATTTTACTTTTGTCAATTATGACATTTCGTGTTGATTTTTGCAAGAAGAGGAAGAATTGTCACTTGTTTTATTATTTTCCTTTTCTATTTCACGAAAGTGAAAAGAGTTACCTATCTGATTCGTTCAGGCTAGTTCAGGCACTCAATTTAAAGAATATCAGTAACTTTTTTGACAGAGGGATTTTATATTTGCCATGTTGGTAAAAAATAACGGTCAAAATTCAAAGTTATTCATTTTATAGACTATAATAGATGTGTTAGCGCACTACAGAAAATTATTAAGAGTAAAAACATCTCTAGAAGTATAAAATTAGGATGTACCAAACAATGATACGACCAATAGTGCTGTATGCATGTGAAACTGGACGTTCAATGCAACGGAAAGTTTGAGGCTAGAGATTTGGGAAAGAAAAATATTGAGGAAGATTTTTGGAGGAAAAAAGATAGACAATATATGGGACAACAAGAACAAATTAGAAGAATTAAAACAACTATATCGGGCACCGATTATAACGGGAGTAGCAAGAGCACAAAGACTGAGATGGCTGGGACACATTGAAAGAATGGCTGTAGCAAGAGTTCCTAGTATGATAATGAAACGTGAAATAGGTGGAAAGAGAAGAAGGGGAAGACCGAGAATCAGATGGAAAAAAAATGCTGAAGAGGACTGGAGAAAGATAAGAGTGGAGGGGTGGAGAATAAAGGCAAAAGACAGAAACAAATGGAGAAAGATAAACAATCAAGCCATGAGCCTTTTGGGCTTTTAGAACTATTATATATAATTATAGAGGTGCGCGGTGGCGTAGAGGTATAGGCTCTCGTCTATCAATCTCAAGGTAGTGGGTTCGAATCCCACACCCGGCCTTTCATCAGCCGACTATTTTTATTAAAATAAAAATAGTTTGGGTACCTAGGTCGACTCAGCCTTAAATTAGTACTTGGGATTCACAATTCTGAGGTAAAAATAGTATTTTTTGTAACTGTATTTTTATAACTGTATTTTTATAACTGTATTTTTATAACTAGCCACATTACCTTCCTTGTATACCGATGTTGTGATATGATATGATCAATAATCTTCAGGTAATTGATTATCCACACAAAATAAAGTTTACCCTGTAAAACCCCAGACCGCATTTGTGGATATATTTTCGGCAACATTCTCTTGATATATTTAAACCAGTTACAGTATTCCATTTAACTGTTACTTCGCGAAGAGTACTTCTTCTCGCAGACTTGCAAATTTTTCTAAATTTCGTAAATCTCTGAGATACAACTTTTGGCCTTCCCGAACTTTTATCTCTAACGTCTATGTTGGCAGATTCGCCGTATTTTTTTTATTATATTAAAGACCGTGTTTTTTTTGAATACTTAAATCATCAGAAATTTTCGAATTGTTTTTCCTGTACTGTATTGACGATTGATAATTTCGCGTAGTTTTTGATTTGTAGCTTTCCACGGACCATTACTTTGGATAAAATTAACAAAATTGAAAATTAAAAAAATTAAAATTTCTTACAGTAAATCTCACTACTCAAAGTATCGAGTCACTTACAAGATGTCAATGCTGAAGTAAACAGTTTGCGGCATTTGTGACGTTTGATTTAAAAATACTTGTCCCAACATTTAGTTGTCAGCAAATTTGTCCTTTTATGAACAAAATCCGCTACTGTAAATATGGATTGATTTACAAATTCATAAAAATATTGTCAAGTTATTTAGGATATATGGCTATGTTTATATTTAAAAAATTAAACATATATTTTTCAGTCATTTTGAAAAACCAGGGCAATAATTCCATAATATGACCTTGTCCCAACATATAGTTGTTAGGGCTCGTAGTATGGCAAGCTGTACCTTGCTACTCCCAAGGCGTTAAACGCTATATACGGGAGCTATTATTATCATATATAATTATTACATAAAAAATCTTTAAAAAATAAGTTTCAAATAAACACTGATAGTAAATTTTAAGATATTAATTAAAAGAATTATAAAGACTTACAATTTCAGTGCACCATCCTAAAATATGAGCTAATCTAACATTTTCTGTAGTTAGTTTATCAGAATCCTCCAGCATATTGTAGGCCATGGCTGTTAGCAGAGCTCGATTTTTTTTGCCAGAAGGGACTGTGTATTGTAATACCTAAAATAATAAAAAAATATGATTTTTAAAATAAAATATTTACCTATACAGGGTGTACAGGCTGTACAGGCTGTACAGGTCGTCCCACTTTCTTTTGTTTTACAGGGTTTCTCGTTTGTGAATAGAAATACAAAGATGCGGTTTTCACATCACTATGTTACTTTTTATGAAACTAAAAATGATAGACGCAGATGTTAGTTCCTGAAATACACGGCAAATTTGAAATTGTTGCATTTTTCGACTTTCCTCGTATCTTGGTTATCTTGTAATTTACCGAAAAGGTGAAAACTGAGTCCCATAGAGTTTTTCACGTAGAATTCAGCAGCGTAACTAGTTTTTCGCTGGAAGCTGTCTTTCTTAAAATATGACGTTATAATAAAATATGAAGAGATGTGAAATCAGCCTCTTTGTATCGCTACTCATAAACGAGAAACTCCATAAAACACACTAAAATGGGACACCCTGTATGTTGTGGGTCAACAGTCGTAATATTTCCTTAGTAACACTGTCCAGCTTTTTCATTGTGACAATCTGGCAACCTTCCCTAAAGTTGATTTGTATAGTAATAGCACAGATTAAGTATACTATATATATATACAGATAACAATCTTATCCCTAATTCGTGGTACGAAAATTGTTTTTTTATGACGATGTGCAAACGAGTAAAATTTCCTGTGCGCAAAAATAAACTCGCGTACAATAACAATAAACAGCGTAATAGAGAGATATTGCTAAACAGAATAGCGTGCATGGACGTTAATAAGGCCAGGTGTTATTTCCTTTACGTGAGGTGGTATTTACAATAACTCTCTTCATTTATAGTTATCGGATCGGAAAGAATTCTGTTCGTGTCGCGTCCGCTATTTAAACTACCCCTGACTTTGAATTTAAAACTTTGAAATTGTTTTCTTTACTAGGTATTTTAAAACTAAAGGGCTAAAGTGCTTATTTCCAGTGCTTTATTGCTCAACGCCTGCCAGTGGGTTTAGAGCAACAAGCAACAATTTCTCTTAGAAGGGCTAAGTCGTCATCTGCTGTAAACCTAAGCCTCTTTATAGGTTCTTTAATATTGGAAGAGGTGGAATCCATATTTTGGGCCATATTTATTTAATTAATTAATAAAACTAAAGTAATAATTCAAAACAATTCAAACATAACCTAAAATAAAAGATCTCGCCGGCCGGCCCCGGTTGTCAAATACCTGCACATGCCCATTTAAGCAATTTTTAAACGATATTTAGAAATAGCGCTTGGTGTAATTGATCCGCAAATTACGTCAGGCGGTAACGTTATTAGCGGGCGTTGCGTTAAAAATTGACTCGCGCATATCGTAACCATGATAAGGTACGCGTAAATACTGCATGAAGCTATTCGGTTTTGCGATATATCTCTAATAACTGTGCCGGTCAGGCGCTGTGCACAATTTTAGAGGCCATAAGTGGGAGTGCTCCTAGTGCTAACTAGTGACCGATTCCAAAAATTGGAACCACGAAAAACAATAAAGAAAAAACAAAGATTATAATCTGTATAATCCGTGGTAATAATAACTCACCAGGGCCGGTGGAAGGGAAATATTGAGACCGGGCGAGTACCCTATCTGGCCCCCCCCCCTCCCTAATAGTTTTAATAACTCTCTATTTTCTTCAATACTATACTTTAACTACACCTAAGCATATTTATGCTACTTTGTGTCTTGTCCTGGCCGGTTAAAAGATGTTCAAATGGTATTTTTAATCAATCATATCTCAATTTTTTCAAACGGAACAAGGATGGCTCATGCATATTTAGAAAACGCATTTTTTACGAATAATTTGATACCACACACTTTGATATTTCTAGTCAAATTGTTACAAATTGTTCGCCGTTATGAACCGCATGTTACAATTTTAAATAAACCATATGCAAAAATGTCAAAAGTTGACATATGATATGTCATTCTATTCAGAGTGTCATTTTCTATCGCATAAAATATAAATACACTGAGGGTGCCATTTAAAAATCAACTGTTATAGAAATTTCTGGTGAAACAGGAAGTGCCCAAAACAATTAGACATACGTCAATTAATCTTAATTTATGTCGTATTAACATACCAAATCTCGTTTTCTATCTGAAAAAATAAACAAGTCATAGGGGTGAGCCACTTTTGAGACGCACCCGGTATATAGAGCTATAAGAAATATAATTCCAACTTCAGCAGTCTCGTTCTGGTATAAGTGATCTTTGAAAACACTAGAATAACACTCACCCAAGCAATTGAATAATTATTTTTCTATAAGAATTTAAGAAAATTTTCCTTTCTTTTTCACAATCAATAATTATTTCGTGCAGAATCAGTATATGCTCAGACAGTTTTGTCGGCTTCAAAATGAGGATCAGCCAGTGTTTGAGATGCATTTCTTTGTGTGATTCCTCTAATGAGAAAAATTTACTATTCTGCTACCATTTTCCGTGTATTACTACATAGTCAATCCGGAACAATCCAAATCACCAAAAGATTGATATCTCTTCCCACTAGGTACTCTTAATAAGTTAATTTAATTAATGAGACAAATATATAATTTTTTTTGATAATATATCGGGATCCTCTTCAGCTTCTTGCTAATAAATATTTGCCTCATATAATTTTAGGGCATATCAGCCATTAATAACAAATAAAGGGTGCGGGTCGTAGAAAAAGTTCGATTTTGAGCGATCAGTCTAAAACTGTGAATATTGCTGGCTCTTGACCCAAAACAATTTATTTAGAAATTTATAAAAACGAGAATTATAGAAAGAAGGGTTATTTACAAAAAGTTGTTAGCTTTTGTGTTATAAGTAAAATTCCACGAACAAATCAGATTTATATTTTTTTATTTTATTTTATTTAAAATTCTTCCACGAAAATGAATTCGCGAATCCCAGTTTCGAATAGAGCACCGAAAAAAACATACAGATTAGAAGAAATCAAAACTATCCCAAAACTTTCGTTCTAAAGATTTTTTGAGCATAATTTCAGTAAACTGAAGGATACGTCTAGGATATATGTACGTAGTAGTGTTTATAATGTTTAGTCAGATATGCTTCCCTATGTTGTGTGGTAATTGCTAATATTTTAATCTGGAAATTGATAGTACCGATTAATTATTGATCTGGTTATTAGTTACTATTTGTTTAGATTACTCTTTTTAAATATTTTAGTTGCTGTCGTGGCGCCCCTCGGATCCGGCGCCCCGGGCAGCTGCCAGCTGCCCGGGTCGCCCGGCCCTTCCACCGGCCCTGTAACTCACCCTAGCAAATCTGCGCATGACTTCTGGCAATTCTTGCTGTCTGCCGGCATCTGTCAGTTCCCGGACTATATCTGGAAATAGTGCCATAAAATCTCTGGATTGTTCCTTACTGACTAGCAACGTAGATGCCGGGTTTGCATTGACTAGACTACGTTGAATGGTTGACAAAGCCCTGTAACAAAAATAGTTTATTAAAATTTATACGAATTAAACGAAACAATGACAATTTTGGACAACCGAGACAATGACAAATAGTTAAATTGGTTAAAGCTAAGCCGTAGGTCATTAACATACTCATAACTACTAACGCCTTTTTGCCTACATTATATGCAACGCCACTGGTTGACAATTTTTTTAAGCACTTTTATTTTCTACATACAAATTATGCATGAAGAATAACCACTAAAAAAGTATAATAAATAAATTTAATATTTTTTTCGTGCCCTTACTATACCACGATTTTTATGTTTTTAAGTAAAAAAATGCCAAGCCTCGCAGTTTTTCCACTAGAAAAAGTTGTAAGATCTCATCTAAAAGCAAGTAATTTATTTTAGTAGTGTCTATGAAAGCACCTATTCAACATCTTTGTTATAAAATGTTATCTAATCAAATACAGGGTGAGTCTGAAATAAATGCAAATATTTTTTGGGGTAGTAATTTCGACACCAGAAACATGATTATGAGGTTTTTTTTCACGAAAAAAAAATTTGAAAATTTGGAATTTTTTGAAAAAAATTTGGATTTTTTTTTAGTTTTTAGTTAAAAACATAATTTGTTGATAATACGAGTATAGCAACACAGGTAGTAGATAAAATTTACAAGAAAGAAAATTCAGAAAAGATTCATTGATTCTCAAAATTTTAGCAAAAAATAATTTTTTTGGAAATTTTCAAAGTAAAATAACTCGGTTATTTTGGATTTATTTGAGAAACGGTAAAGAGAAAATATGTTTCTTTTTTCTTTTATTCAGATCTACCAGCCCTAAAAATATTGGCACTTATTTAAGGCTCACCCTGTATAGTTATATCAGTTATTAGTTATCTAATGACATATAGTATGTCATTCTATTCAGAGTGTCATTTTCTATCGAATAAAGTAACTTAACTAACACAAGGCTAACACTAATTTTTCACCAAGGCGCATAGGGAAAATAGATTTGATCATCTAATGTTTTTAGCGAGGGGTAAACCGCAGAGGAATTATGGTGTACACTATGAAGGAATTCTACAGGAATTCCAAGGAATTACTAGGAATTCCAATGATTTCCGGAAGAATTCCGATGAATACACCAAGGAATTCCTTAGGAATTTAGAGGAATTCCACAGGAATTAAGAGGAATTACAAGCAACTTTATACAAAATTAACGAACATAAGTAGACCATGAATACTATAATAGGTAGGACCAAATTTAACGAAAAACGTTTTGCAGGCGATTTTTACTATCCGTTTTTCGTTTTAGAATCGCTTCCAAAATTTCCCAACATCAAATATCTACAGGTTAGATATTCTTTTAATTTAATATTGTACCCTCGATTATATATCTAAAATATATTCCAATAGTACGGCCGAACCACCCCCGAGAGATCTACTTATAACGTTCCTTGATTTCGCCATTTTAAAGAAACGCTCATAAGATTTTTTTATTCAATACTCAGAAAGTGTAAAGTTGTTTTTTCATTTCCTCGGAATAATACCGAGGTATATACAATAGGAAAATTAATACAACTTTAGGTGCACTTCATCAATGACACAATGCGTAATCTTGTGGAATTTACTGGTGATCGTATTATGACGTTCAACTGAAGTTTTATTAATTTCCTTTCCTATAGATATAACTAGGACCTATAATTTTTCAAAAAATCCGAGAAAAATTAATTTTAATAAGTAAGTGCCGACATATTTCTAGTATTTTCACCTCATGATTCCCTATTAGTCCTAAAATTTAACTAAAAACGTAAATCTTGTAATAGTACTTTTATTTTTTAGATCTAGTATAGAATGTGGACATATAAAAATCTGAGAAAATTCATTGCGGAACTGCGAAACGGAGGTGGCAACGCTGGTTAAGACTGAAAGAGTTACCGAGTTCGTACCAAGGAATTCCAAGGAAGACCTTGAATGATTGACCTTGACCTTGAAGACCAAGGAATTCCAAAGAATTCCGAAGGAATTACGAGGAATTCTGAGGAATTATTTGAGTAAAAGGAATTACGGTGTACACTTTTCCCTCTGCGGTTTACCCCTCGGTTTTTAGTGTCTTGCCCTGGCCGGTTAAAAGATGCCCAAATCGTATTTTTAATCATATCTCAATTTTTTCAAACGGAACAATTTTGGCTCATTAGAATATTTGGAAAAAGCATTTCTTACGAATAATTTGGTATCACACACTTGGTATTTCAAGTCAACCATTTGTTTCCTGAATTAAAAAGATTCGAAGAAAAGTTTTCCAATATTTTCGAATGTCAGAAATCAAATTTGATTATTTTTTTTTTGCTATCGACTCCCATATTGCATCTTTTCTATCTTGGTCTCTATATATAAAATGCTTGACTCGTATCGCACAGCTCTAGATACTTTTGTACCAGTAAAATAAGTTTTCTTCATTCATATTTAAAACGATTTAAAGGTTCCAACAAAAATAAAACGAAATCTAACCTACATCATGCGACTTGAGCCAGCTAGCGTAATCGAAATACTGACACACCCTTCAATATTTGCATGTTTGTGGAGGTGCGCTGGTTCGCCGGTGCGCACATTAGGTCGGACCAGCAAGACCAGGCATAAATATTGCCGGTCATATTTGTCTCTGACCGACACGACCTGTTTTGACGGTCGTGGCTTGTGGCGGTACGTACTGGTACTGGTCTAGTGTGCTCTACTCTATTAAATAACACGGTCACCTTCACCGGTAGATTTTACTGGTCTGGTCCGTGCCGGTCCGTGCAGGTATAGTGTGCAAGCATTCCTGACGTTTTTTTCTAAACTTTTATTTAAAAACCTGTCCTAAATCTTTAAATAAAATACAAAAAGTTTAAATACGATATATTTTAATTTAATTATAGCTTCCATTAAAATAAAAAAAATTACCCGGCTATGATACGGAGAGTTCAGGTGTACTTGAGAAACGAAAGACAGTGTTGTGTTTCTCGGCAGGGTCGTCAGGGAACGACCGTTACGACAGAGATAACCTATCTATCGCTCGTGTCGCACTCGTTATAACCTAAAACAATAACACAACAATAACAAGACAGTGTCTGACCGCATGTTCCAGCTATTTATGAATGAGATGCTTAGTCTATATTTTATTTTAAGTCTATGGTTCGATCTTTATTGTTAATCCAGTGCCTTCTATTAAAAGATCAGCCTACGGGCGGACTTTTGTTTACTTCATCAGCTGTACATACTTAGATATTGGGTTAGATTCCGTTTCATATTTTGTCGGTTGATTTTTGGTTTTAACCCCTTTATTTTTGCATATTTATTATTGTGAAAGTGCACAAAACTAATTATTTTGGTGTTGAAGTGACATAAACTACTATTAGATATAGGGTCACTCTCGGTTTTTATTTTCGCATAAAAAATAGAAATTTTAAAATTACACGTTGTGTAAGTGATTTAACCTAAAAGTGCCCATACATTTTTAATTTCTATCAGATTTTGTGTGTGTTTTTAAGACCCAATACAATTCATCAATAAAGCTTAAGTGGAGTGTTTTTGGTGCTATGCCTCATCTTTGTTGTGTTCCTGGTGGAAAGGATAGTTACTAAGGATAGTTATTATACTAGGCAGCCCAAAGTGTCCGGAAGAGCAAGAAAAGTGGGTACCAGTTATAAATCAAGAGAATTTTACTGAAAATATCTTTAATAAATTTAAAAATAATATTCTCCCATGATGGTATTAATGAAAACTGACAATTATGTTTATTTTATTCATATTGTGGAAACTCCACTCCAAGTGTTGTTGGTTCAGCTTCGATAGATTCAAACACATAAGTAGGTATTATGACCTTGTGGAAAAAATAAAGAATATGTGTATAGAGATCATGAAAAGATTATTATTTAGAGTTCAAATTTTAAAAAAGATTTTGTAAAGACAAGACTGATACAGTTTAAAAGAAGAATGTGTTTTGTTTGATAATATATAATGTATGTTAAGCATAACATATATTTGTCTGTAGTAATTTTAATGAATAGTATTGATTATTTATACTACCAAATTAATATAACATTTGCTGATGGCTGAATACATGAATAAAATAACAATAAAATTGGTATATTTGTATAATACAAAATTAAGTTTTAAGAATAAAGGTGCTACTAAAAATACTAAGAAATTCATATTTTGTTTTAATTGGTCTAATGTTATTTACATTTTACGTAAGAATTATACCGTATCATCGAAAAAATCGGCGTCTAGTTGGTTTGAAAATTATGGTACCTACGACATTCCTAAATAACTGGGTACACATAAAATAATTAATCCAGAATTTACAATCTTGAAAATTTGATATTCTTGAACCTTGATTCTAATATTTCTACTTGATTTTTCTTTCTTTTAATCACAATTTTTTTTTTCATTTATTATTATTTTTTATTTGGTTTAAAAAAAAACGGTTCGGCTAACATTATAGCCTCCATCAGTGTTGTGTCATATGAAAAAAAATAGTGTCGAATACAATCCAAACGCACATGTTATCCACCACACAATGTCCTTACAAACGCATACCATGTCAATACCAAGCGCCATGTCTTGATAAAGTCTGCTACGTCAGTTTGAATTGCAACATTACGTTTACGGTAAAATCATATTGTGCGTATCATTCACCAGCCATCATCGTTCGTTTTGTCCACGAAACCCATCTCTAACCAAAGTTCCAACCCGAAGTCCAAAACCAGTACCAGAAGACCAATATGTCTATCCGCCGTCCGCTCATTCTTGATGGCCGGTACTAAAATATGTTCTTCAATACTGACACTTCGTACCCGCGAACGCAGCCACAATATATCACTATTAGTAGATATTAAATGTTTTTTGTTAAATTAGATCGATTTTCAAACCCCAAAATTTAAAATATATTTACATTTTGGCTACGCGCGCACGAGAGGTTTTTTACCCGCGCGGTCGTTTAGCCGCAGCGTCGAATCAACCGCTCCCTAAACAGAAGTGCGCGCACTAGAGGCAAATAAACCGCCAAAACGTATAAAAAACAGTATCCAACAAAATAATATTTCTAGTGCAAAAATGAAGGTAGCGCAAAGAAGAGCTATAATTATAGTGGCTTTACTACTCCGTGCGCGAAAAGACAAAAAAAAGAAAATGTGGGTTCATCCGCTAACAAGCCAAAGGCTCATAAAAGGGCAATTTTATAAATTGTACAGTGAATTGCGGCTGTATCCTAAAAAATTCTTGGGATACATGAGAATGAGCATAAGGTCATTTGATGAGCTACTTTTCATATTAAGGCCATTTATTACATACCAAAATACAAGTATGAGAGATGCTATACCAGCCGAAGAAAGGGTAGCAGTAACTCTTAGGTAAGTAAAACTAACATTAGTTTCAAAATAAGTTTTATTTAAGCACACATAACAATACAAGGTACAAAAAATCTAGGTTTAGGATAATTTATATGAAAATATGAAAAAATTACCAAGCCATTTTATTAATGTAACTCAAATAATTCTGAATCAGATGTTGATATCATGGAACCATGATCAGGAGAATGAACATTTATGTCAGAAGCTGGGGAATAATAGTGGGGGTAGTGCTGGCTATTCGGAAGCTGTTTCGGCGATGTAGAACATACCATCTCATTAAGTGGTGGCTCATTAGGTAGGATTGGGTTAGTTGCAGCAAGTCCACAATTGTTCTCTTGAGGATTACTGTAAACCTGGCTCTGCCAGTTTGGAATGGGGTGTGTATTAGAAGTAGATGGTATTAGCTCTTTGCGAGGAAGTTGTGGCTCAGTAGTCGACATATTAGGATTAGCTACACTAGTAACAGTAAACTTATTTGTTTGGGGATTATGCATATTGACTTCTGATATATACTTCTAACCAAAGTTTTTCTTTTGCATTTCTATCACTGTATTCTGGAATAACTTTATTATAGAGTGCTGGTCTTTTTTCTACCTCGATAATTAATTTCTCACTATCAAAATAATTGCTATCAAGGGCCATGGCGTATACTAGAACGTATGACAGAAGAATACTCGTTCACAGACTCGTTGACCAAGTAAATACGTTGGCTGAAATAAAAACGGCGGTTATTTCGCCGCGCGTGCGCGCGGTGTCTTAAATTATCTTGTGTTTTATATAGTTCAGCGGTAACCGCGCCGCTGTCTAAATAGAACATGTTGCGTTTTTAAAACAGCAGCGGTCAAACAAACGTCAGTGCGCGCAGCTACACTAAAAGAGATGTGCTGTATTTCAGCGGTTAAACAACCGCCGCGGTTGAGCGGGTAAAAAACCTCTCGTGCGCGCGTAGCCTTTACCCATTATCTTGTATGTACCTATACATTATTTGTACATTGTAAAACATTTGCTGCATTTGTATGGTTCATAGTTTATTTGCCAAAGTATTTATTTATTTTATTTATAACGATAAGTTTAAAAATAGCTAGAGGGTTTATTGAATTGAAACACTTTAGTTTCTTTTAATGAAAGAGAATTTAGGTATAATGTTACGACGCACTGTCAACAATACATTGTGTAACTGGTAATAATTGACGCAATATCGCAGAGAGTACACAATAATTGGTTCTTTAAATAATACAATGTTTTTATTGGGCAATATATCAGTTGCTATTAAATAATTGTAGTTTTTATCTATAAATAATGAACTACAATGAAAATAAATCATCCGATAGAGTATTGGAGAATTAGTTTTACTTTGATATCGTTTATTGAATGTAAAAAAAGGTCTTTTAGAAACGGAATGTCGATTTGAGAACGATTTTAAGCGTGGCAAAGAGGATGTGCATGGTTTCAGTCACGTAAGCCATTCTAAAGAACGGTCGATTGGGATTACAGAGGAAGTTAGGAAGCGTATATAAACGCTTAGAAATTGTTATGAATCTAAAATTAATTAGATAATATAGAATAAAATAACAAGGGGGCGACCATTGAGGGGGCTTAAGAGATTTATTTTCTGGCCTATTCCGTGCAAATCAAGCATTAAAAATGTAATTGAAGGATTTTAAGGGCAACGAAAACAGGATCATGAAGAAATGATCAATGCAAAATAATTAGGGTTCGTCTCAAAAGTGGCTCACCCCTATAACTTTTTTATTTTTTCAGATAAAAAAAACGAGATTTGGTATGTTAGTGTATGACATAAATTAGGATTGGTTGATGTATACAGTTGTTTTTGGTCACTTCCTGTTTCACCGGAAATGACTACAACTTTTAATTTTTAAATGGCACCCTCGGTATATTTTTACTTTATTCGATAGAAAATGACACTCAATGAATAGAATGGCATATCATATGTCAACTTTTGATATTTTCGCTTAAAAAAATAAATTTCAATCTATGTGTTAAAAACATTAATTTTTAATCAAGGAGCGTTGGAAAAATAGATTTGATCGTTTAATGTTTTTAGTGTCTTGTCCTGGTCGGTTAAAAGATGCCCAAATCGCATTTTTAATTATATCTCATTTTTTTCAAATGGAACGAGGGTGGCTCATTAGCATATTTGGAAAAAGCATTTTTTACGAATAATTTGGTACAACACACTTGATATCTCGAGTCAAATTGTCGATATGAACCGCATGTTAAAATTTGAAATAAACCATATCAGAAAATGTCAAAAGTTGACATATGATATGTCATTCTATTTAGAATGTCATTCATGTCAAAATAGCGAGGATGTTATTTAAAAATCACAAGTCGTAGTCATTTCCGGTGAAGCAGGAAGTGACCGAAAACAATTGAATACGTCAATCAATCCTAATTTATGTTATATACTAACACACCAAACCTTGTTTTTTTATCTGAAAAAAATAAAAAAGTTATAGAGGTGAGCCACTTTTGAGACGCACCCGGTAGAAGTGCTTGGAAGAAGAAAAAATGGTTGAAGAAATAGGTATGTAGTTGAAAAATGAATGTTTGGAGAAATAGTCGAAAATCTATTCCATATAACTGCTTGACGAATTTTGAAGAAGCATAATTTTAAGTCAATTAAATATTCCAAACACTTAAGAATTATTGAACGGGGGGTGAAGAACGTAGGGCATTTTTTTTCATTTCTTCCTCTTTCTTCTTTCCATTACATTTCCCATTTCTTCCATCTCATTTGTTCAACTAAACTCATGAACGATTTTAATTGTACTTATTTATAATTTTTTATAATCATTCTCGATATTCCAAGTTCAAGGTTACGATAACGAAAATATTTAAAGAACAATTCAGAATAATAACAAGTAGAATATTGATTTTATTGCATTCTTTTTGTCATCAACCTCAATTTTAATTTTCTGTTTTAATGAATAACTTATTCATTCATTCGGATCAGCTTTAGGTGCCTATTATTCAGATTACAATGCTCTGTTAGTATTTAGACCCACTACAGCTTTGATTAGAAATTGTCCGATTTAAATGAAATTTGGTACCTATGTCGATAGATTGGACCAATAAAGCCAACTTGACCATGTACCGTAACAGTTAGTTTCGACGTAAGAAACGTCAAAAGTTGATGTCGTGCGATCGTGACTAAATTTGATAGGTAGGCTATGTGAGCGACGGTGCACACCATAGACTTAAAATAAAATATAGACTGAGCATCTCATTCATAAATAGCTGGAACATGCGGTCAGACAATGTCTTGTTATTGTTGTGATGTTGTTGTGTTATTGTTTTAGGTTATAACGAGTGCGACACGAGCGATAGATAGGTTGTCATAACATTAGAACATGATCAGACTATGTCTATAAGCCTAATGATAAGATAAAAATGTTTTCTTATAATGAGTGCGAAACATTAATGTTATATTTAATTCAAAAAAAACATAAGATACTATAAATTTACTTGCCGAGGACAACAACATGCATAGATCGTAACTACTCTGATTCAGGAGAATCACTGCTGATCAGAAGCCGGGTTAAATTTATAGTATCCAAATCACAGGTATAATGAAGTATCCTCACATATAAGATATTTCTTTTTATCATTTTATTAATATTTAGGACAGGCGTTGTTACTGTTCATTTTGTAGAAAAACGTTCTTATGTTAATAGTTTACCTCTTTAGAAGAGGATATCCATATAATAAAATCCTTTTCTTAGTATGAAATTTTATAATAAATTGAAATTAGGTAATTTTTTGAAATTACAAATAATTATTGAGTTCTTGTCAAACATGATCAAGCCTAATATTAGCCAGATCAGGATCTATTTATCAATTTAACTCCATCTGACAAAAGTATTAAAAAATATAATTGTTCGTTTTCAAGTTAAGTGAGGTCTTACTATACAAAATTAAAGATAACATGAATATGTTCCATTAAAGCAAGGAAATAAATAGGATATGTTTTGATATGTTTTTTTTAAATTGCCTTTTGAAGTTTGAAAACTGTCTTTATTATACCATTTAAGAATCATCTTAAAAATAAATAATCCCCAAACAATCACGAACTTATTTTAGAAATAAATTTAAAGATTTCATATGTTAGTATAACAACATCCATAGTGGCTTTCAATTAAGTACGTACCCGTTTAACTCCTAATATACAGAACTACTATGAATGTTATTAATTTTTTCACTGATGAGATCGGTATATTTCAAACTTTATTTTTTAGAAAAATATTTGCTGAACAAAATGACATGTTTATGAAAAATAATATACAGGATGGTTGAACATTGCTATAAGTATAAAATTATATATGTCAACTTTTGACATTTTCACTTATTTTTTATTTTTGTAATTGGACGAAGCACTGTGCGACGACACACAGTCCCACCTGCAAATACTGGACACGACGCATCAATATAACGAAAACTAAAAAAATGCGACATTGGCATTTTGCTTTAGTTATCACTATTCCATTTGAAAATTTTTTGACAGAAATTAAATAATACGACTAGGAATTTTTAACAGGGCGAAAAGAGACACGAAAGGCGTAATGGAAGGTCAAAAAAAAATACCAAAGTTTTATAAAAGGACTTTGCAGGTATATTTTTTATTTACGAAGAGTTTATAGCTCTTATGGACCAAAACGTTATCAAATTACATGTCGAACAATCATTTATCTCTCGCTAATATTTTAAAACTCAATCAACATTCCTAAATATTCAAATAATCAGGGATAAATGTAATAAGACTGCAAAACTCAAAGAGAACGACACAAGTGGCAAATATCATTTAACAGTATTAAATAATATGATAATACTAATATAAACGTATTCAACTTCAACAAAGGAAACCATAATACACACCTCACAAAAAATTTCGCAACACTTATATTTTTCGTAGTATTTAATCTGTTTTTTTATGAAAAAAACTTAAATCTAAGGTCTGCCAATTTGTTATGATATATTTTCCATTGTTTCACAAGTTGTTATTATTTTAAAATAACTTTATGTTATTTTAGATTCTGAAGATAATTTAAGAATACTTTGCAGTTATCCAAATTAATAAGTGATGCGATTAATTATTAACAGGGTGTATATTATGATTTTGTAACATAATAAGTAAGGCACTAACATAAAACAAAAAAAATCATTCTCACATTTTACTCCATCCATATATCTAAATAATCTCCTTCGCTTCCGGAAACAACTGACTCCTTATTTTTAGAGTGCTTTGCCTACAGATGTGAAAGTAGTTTCAAGACTTAAATCAATAATTTGTGCAATATATCTTCAATAGTTTGGCACAACAATGATGCAGCATTTATAGTTCTTGAACAGTTAAAGTACATCGAAGAAAATTTTGCCGGTTTGAAAAAATACTCTCTTGAGTAAATTTAATTTTCTCCAATGTTGAGATTTTCTGAATTGTTGTAAACTGTCCCCACCTAAGTAAGTGATGGTTCCTCGCCCCTAAAAATAGCATTCAGTATGTTCATAGCAAGCGTATAGCTTTTTCAATAAAGAAAATTATAGCACAAAAAATTACGGATAAAACTACGGTCGAATCAATGGAAAACGTAATTATTGGCGAAGAAATTTATTTTTTTCTTCCAGGTTCGGATCTAGGTGGATGAAATTTATATGTAACAGTATACTAGAAGGTTCACCGCTATGATATTGTGCGATATATAACCTACAAGGTAATAGATGAATTTTTGAAAGTCGCCTCTAAACATGTAGAAACTAGACTTGAAAAAATTGGGATCCTTTTAAACAGGTTTGTTGTTGTTAAAGATTTCTCTTTACGGAAAAAAATTTAATACATCTAAACAACACAAAAACCTACTGAAAATAATAAATTTCATTGTATGAAATTTTTGTACAGATTTGGTAAATTAAGGAAACCAGAACTTTAACCCGCCATAACTCCCCGACTAAGAGGTCAACTCAAGAAATATCTCACATGGTGGAGCTCTGGGATGTCCTTTATCCATCTATATAAAAAACTTGATGAATTAAAGTTTTTGTTTTTTGGGCTAATGTCCGGCATTTCCCGATTTCGTTACACTGTGCGACGTTTCGTTTACATCCTCATCAGGGTGGGACTAAGGATTTGATACTGAAGAAAAATATGGGTAGTTTTCGGCATAATTGGGGGTGGACTACAGGATGACGCCCTTGGCGTTTCGAACCTATGCCTCTAAATGGAAGAAATCAAGATTTTTCTTAATTATGGAACCAAACTCGGCACGTGGACCTGAATGGAGTCCTCTCGACGGACATTTTAATACAAATTTTGTGAAAGGAAATCAAGTTATTTATTAATTTTTAATTTATTGCTATTTTAACATTTCAAACTACACTTATTAAAACATACCTATGTCCTTCAAATTCTTCAATTTAATAGCGGTTAGTAAGATATTATATTTATATTATTATTAGTAAGTAGTTAATATGATTCTTTTGATATTTTTGGACATATTGGCTTAGTACACGACTAACTAATATAAAATTCAAAATCTAAGTGCAACTAGGCTGTTATTATAATTTTATTTCATAATGAGTGAAAATCAACAAAAAAATTTAATTTTAAACAGAAAATATATTTTTAAACGATATATATGCAATATTTTTGGCCATGTGTGTAGTGCACACACATTTTTTTGAATCTATGTCTATTTTGAAGTATATGTTTACTACCCTGAAACTATTAATATTAGAACAAGGGCAATAAGATATACAATATAAAAATATTTATTATTAATTTTCCATTTGTTTTCTTGTTCCAATCCTTGCACTGACTGGATGATTTTTTAATTAGTTAGGTCAAGAAGCACACTGTCACATCCTTAACTATAATTTTTTGTTTTGAGCTGCCTTTAAATGCCTTCTTCAATAAATTATCTTATAACCTTTCTACAAGTTTGTTTACATTGTTTGAAACAATTTAGTTCAATAATATCGATGCTGATAAGTACGCTATTCGCTACTCGTTTAACAGATTAAAATTTATTCGATCAACTCAAAACAAAAATAGATTAAGATCGCGCGTTAATAATAAATCCTTTAATATTTATTGAGAAGCGTTAACTTGTTATGTAACGGGTACTTTAAACAAAGATAAAATGTACACAAACATGTTAATGCACAATGCGGTAAATATTTATCAGTTGAAACCATTTTCTAGGCTATTTTTAGAACAATAAGGTCATCAGGGAAGTGAGCATGATTTATTCTACTAACTTAGACGCATCTGATTTTTAATTGACCCTAAAGGCGCGTTTTTATGAGTCAGGTGAACTGATCGAGTCACTTGAATTCATTTTTGACAGTCTAAACTCGAAAAATAAACACAACCAAACTTATATGGAATCACTCTTTATTTCTGACTAAATTTCTTGCAAGGAAATTGGTATACAACTTTAAGATAAGGCTTTTTGTTGTAGATAAACATGATAATATAGAATGAACGACTGCTGCAATTTATTTTCTTTTGAATTCTGTGTTCAGTAGTAAAATCACGATTGTCCGGTAATTTTCATTCAATCCAAAAAAATTAAAAAATGCCTATTGTTGGATTAACAGATGTACAGAGGGAAAGCATTATTGCTTTCACCGAACAAGGAATGCTCCAAAGAGATGTAGCAGAGATAGTAGGCGTTACCCAGGGTGTTGTATCGAAAACATATGCAAGGTACTTGGAATTAGGAACACACAAGGATAGGCCCAGACAAAGTCGTCAAAGAGTCACCACTGAACAACCAGACCGCCTTTTGCTAAATTGCTAAATAAATCCCAATGTTTCTCATCCAGAGCTACAAAGACAACTTCTGGCAGCTACAAGTGTGAACGTTTCAGTTGAAACCATAAGAAAAATGCTTCGTGCACGAGGGTTTTACAGTAGGAGAGAGTTACGGATCCCACAGTTATCTCGGCAAAAAAAATTGACCGGCTAAATTGATGACTTCAACATCAAAACTGGACATCTGAGAATTGGCAAAATGTTCTTTTTTCGGATGAGACCAGAAGATCGGCCTAAGATCAGATAACCATCGAATTTGGGTTCTCAGAGCTCCACGAAGACGAGCGAGACTTCAGGCTGCCAAATCTGGTACCAAAATATAGAGGAGGAACTGTAATGTTCTGGGGAGGTATTATACTGGGAGCAAAAACTCCATTGTTACCACTTCAACAAATTTTAACGGGTCGGAGATATGTTGATTTGGTGCTAGAACCAATCGTTAGTCTTTGGAGAGCTGCAATTGGGGAAAATTTTAACTTCATGCACGATAGTGCACTTCCCCATACCAGCAGAGTGACTATAGAATGTCTTGAAACGGAAGGTGTCATAGTTTTGGACTAGCCTGCCTATTTACCAGATCTAAACCCTATCGAACACTTCTGGGACTAGCTCAAAAGAAGGGTTAGAGCTCGTTGAAACAATCCAGGAAATCTCACACAGCTTATTGATGCAGCATTAGCAGAATGGGAAAACATACCCCAAGACAACGTGGATACAGTGCGTCTGTCCGTTCTGAGGCTACGGGGTATCCGTGAGAGGGGAAACGATATTCTCTCGATGTTTTTCGTAAAAAATTAGACGACGCGTCCAATCAATAAAAATTCGACAAATTTGCAAGTAGCCAATAAAATGACTGGGCGGACTGGTTTGCGGTGACGTATTCGTCAAGTGTCGCGTCGTCTAATTTTTTACGAAAAACATCGAGAAAATATCGTTTCCCCTCTCACGGATACCCCGAAGCTTCAGAACGGACAGACGTACCGTACCATTTCGTTTATTTTGGGAACTGATTAATTTTTTTATTGCTATATGGATTATTTTTCGTTAAAAGTCATCGGTAAGGACTGAGTTTTATTCATAAACACAAAATCTCAAAAATTATGAAAAATAATAGATGATTCCATATAAGTTTGGTTGTGTGTATTAATTGATTCATGTCTCAGTTGATTACGGTTTAACTTTTGGCGTTCAAGTGGTGTTTTTAAAATGGTATCAAGTAGGTAGTCAGAAGAAAATTCTGTACGGCTTATATTATTAATATTTATGGAAAATATGAATGTACAGGGTGGCGCACCTCATTCGCCTCGGTTGATTATACGGATAGTTGTAGAAACAAAATATTTGATGGGTATATGTGGGAAGGCAATGTGCACAATTTAAAAATATTTTGAAATGTACAGGGTGTGTCAGAACTAAGATCCATACCAAAGTTATATTTTTTCTTATGGAACACCCGGTATTTTATTTCATTTATGGATTATTGGACATAAAATAAGGCATTTATTATAAGAGTTTAATTTGTTTAAAAACTTTGGTTTTTGAGATATTCAAAGATATAGCCGAGGCGAATGTGTATATGGAACATACAGAATCCGAAATACAAAATTCTTGAAAGAGTAGTAATTTCCAGCTTCTCTAATCTCTAGAGGAGAAATAACGTTACGCATTAATATATCTTGTTTTTTAATTCTAGGTTTAATTTTTCCTACAAAAAAATTAAATTGGTACCCCTTAATATTTTTGTAATTTTTTTCTGATATATTTTAGGATCCTCTAACTGTAGCTTAGGTATTAAATTATTAGATGAACCATAAGTAGTTAATCCATTTTCTGACCCATTACATCTACGTGTAATTTTTTCGCAATAAGACCTGATTGTGAAACAAAATTTGAAATGAAAATATGTACAACGCAGAAGAAGAACTTTATAACAATCTGATTAGATCTTATTAATACTTTTTTGCTGCTTACAACTTACTAATAAATATATTTACAAATTTTAACAATAACATGTAGTCAAGGTTAATTAATTCCACACGCCAGAAAATTACCTACGACTAAAAATTTTAAATCAGATCTAATAGCAACAAATTAACTTTCCTTACTACGTTATAATTTTACTGAAAAAAAAATTGACGCCATCATGATTTATTTAATTTCGGATGTTTTTATGTATATTTACAATTATTTTTTCATTTCTTCTTCTTCTACTTATAAATAACAAATAATTACATCACAGCTTATTCAGTATCAGCTGGTCATATCCGTTTTGATCTAAGTATTCGCGTTTCATTCGAATCTCAGTCTCGATAGTTTTTTAAAGATTCAATGGAGCTCAGAACTCAGAACCCGACATGTTGAATTACAAAAAAGCTATCTTGCCGCCTTTGCTTTTAGTAGTATTATTTTATTTTTATTAAAAAATATTACTGGGTGCACCATATTCCAACATAATGGAAAAGTTACAAGGCAAGAACTATACGTGACTGGTATTGATTTTAGGAAAATTGGATGTTGATAATTCAAGTTCTAAAAAGATTATAAATGAATAATGTAATCTATTATTTTCTGTTTTATAGAAAAAGTTACAGACATTATAGTCTATTTAACAGGTTTAATCATCTGCTAATGGTACTAATGTGATTAGCGATATGCATATATTTTATTGAAATGGAATTTTTTTGATTCTTTCCTCATTATTATACAGGGTGGTCCGAACTGTATTCCGGAAACTTCGGCAACAATAGCATATTCTGCAGATAAAATGTATGTCCTAAAATGCTTCGTTTTGGAGATACAGGGTGTAGAAGTTTCATTTTTACTTCGATTTTTTTCTAAATAATTTCTGAAGTAACATCAATATTTGGATGAAAATTTCACACCTCTACTTTTCAACCAATAACATGCTTTAATGTTGGATTAAAGTTACTATGAGTAACTGGGAAAAATTTCCAGAAATTTTTCGAGGCGCCACGAAACTTTAGTGGAAATTTTTGACAGTTGAAAAGGTAAACATGTAAAGATCTAGAATCATGATGTGAATAACTACAATGTCTATATATTGAAATATTACCCATTTGAGTTTTAGCATTTGATGTAACTAAGGTTGGTAATATTTTTTATTTAAGGAAATATGTTAGATATACCTACATATGAATTTCTTCGAAATTGCCATGTTCTAAAAAATATAGTTCTGCCGCCTTTATTTAACTAAAGCTGGTATTTTTCTATTTAACGAAATATGATGGATATATCTATATGATTTTTTTAGAATTTATTTCATGTTGAATTATCTTCAATGCCAAATCTTTAATGATATCGACTAATATAGCAAAATAATAACGAAACACATTTAGTAATTATAGGTTTTATTAATATTAAAAACACAATTATTGTAAATGTTTGTAGGCTGGCTTGAATTGGTGGTTTGAATCTGGGTATTTTCTGTTTTATTTTGCATTGTGCTCTGATCATGATTGAACTGGCTAGTACTTGATGAAATGCTCCTCATGGATTCAATCATCTGTTGATGATGTTCAGCGTCCAACTGTAAGTAAGGTTTGATCGACTGACTATTACTATGTCCAGTAATTTTAATGAGCTGTTGTTCACCAACTCCTTTCTTGGCCAAATTCGAAACAGCTGTTGCTCTTGCAGAATGATTGGTTATTTTAACTTTTTTAGTGTCAATTCCTATATCTGAAGCTGCTGATTTAAACCATGAAGATACAATGTTCTTACCAACTGGGCTATTCTTGTACCATCCTTTCGAATTGGGTTGATTCCAGTATGGGTTTGGTGTTAAGAATAGTCTGTCGGTTTGAATAAGATTTCCCCTTTTTTCCATCAACTTTCTAAACAAGCGAACCGGACACATTTGTGGATTTTCGAAATTTCTAATCAACCATTTACTATCCGACAGTTTTTTAGAACCACCTTGTGTGGTTTTAGAGAAAATTGGATTATATTCTATCCGACCTTTTGGGTTTCCGAAATTATCAGTTTCTTCTTTGAAGTATTGGATACAAGCAGAATGTCCTTCCCCTCCTCTCCATGCCAGCTCATGTGAAACTATGTGAAAAAATTTACGCTGCAACCCATCTGGAGTATTTTCATCCCACATTTCAATAATTTTTTTGTATTCGTCACTGGTTAAGGCTGAAGCACTCACTTTTCTTTTTGCTGAATCTCTCTGTAGTATTTTGCGCTTAGCATCGCGTGCAGCTCTGGCGGTCACAAATTCCACATCAGAAAACGGATTAAATTTTATTTTATATTTTTCGTAATAAATTTCTTGCAACTGCTTAGCAGTAGAGTTCCACATCACTTTGACCACACTTTCCTTATAATCTTCAAAATTTTTCTTTTTCATATTAAATGCGTAGTCCTCCAGTATAGTAGCCAGCTGTACTACACTCATACACTCATGAATATTATACGACTTTTCATCACAAAATTCAACAAACTGTTTCCATACACTTGATTTTGATTTTCGGGTGTTATCTGGTTTTATATTTTCAATTTCTTCTTTAATGACTTGTTGGTTTACTTTTCCAAATCGCGACATTTCGCTATACACTTCTACTCTACGTACAGACGTTTTAAAACTAGTAATAGCTTAATGACAGAATCGCAAACAAAAATGACAAAACACATAATATGTCAAAAACATCAATACCTTGGCCAACTTAACAAATTGAAATTATTTTAAAATGTCATGTTGGATTAATATTTTTTTTTTCAAATTTAGGTGTGAAATTTTCTTACTGAATACCACGCAAGCTTAAATTATTCCTGGAAATTTTCTTTCGTGCACGAATATTTTAGGAAAATTATCCCTCGTCTTCGACTCGGGATAATTTTCAAAATATTCGTGCCCTCAAAAAAATTTCCGAAAATAATTTAAGCTCTTGTGATATTATAAGTGAAAATTTGATTTTGATGTCAATATGACTCCTATTTATAGGGGGCGCCACCTACATGTGTTTTAACCTTGTTCTCGAGATATTTAGAATGGAAATAGTCAATACATGTCATTATTGACAAAAAATAAATATAATATCTTGTGTACATAATTACTTGACTGAAATGATAAATTTGGGAACTTTTTTTTCTGTTGAACTTTTGGTACAAAAATTTGAAATTTATGATTTCGGTCTAATAACTAGTTAGTCAACATATTTAATTTATGTCAATGATGACAGATACTGATAATTTCGATTCCAAATAACTTCCAGAACCGTTACTCGTAGTGATTTTTAAGATAATTATATTTATCTCAAAAAGAACTAAACTATAAAGGGTGAGTCTTAAAGAAGTGCAAATATATTCAGGGTTAGTAGATCTCGATAAAAGAAACATATTTTCTTATTTCCGTTTCTCATTATAAGTCCAAAAAAAAAAATGATTTTTTGCTTAAATTTTCAGAACCACTGGATCTTTTCTGGGTTTTCTTTCTTGTAAATCTAATCCATCTAATCTACCTAATGTTGTCGTATTATCAAGATATTACGGTTTTAACTAAACCAAAAAAAATTCAAAGAATTCCAATTTTTTTTTAATTCCAAATTGTTGAAAAAAAATTGCGAGAAAACCTCAAACGTATTTCTGGCGTCTACCCCTAAAAATCAGTACAAATATTTTTAAGGCTAGTCTATTTCGACCCCAGAAACAAATCTATGAGTTTTTTTCGCGAAATTTTTTTTGAGAATTTGGAATTTTTTCAAAAAAAGTTTGGATTTTTTTTACATAATATCTATATATTTTTTTGATTATTTATTAGTATCCCTGAAACTGTCAAGGCATGTTTAGTAATAAGGATTAGGTAAAGTGTTCAGAAAGCATGCCAAAATATGGCAACATAGGTAGCAGATTAAATTTGCAATAACAACATCCGGTTTAAACGGAAGCCACTTCTTTTAACCGGAAATGGAAATTATTTTAAAACTTCGAATCATTCAAATTTGTATCCAAAGTAGATTCTAAAAAATCTGATGAACCAGTTGCGTTAAAAATAATAGAACCAGAACCTATGGAAGGCAAACTGAATGAATATCAACTCACCGTATATTGTTATGTTGGACCTGCTTCATCCATTTCATGTAATTATCGCTTTTGTCGTAATTTAAATCTAATTTGGGCATGTAATTTTCTGGCGTTCGCGATATAACATCGCTGTTTTTGTCCGTGGAAGTTTTGCTGATCGCTCTACGCAGCTCGCGAAAAACTTCTCGGCAAGATCGGTTTTTGCTGACTTTCAGCGAAAACATTTTCCCAATATAATCAGTCAATTATTACGCAAAACTCTGGGATGTATAAACTACCAAATACCACGTGCATAACACGACGAGAATATTAATCTTCGAACCGGTTTTGAAAACTGGCGTGAAACTGGCCGAAGATATCAAACGTTTTCGTTTATAAACGCGCTTCTATGAACAAGGAGGGAACGAAAACAATGCTCTGTCTCTGTTCGGGTTGACCCGCACGTAGCGCAATGGTGATCGATAGAACGGTGTTGTCAGATTGTAACTTAAGTCACGGAATTTCAATAAAAAAATCGTCGGCGTACAAAAAGACCAAAAAAGAATAATTTTTTAATGCATTATTACTGAACAATACGAATATGAAAACAGAACATGAATCTATCTTAAAAATTCTTGGAAGACTTTTCCAGAATACCGGGTGTTGAAAAGCGGCTCACCCTTATCTCATTTCTTTTATTTTCTCAGATAAGTAAACGATATTTGATACGTTAGTATATAACATAAATCAAGATTGATTGATTCAATTAGTTTCAGTCGCTTCCTGTTTCACCGGAAATGACTACAATTTTTGATTTTTAACACCCCGATATTTTTTTATTTTATTTGATACAAAATAATATTCTGAATACAGTATGTCCCCGGATTGTCTTGACAAGAAGAACATTTTTTTTATTATTGACATCTTGAAAAAATGCATTCTTCATAAAAAAAATTTACTTGTTCTAAAATGGTTAATATCGTTTATAGTTTTCCAAATTTCCATACCGTTTTGGAGAAAATAAAAAAAAAACGTTATGGTTGAAGTCCTAAAAATCAAAAGGCGATTGTGCTTATTTAACATTTGATAATAGGAAAAATAAGGCGTTAATTGAAATTCTATTAACAATAATTTATCAAAGAATGAAAACGAAATTATATTACCATAGATAAAATGGTAATGATGATGCGCCAGAATATTACCATAGATAAAATGGTAATGAGGATGCGCCAGGCTTCAACTAGTATTTCAGTATCTTTCTAGATTTAAATATGATATTTTCTCACTACTTTACATTCAATTTCTATTCTATAATGTCTAGTATGTCAGCTGATTGTCACTGATTGATCAATTATTTTTTCTGCTATTAGTTACGAAGATGAATCCAACCAAATTAGAGATCATTAAAATCGGGCCAGCCGTTCTTCAGTTATAAATATTGTAACTAACCAGACTTTGTCTTATTTTGTCTTTGACAAAATTTCATTGTATAAGGCAATATAATAGAATGAGAATTAAATATGCTTTCCAGATACGTTACAAAAGCAAATAATTACATTTAGATGCCATCAGTTCAAAAAAAAAAACAAAGAAAAGGAGTGGAAACATATTACATGCCTTTATCAAATATTTTTTTAAGAAAATATAAATGTTGATTTAAAAAAATAATATTTGTTTAAAAGTTCAACTCTACAAGATAATAAATGAGTTTTTTTATATTATATGCTGTTTCTATTTATGCTACCTACTTGGTAGAATTTTTAAAATGATTAAAAACCCGAACAAGTAAGAAGGCAATACTAACTTGTGAAAAGTTATGTTTTAATTTTTGTCCTTTGATATTTCTTTGTGAAAAAACTGTGCCTAGACGTCGTGCGGCACAGCTTTTTGTGTGACGTTGTGGGAACAAAAAAATTGTAAGATTTTTTTAGTTCTCACATTTTTAAAACTACAAACAAAGCAAAAACCCCAAGACTACCGCACAGCTTAAACCAGCCTGCCAATTTGCAATCATTTGCATGGAATTCTGCACACCTACTATAGATATTCGCTAATCCATATGTAATTTAATAAGTCGGATTTTGAGCTCAATTGAAACTATTTAAGCTTGGTGCTTTGAACTTCTACTCTGACTGCCTGCAAGTTTACGAGAATGGAGTAGGTGAAACATGAGTAGTTAAAAACTAGCAAAGTCGACTGGCTGTCTATGAACTTCGTTAATAAACTTTTTGTGTAAATAAATGGCAACCTAGCATTTTTCTGTTTACATCCGGATTGTATATCTTGGGTACTTTCGTATTGTACAGGAAAGTTTATCAATTATTATTTCTCTGAGGTTTCGATCTATTTCTGTACCTTTTGTGATATCGGCGTTGTGACAACCAAGATTTGCAAATTCTTCATTTTTAAATAATTTAATTAGAATTTATTTTTTTTAATGATGCATTTACTTCATTACTTAAAAATAAAACTAGGATTGACAAAGAAATAACATAAAATCACGTTTATAATAGATTTGTGGAGAATTATCTAAATAAAAAAAATCGAAAAATACCATATACATACACGATTTTATGCAATTAATTGTCATTAATTTTAAGCATGATAGTTATTAAACATATTAAACTTTTCTATTTGATATATACCTACTAATTATGAATAATATATCACTATAATTATTAATAGACGTAGGCGAATTTCAAATTTGACAAGCATCTATAATAATATTTTTTATTATATTTATAACTTATAAAAAAAATCTAAATGTGTTTAAAAATTATACATATATTTTATTAGTTTTAAGACGTTGATTTAAAAAAACACATAAATTAGTGCTAAGGCATTGCAAACCGAGGATTTTCATTACGATTCAATATTACAGTTGAGGGTTGGAACCTTTGGTGTTACACAGCAAAATAAAACACTAAATCACCACAGTACACCAAAACACTTTTACTTTTACACTGGAAGCGCGTTTCGCTAACCATGTTAGATGAGCAGATGATTATAAACTCAAAAGTTCAGTTTATAATCATCTGCTGATGATGCTAACATGGTTAGCGAAACGCGCGTCCAGTGTAAAATTAAAAATGTTTTGGTGTATTGTGGTGATTTAGTGTTTTATTTTGCCGACGATTCAATAGCTTCATGGCTGGAATTTACAAAAAACATACATTTAAAAATCCATCACTTTTTTAAGGGGCGAATTTATATACTCTGTTTTTTTTCTCAGGTAAGATTTCGACAGACGATGACAGAAGAAAAGCAGATGACGTCCCATACCAATCAATTTATTTTACTAAAAAAAGTTTCTAATAATTTTTAAGTTAACTATGGATGAGTTTAATTATAAATCCGTCATGCGTCGTCTCTTGTTATTTTTAACCAGTTTTATTGGTTTATTTCAAAAATGACAGATCGTATTTCAATTTTATTGGTTTGACGGAACGATAAACTACAAACGGACGCCGATGCGTATGAACTCGCCTTTAGATTTTTGACGTTTGTCAGTCTTGCTATATTATAGGTTAGAATTTTGTGTCAACTTTTAGTCAAATACTGCGTTTTGGAAGATGATACATTTTGATTCGTGTTATTACGTGTGTTTTGTGTCTTTTGAAGTCAAGTGGAGGAAAAATCGAGTGAAAATTAACTGTAGAACCCAGAGCACAGTTTATGGTTAATACTCGCTGCCCAGGCAGAAAGTCTTATACAGCCACCAAAGCAGCCACCAATAAAGTTACCATCAATAAAGTTCGTACACCATCTCGTCGTAGATAAGTGCATCTCGAATATGGTAGAAGGACCATACTCTAAACACATACTAAAAACTGGAGTAGCTATAAAATATCGACATCACACGATAGGTAAATAATGGATTTTAGTACTGCAGAAAAATAATGTCAAAAGGTACTGGTTTAAAAAAAATTAAGATTAAAGTTAATTAATCAACCTGTGAGGTATAAAATTTGGTAAGTGTTATTATTAATAAAATAGTTTGTTTTATTTATGTTGTTTTATTTATTCCTGCTGCGGAATATTACAAATTTGTATTTGTACATAAGTTATATATTGATAAATATAATCATAAATGCGGGAAGTTCATAATAGCTTGAAAGTAAGAAATAGTTCTTTTTTATATTTTTTTTTGTATGGTGTCATGTTCTTGTTTGTTTTGTATTAACACATACCGTTTTTTATTAAATAAAATAACTCGATTACATTTTTTCAGTTTTATACATAGGTTTTATACAGTTTTTTTCACAATATTTTGAAGTAATCACTTGTCATCTTGTCAATCAAATTTTAAATATTTCCTGCTATGCGTTCCAGTTGTACCAACTTATTTCTTTGTAAAATAAAATAAACTACTTTGAAATTAAAATGACAGACACATCTATCACTGTCAAGGATCTTCTCGTTGGACAGACTATAATCACTTGTGAGTCAAATTTTAAATACCTATATTAATTTCCTGCAATGCGTTCCAGTTGTACCAACTTATTTCTTTGTAAAATAAAATAAACTACTTTGAAATTAAAATGACAGACACATCTATCACTGTCAAGGATCTTCTCGTTGGACAGACTTATAAATATCCCTTCTTGGCTACCGATTACTTCAACGAAGACATCTCTGTGCAAAATTTCATACTCCTAGAACAATTTTAAACAAAATTCGGTGCAATATTTCATTCCTAATTTCACCCCCTTAAGGGTTGAATTTCCAAAATCTTATTGTAACCAATCATGTCTTATAGCACACTATGCAAAACATAATATGCAATGGCCTAAATTAAAAAAATTACGAAACCATCTGTAAAATAGAAATATACACATATCTCTCTAATTATAGGCATGTAAATATTTACATTCTAGTGTGAAGGTACGTTGAAATAAAACAAATCTTCTTAGAAGATTAAAAATGATGCGCGAGACCTACTTTTTAGATTTATTTTAAAACATTAGGAAACTGACTGAGCTCACGTAGTATCTTTTAATGATGCACGCCAATTTTTCATCTGAGAAATTAACGTTCAAACGATTATTACATGTAGGTTTTCCATACGTCGGGATTTACCCCAACATTTCGAATTTTTAACATTTCTACATTAACCTTTGTTGTATTAAAAATATTTAAACTTTACAAAATAAAATATTCGCCATTCTGTCAAGAAAAATATAAAATAAAATTTTATCAAGAATAAATAATAGTTTAATGTTGTAAGTCGGCTTTATATATTTTTAGTAATAACACTGAGTGGGTTTTTGAAACATGGCCATTTTTAGATAAAATGTTTATACCGGGTGCGCCTCAAAAGTGGCTCACCCCTTTAACTTTTTTATTTTTTCAGGTAAAACAACGAGATTTTATCTAAAAAAAATCCTTATGGGTTTTTCGCCACTGCACTGCAAGAAAAATCTACAAAATAAAATAGTTATTTTTTGTAAACACTTCTGCGTTAAAATTCATATACAAGGGTTAAACTTAAACGGACGCTGCTTGTCAGAAGTTGTGTTTACAGTAATAAAAATTTGCCTAACAAAGAAAAAAAATGCTTAACGTATGTCAACTTTTGAAATTTTCGCATATGGTTCATTTTAAATTATAACATGCGGTTTATAACGATAATTTGACTCGAAATACCAAGTGTGTGGTATCAAATCATTCGTAAAAAAAATGCTTTTCAAAATATGCTAATGAGCCACCCTCGTTCCATTTGAAAAAAATGAGATATGGTTAAAAATATGATTTGGGCATCTTTTAACCGGCCAGGACAAGACACTAGAAACTAAAAATGTTAGACGATCAAATCTATTTTTCTACAGCACTCTAGATTGAAATTTAAAATACAGTTTGTTTTTGAGCGAATATGTCAAAAGTTGACATATGATATGTCATTCTATTCAGAGTGTCATTTTCTACTGAATAAAGTAGAAATAAACCGAGGGTGCCATTTAAAAATCAAAAGTTGTGGTGAAACAGGAAGTGACCGAAAACAATTCAATACGTCAATCAATCCTGATTTTTGTCATATACTAACATACCAAATCTCGTTTATTTATCTGAAAAATTAAAACAGTTATAGGGGTGGGCCACTTTTGAGACGTACCCGGTATATCTAAAACTATATACATCTAAAACTCTCCCAGAATGGCAAAATAGCAAATTAGTTTTTTTACCAGCTAAAAAGTTTCTTTGATAATGTGTGTAACACATTATTGCAATATTAATGCATTTTTACCTTATTTATGAAGATAAGTACCGTATGATCGAAAAAATGGCGTCAGTTGGCTTGGAAATGACGATCGATGACATTTCCAATATAATTTTACATATAAAATGACAGCGATCTTCATTTCATAGCCATCGCTGACGCCGTTTTTATTCGATCATACGGCACATTACATTATTTTAGAGTTATATTATATTATTTTTAGAAAACAAGGCAAATAAAATTAAAAATATATATATACAGGGTGTTTCAAAACAAATGCGAAAAACTTCAGGGGGTGATTCCTTGTTCAAAATAAAGGGTAGTTTGCTTTATAAACGTTGGGTCAAAAGTCAACCATTAGGGAGATATCGCGGTACAAAGATGGCGGAAAAATAATGTTTTTATTTTTTATCTTGAAAACGAAAAGAGATAGACTAATGAAATTTTATGGAAGCATTACTGTTATGAAAACACACTTTCTGGTAATTTTTTCACTTTTTTAAAATGAGTGGAAGGGGTTGCAATAAACTACCCCTATCATTCTTGTTAATGAAATTTAAAGAAAAATCTTATCAAACACATGCAAAAAAAAAATAATTTTGATAGTTTAGTTTATTTAGAAACTTTTTTATCTCTTGTGTTTTTTTGATAGAACTCACCGATTTGAAATTAAAAAATAAAATGTAAAGCATTACATGTCAGGACAAAAAACATTTTTAGATAAAGAATCTAGTGGGCAGCTGTAATTTTTTTAGGAAAAAATCTAGTCGGCCGCTGTCACTTTTTAGGATGTTTCTATTATTGTTTTATTTGACATTACCCTACTGCAATACGTTATTATCTAGATGATTATTATTATCATTATTATCACTAGATTCTTAATCTAAAAATATTTTTTGTCCTGACATGTAATGCTTTACATTTTATTTTTTAATTTCCAATCGGTGAGTTTTATCAAAAAAACACAAGAGGTAAAAAAGTTTCTAAACAAACTAAACTATCCAAATTAAAGTATTTGCATGTGTTTGATAAGAATTTTCTTTAAACTTCGTTAACAAGAATGATAGGGGTAGTTTATTTCAACCCCTTCCACTCATTTTAAAAAAGTAAAAAAATTACATGAAAGGGTGTTTTCATAACAGTAATGCTTCCATAAAATTTCATTAGTCTATCTCTTTTCGTTTTCAAGATAAAAAATAAAAACATTATTTTTCCGCCATCTTTGTACCGCGATATCTCCCTAATGGTTGACTTTTGACCCAACGTTTATAAAGCAAACTACCCTTTATTTTGAACAAGGAATACCCCTGAAGTTTTTCGCATTTGTTTTGAAACACCCTATATCTAAAGGGTATCCCATTAAAAAACGTAAGTTTCGGTCATATTTCAAGAATAACAGCTCGCAGCAAAGATCTAGTTACGCCACTAAATACTACGTGAAAAACTCTTTAATAATAGGACTCAGTTTTCACCTTTTGGATAAGATACAGTACGTCTGTCCGTTCTGTAGCTATGGGGTATCCGTGAGAGGAAACGATATTCTCTCGATGTTTTCGTAAAAATTAGACGACGCGTCCCATCAATAAAAATTCGACAAATTTGCAAGTAGCCAATAAAATGAGTGGGCGGAGCGATTTGCGGTGACGTACTCGTCAAGTCGACGAATAAAATATATTGCTGCTTATTTAAATGTTTTTGTCCGCATTCCTTTCATAGACACAGATCCAGCAGACGTACTGTACAAGATACCGAGATACGAAGGGGATCGAAAAATGCAACATTTATACTGTAACTGTATAGTGTATATACTGTATACTAGCGTGTACCAGCGACTTCGTTCACGTCGAATTAATCATTTGTAATGGTGATGATAAAGCAAAGCAAGAATTTCCATTAACATACAAACTGGATAAAAATATTATTATATAACTTGGTAATATTTGAGGGGTAGTTTCATCTCGTTGGAATTTGACTTTCCAAAAATCAGTTTGCAAAAAATAAGCTTTTTACGTCAAGCAGTTTAAGCAGAATCGTGGTTAATCAATTACCCAACTTTTTGGAACACCCTGAATGATTTTTTAAAAAATTTCAAAATATGTAAAAAACCCAAATAAATTATGCCAAATTTTGTCCAAGCGTTTTCCCGAAAGGCTAACCGTTTTTTAAATAACAAATATTGTAATATTTGAGGGGCGTTTTCACCCTCTTGGAATTTGAGATTCGAGAAACCCCTCCTTATCGAACCTCTACACCCCACAGTCAATCCGTTTGCCAAAAATCAGCTTTAAACGTCAAGCAGTTTAAGCAGAATCGTGATTACTCTATGGTCATATTTTATGAAACACCCTGTATAAATTTATAAAAAATCTTAAAATATGTAAAAACAACAAAATAAAATATACGTGTTTAAGAGTTTTTCCGAAAAACTCACCGGTTTTTAAATAAAAAATATTTTAATATTTGAGGATAGTTTCACCCCCTTAGAATTGAGTTTCGAAAAAACCCTTCTTATCGAAGCTCTACACCCCAAAGTCAATCTGTTTTCCAAAAATCAGCTTTTTACGTCAAGCGCTTTGAGCAGGATCGTGATTAGTCAATTACCAGATTTTTCGAAACACCCTGTATACATTTTTAAAAAAATCTTAAAATATGTAAAAAACAAAATAAAATATACGTGTTTAAGCGTTTTTTCGGAAACTTGACCGTTTTTTAAATGACGAATATTGTAATATTTGAGGGGTGGTTTCACCCTCTTGGAACTGGAATTTCGAAAATCCCTTCTTATCGAACCTCTACACCCTAGAATCAACCTGTATGCCAAAATTGAGCTTCTTACGTTGACTGGTTTGAGCAGGATCGTGATTAATGAGTATGTCAGTCACTTAAGGATTTTATATATTAGTATAGATTTCTAGGCAAATTTTTATTACTGTAAACACAACTTCTGACAAGCAGCGTCCGTTTAGGTTTAACGCCAGAAGTGTTTACAAAAAATAACTATTTTATTTTGTAGATTTTTCTTGCAGTGCAGTGGCGAAAAACCCATAAGGATTTTTTTTGGATAGATGAATCCGCCACATAGGTATAGACATTTTTTACAACGAGATTTTTCTGGCAATTATTAATACTCTGCTATAAAAAAAATACTTCCCTGTATATTAATGTCGCATCATCTAGAATTGTACATCGTATAATGCCTTTCCAAGATATATTAACAGTTAACGTTTAGTTGATATCACCATGATCTAAAATTTAAATGAATAATTTAACCACCAAAAAATGTACAATCCTGTTCAACAATATTAATCAATTTAAATATATATGAGAATCTTTCTAGTCTGTTGAATTACCAGGAATATTTTATCCAGAACATGTTCTCTTGTTAAAAATAGGACAAAGCAGAGTCAAAATCCGAATAAGGTCAATATCTCTTTTATCTCAATTAAAAATTGGTTCGTCAACTTTATTATCTGATGTATTAATCTCTAATTAGCAAAAACGTCCAGTTTAATGTGTATTTAAAACAAATGTAGTGTTTTTCTCGTTCAATCAGTGGCGTAACATTTTTTATTACTTTTTTTGTGCCGCACATTAATATTAAAGGTATTCCAATATGATATCCAAGAGAATGAAGCTTTGTGTAAGGGAAATACTGAAGGAAGGAGAACCCGAGTTAGTTACCTATGCGATAGTTATCTATGAGTAGTCTGTTATTTTAATTTAAGCTGCTTTAAATTAAGCTTTAATTAAAGTAAAATAAGCTTTAATTTAAGCTTAATTAATCTCTAACCTTGTAAAATGTCGATAAGCTTTAAACATTATCTCTAGTGGTATATTGTCTTCTATAAATTTGTTTCAGCTGCGTATCACTGAAATAACCTTTGAATAAGAAGACTAAGGAAGGAGCATAATGCTATCCATGTATTCATGCATGGTGGGCGGAAAAAGCACTCTAGGGTGGGTATCCTTGACAGTTCTGTTTGACGATTCATTTGACACATTTGAATTTGATTTGAAATTTTGTGGATTTGTCAGTCTTTACGGAGCTTATTTTATGTTATTTATTATTTATTCTACTACTGATAGTTGTATAAAGGTAGTAAATCTAGATAGAAATTGTGGCAGAACTTAAATTAACAGTGACACTATCGCGATTTATCGAAAAAACTCTAAAATAGTTGGTTGTGTAGCGTGCGGTAGATCTCGGCAAAAAATCGAGTGAAATAATGGAACATACGTCTTGCTTAAAAATAAATTGCATTTATTTAAATTTGCCGCCACATTTGTTACTTTCCTGGGTGGCTAGATGGCGCCACTTCAATATACAGATTACAGATTTCTTTACAAATTTGAAACCGTTTTGAAACTAAAAAATGCATGGGAGTTAGCGTTCTTCTTTAGTGTGTTCTGTGACGTTAATTTGACTTACCTGCTTCAGTAGCGTATTGGATGTTTGTGTTAATAAATACTTATTATAACACCTATTTTTATTAGAATTATATATTTTTATAACAATTTTAATAACTACCAACATTTATTCACAACGTAAAATAAAACATCAAATTATTGAGTCTACCCCACGTCTACCCTACATCATACTTTTACATTTTTTATATAAAATTAGAATGGCACTAATAAACCGGAATTTAAGTCGGCCATATTTGAGGCCCATCGCGGTGTACCTAAGATTTTTGATATGCTCCTTCCTTAGTCTTCTTATTCAAAGGAAATAACAAACCCGGGCAAACTATTTTTTGGATTTGGAAAGCAATGATCTTTCAGTCCATTCTTTAAGCACTTCAAAATACCACTAAGTGAGGGCATTGGGAATTTTATTTCACGCAGAACAAAAATAGAAAGGAAAACTAAACGGTGGCAAATCGTACATCCTTAATAAACCGCACTAAAAATGATGAAACAAACTGGATAGTTTTTGATAAACACCTTTTTGTTAAGAAACAGACAAATCGAAAGCTAAAATTTACCTTTTCTTACCTCTTTTATAAAAAGGTAAACTAAAGTGGAGGAGGAACAGGAAACAGGAAGTTTAATTACCATCTTTGTTCTTATTTTGCGAGAATATTTGAAATTAAAGTAGCGGTAATTTTTGGTGCATATAAAAGCTGCCCCGAGAGTGGAAAGAGCATGCTTAATTGTTTTAGCGTTTATGCGTAGGTTAAGGGTAGTTTTTTCCATAACCTGGAATTGATTAGGTTAGGTTTGGTCAAGACAACGGCCTAAGACACTCGAAAAAATTTCGCAGCATTTACGACCGAGAGAAATCCAAAGATTTTCCATGATTTAAGTAAGAACAATCCTCGGATTATCACGGGTTTTTTAACAGGACACTCTCTAAAAAGAAGTATAAAAAAGACTCAAAGTCTCCCGGTTTCAACGTTTATGTTAAATTAAACAGTGACACGTGTTTCGTTCATACGAGCATCATCAGACAAATACAATAAAAGTCAAACCACACACACGTTCACATTTTACATATTAAAACAACACTAAAGAGTGTTGTTTTAATATATTTCAAATGTATCACGACACCCGGTGTGAGCGGGTCATGGTTTGGTTGGTTAATGTCTGGGAACGCACGGTAACTTTTTTTGTCAGATGTATTCTCGGCTTTAGATGCTGACATAAAAAATCTTAATCAGTTCCCTGTGCCCTTTACCTACACCGCTGGTACCACATATTATCGCTCCGCAGCATCAACGATGACAGAGAGAGAAAAAGAAGTCGATGGTCATCATCGGCGGCGTATCGCGTGTGAGCAGCATACCGGCCAGCGGCCGCGGCTTTCCCGGAAACCGCTTTGTTCCGTACTTCCGGACGCCAAGGCTCCGGGAGCATCTGTCACTTCGCATCTCCGCGCTCTCACAGTTGCGAGTACCATCCGATTGGGGCCGTACCGTGTTACACACTTTTTCGTTATTGGAAATTGCGTTATTAAAAAAAGTAGTGCGCTTGGTTATAACTCACGACGGATAATACTTGGTAAGTTTCCCATCTTCTTTTACACGTTTTTATTAGTTTCGCCCATAAAATAATTAACTAGAAAGAAGTGTCAACTCTGTGTTAAATCGTGGAAACACGATACGCCACCGAAAGCCTTCGTTGTCGTCTGGAGAACTAATTTTCCAATTGACAGGTTGACATGATAAGGACATGATGGCTTAATTTTCATTTCCGTTTCCGGTTATTCAATGGCGGGCTCTCTTTCAGTTCAAATGTATTTTGTATTTTATCTTTTCATAAATAAAACCAAAAAATAATTTATTCACATATATTTATTTGAAATATGGAACAACGTGACTAAATAAATATAAAAATATAGAGGATTGTATTGTTTCAATACCAATTAGTTAATTATATGTACTTTTAACGTAAATTAGTAAGGTATAAGCATGACTTACAGTAATTTGTAAATAAACACACAGGTAACATTAATATATCTGCATGACTTCAAGGAGAAAACGGACACAGGGACATGAAAACGGGAGCCTTATACAAAAACCTGGCTATACCAAAAGGCATCCTGAAAACAGAAAAACAAATTTTTTATACTAAAATTAACAATGTAATAATATCAATATTAAATTTATTTAATATTGATATATTAGGTATAAATTATAAATATACTGTTTAAAAAGCAAGCGTCCATTATTCCAAAGAGACTTGGCTTATAAATCAAAAAGCAACAAAAGAGACTTTTTAATCGGATAACATATTCAAATTATAATTACAAAATAATTATAATTGCTTCTACAGCCCTCCATTCAGTTCAATACAGTAACATCTTTTTCTCAGATTATCAGTCCGATTTATTGCATTATTGATAATAAATCGCACATACTGGAGATAACCGTAATGTTGGCTATAGTTAAAAATGATCTTACCTTGTTGTAAATTGTTTCTATTTTTCAAAAAATCGCCGATCAAAGAGGTGTTAACACCATTTTCTTTGCATCTAAAAAATGTAAAAACTGTTTATTTACTACCTATTTTTCATATTCATGGGACATACCTATTACTGCATGAAACGTCATTTTCTCCAGGATTCTTCATGTAATACATATTTTATATACTTTATTACCTTTATAAATTATAAATTTCAGCCGAAATATTAAATTGAACTTTCAAAACGAAACTAAACGGAATGAATTAAAATGGCGTCGAATATTTTCGAATTTGTTCTAGAACAAATCTGAAGTTGTCTCTGAAACTGAAATCTGTCAATTCTAAACTGTGAAGTTAGACAAGAGTTAAGGCGGGTTCTCACTTGTCAGTTTCGCTGACGCAGTCTGACTGATTCATTATCAATGAAAAATAAAAATCAACGATTGTATTCACACGTTTCATGTTTTGCTACATTCAGTATTCAGTTGGTCCAAACATTTTAACGTGGTGATTTCGCAGACATGAAAATGGTTAAAACAAAATTGAAACCAGGTGTTCGCGAAGTTTGTTTACAATTAGCAAATGAATTACAGAATATTCTGGTGAATCAGAAAAGAAGAAAACGTTTTTTTTTAAAGCAGATACGTCTACAAGAAACCGTTGACGTTCTATTTTAACAGAACGTCAACGGTTTCTTGTAGACGTATCTGCTTTAAAAAAAAGCGTGTTCTCATAATAGTTTGAATTTAAATATTTTAAAGAGTTTTTTTTTCTTTATTCTTTGAATTTTTTTTGGTTCCGACGATAGACTTTCCGAAACGTTAAGCATTTTTTTCTTTGTTAAGCCAATTTGTATAACTGTAAACATAACTTCTGACAAGCAGTGTCCGTTTAGGTTTAACGCCAGAAGTGTTTACAAAAAATAACTATTTTAAATTCTCATAGCTTCTCCCTGCTTGAAGATAGTTATCACCCACTAAACAGATAATTTTATCCCTAATATTTGTAGATTTTCTTGCAGTGCAGTGGCAGAAATACCCATAAAGGATTTTTTTGGAGATATATATTAAAATAATTAATTAACTTTAACTTGTAAACTGAACAAATCACGAAAATGTAGTTCTCACGCTTCAGTTTCTATTCATTATTCGATAATGATCAGTCAAAAATGAAAAAAGTAGAACTGGTTTTCACTTTAACTGAAAGTACGAATTTACTGATCATTTAACATGAAAATGTGTTCTGACGTTCATTATTTGTTCAGCATCACTGAATCAGTCAGACTGCGTCAGCGAAACTGACAAGTGAGAACCCGCCTTTAGACAAAAACAATGCTGTCCTTGTCTAGGCGGCCATACTTGTCGTGAGGAGAATGACAGGAATGGCACTAATGACTGTTTCCAATTTTCCTATTTCACTGTCACCCCCCTGGTTTCGCCTAGTGATACATGAGCAAATGCATATCATATATATATAAGGAAAAATAGTTTTAATCAAAAACGTTTTTGCCTAAAAACTGTTTCATGTGGTGCCTCAGTGCAAATTAAATGGCTAACGCACACTGATTAGTCTCTAGATGTAAGACAGGTTTAGTTTTATGTTATGTTAAAATATTTTTAGTCGCATCCCGTTCTGTATCTGATGCCGTGGATGTTTAATTGTAAATAAAATATTTTATGTACAACCACATATGTAATACTGACATTACTGACTTTTAAAAAATTTGAAAGTGTCAAATTATCTACATTTCTTTCTATTTCGCTCACTCATTTCCTTCACTCGGTTTTTCTTATTTCTCGCCTCGTTTAATTAAGCAAAATATATTTGTAATATCTTTATTAAATGTTTATCTAACATCAACAAAAATAAACAAGAGGATTAACAATAATAATTCAAGATTTTAATACATTTATTTGTTGAAGGTAAAAATGCTAGACTTCTTTGGCTTAAAACCTACATTCTGGCGTTTTAAAAAAGCAACGAGTTTGTGATATTTTGATATGTCAGTCTTTTCCCTTAATTCTAGCATTGTCCGTATCATGCTGTACGTAGCCTGAAGAGTAGATGGATTTTTCTGCCTTGCCATGTCGCTAAAATATGCCGTCAATACTGTCTCCGAAGAAATATTCTTAGCATTTCTTTCGGCACACCATTTTTCGTATACATCAATGCTATTTCATATCGTCCCCTACTTTTTCCCCGAAGTAAACCGGCTATTTTTGCAGCTTCTGTAAGTTCTGGTGGAGTACCAATATTAAAGTACTCTTCATTATCAGAACTTTCCGACAACATTCTGGTTTTCTATGTTATTAGTCATGGCCGGAACAGCGATTTTTTAATAACAGGTACAAGCTGTTCCAGTTGCAAAAGATACCTGTTCCAAGAAAAATGTTCCAGTTCCAAACTGTTCCAAAACGAAAATTAATACCGTACTTGCGTCGTTCTGATTCAGTGAGAACTACTGGGGATTTTTCTGTTTTCTCTAAATTTAATCTACTATCTATGTTGCTATATTACCAAGATATAATGTTTTTTAACTAAAAATTAAAAAAAACTATCAAATTTTCGAAAAATATAAACTTTTCAAAAACATGTTTTTCCCAAAAAAACTCATGAGAATCGAAATATACAACCCCTAAAAATATGTGCACTTAAGATCCACCCTGTATAAGCACTAATGAATATAGATTTATAATTTTGTTATATACTTAAAAAGTAAATTCTTGGAAGGGTTTAATTTTTTTTAATATCTACTATATTTATAATACAAAACAATAACCGACTGTTCTTACTCTGTATTTTTCAAAAAAAAACTATAATGCGATAATTATATTGCATTTGGCAACATCGCCAGCATTTTTTTATAATAAAAAATGTTCCTTACCTATTCTGTTTCTGTTTACATTAAAAAAATAAAATATTTAAAAAAATTATTATAAATTTAAAATTTATAATAAGAATTTAGTTGAATTTTAATGAAATATTTTAAATAATGGCAACAGCCACACTTGTTTTTTACGCCCCTGTATCCCGATAACACCTGAACGGTCGCGTCCGCTAGACTTGGCTAGACTAGCGAAACCGATATACGACCTCGATTATCAACCCAAACCAGTTCTTTTTACTTAACTGTTTCAAACAGTTCCAAGTTCCTAACTGCTCCAAGCCCTAAACTGTTCCAGGTCGCAAACTGTTCCAAGTCTCAAACAGTTCCAAGTCCCTAACTGTTCCAGCAGCAACTGTTCCAGTCCCTAAACTGTTCAGGCTCGCAAACTGTTCCAGTTCAAACTGTTCCAAGTCCCACTGTTCAGGTTGGGACTTGAAACAGTTTAGGGCTTGGAACAGTTTAGCGCTTGGAACAGTTAGGGACTTGGAACTGTTTGGGACTTGGAACAGTTAAGTACAAAGAACTAGTTTCAGTTGAGCAACGAGGTAGTATATCGCTTTAACGACGCGGTCGCTTGGCGTTATATTATCGAGATTGAGTGCGAGTGTACTAATATAGTGCATAGATATAGTGTTGGGAAAATTCGAATTAAATAATATGACTAATTCGATAGTAAATTAAAACTAACTAATTCGAATTATCTTTTTCGATATAATCGAGATAAAAATTAGTAGTATTTTATATTTATCTGTGGTAACCGAATTACTCAAAAATTATGGAGTCTAAAAGCCCTTTTTAAGCCCTCCATATCAAAAATCTTAGGTACACCGCGATGGGCCTCAAATATGGCCGACTTAAATTCCGGTTTATCAGTGCCGTTTTAATTTTATTTAAAAAATGTAAAACTATGAAGTAGGGTAGACGTGGGGTAGACTCAATAATTTGTTATTTTATTTTACGTTGTGAATAAATGTTAGTAGTTATTAAAATTGTTACAAAAATATATAATTCTAATAAAAATAGATGAGTTATAATAAGTATGTATTAACACCAGCATTAACACAAACATCCGATACGCTACTGAAGCAGGCAAGTCAAATTAACGTATCAAAATTCTTTGACATCTAATCTTTGACAAGTAGTAAATAAAAGCTAAAATGCAAGAAAATATATAATTTAGTTAATTTAAGTGAATTTCATAAATGATCGGTTTACTACACGTATGTATATTATATAGTCACTTACTAGCGAAAAGTTGTTCCATTATTTCACTCAATTTTTGCCGAGATCTACCGCACGCTACACAACCAACTATTTTAGAGTCTTTTTCGATAAATCGCGATAATGTCACTGTTCACTGAATTTAAGTTCTGTCACAATTTCCATCTAGATTTACTACCTTTATAGAACTATCAGTAGTAGAATAAATAATAAATAACATAAAATAAGCTCCGTAAAGACTGACAAATCCACAAAATTTCAAATCAAATTCAAATGTGTCAAATGAATCGTCAAACAGAACTGTCAAGGATCCCCACCCTAGAGAGCTTTTTCCGCCCACCATGCATGAATACATGGATAGCATTATGCTCCTTCCTAGTCTTCTTATTCAAAGCAAATGAACATAAAAGATAACCTCTTATGGACGAATACGAATATTAGTAATTAGTATAGTACTCTATTAGTAGTATTCTTTCGTTCTGAACGAACTGAAAATTTTCAGTTAAACTGATTTATAAAGGGAATCGACAAAGAAAGGAACGATCCGATATAGAAAAATCCAGAAATCATTGTTATTTCCTATACCACGTAGGAATAAATTAGTTTAAGTGAAAATTTTCATTTGTTCAGAACGAAAGAATACTACTATTATTTGGTTCATTTCCATCTCACCCAAATTTCACCGAACACCTGCCGAACACTAAAATTAATTTTCTTCTTTTATCTAAATAATTATTGATTGCAACTGATAAAATAAAAAGAAATACGAACCCTGTACGAACCGCACGTAAACAAGGACATACTTATATCGTTTTAGAAGAAGCTTTTATTTTAGATATGAGCTTTTCAATAGGAATTGAAACAATCATAAACCGGCACTTTTAAATTTAAAACTTTAAATTATGGTTTAATTTATTAAACGGCTTCGGCACAGTTAATAGAATACATTGAATAAAGAATATTTTTTTTTTATTTTTTATTCAGTGATAGAATATAGCTATGGCAATGGTTCAGATTTGTTTAAAATAGCCCCTAGACGAACACTAGCTGGGACGAATTTATTTTTAGGTTAAATTTATAATACTACTAAATAATTCGAATTATTAATTCGATTGTGAAATATGAATTATTACTAATTATTCGATGGTGAAAATAATTCAATTATTCCCATCACTACATAGATGTAAAAAAAACAAGGGTGACGGTTTTCGCAGCGTTGCCGATATTTGATATATTTAATTAAAATTCAACTAAATTTTTATTATAAATTTTAAATAGGAAATCAATATTTAAAAATAGAGAAAGAAAAGAATATCTAATATTTACTATTTAATATATGATAAATAGTAAAATACATATATAAAATAAAAATAACTTACATTCCTAGATAATAAAAACAAGCGGTTCCTTTGTCGGTGTGTATACATTTTTTACGCCGAGTTTTTTTGAATGTAAACAGAATGGGCGAAAAGAATTTCTTACCATTAAAAAAACGTACTGGCGATGTTGCCAAATGCAATATAATATATAATTATCTAATTTTGAAAAATACACTATTAAGAATCTAGTATCACAAATATAGTAGATAACATAATTTAAACAATTCCAAGAATTTATTTCTTTAAGTATTTAATTTAAGTTGTGGTGGTTTAAAACAGCTGGAACAGTTGGAACTGGAACTGGTATAGGATAGCACATAAACCTGTTCCAAGCCAGTTCCAAAACAAACCTGTTTCGAAAATAACAGATCCTGTTCCAAAGCGTCATCACTATATGTTATATAAATTCGAGAAAGCGAACGGGAAATTCAAAACTGTCACTTAGTTGTTTGTTTTGCTGTTGAAGGTTTGCGCCATAATAACCACTGGTAATATTGCTTCCCTTCGAAAAAAAATTTAATAAAAGACCAAAAAAATTTTACCCGGAACAAAAAAGTTTTTGACTAAAGCAGTCCCAAGTAGCATCTATCTGACTTTGAAATAAATCTGACCTGAAGCGACGTCAGACTTTGTGCAAATTTAGGTCAGGTGCTGGTGATACGACCGGTGACGTCGCTTTCCTATTAAAAGCGACGTCGTTGGATCCGAGTCGGGAAATCCAACGATCTGTCGACGTACAAAATAACAACGTACCATTTTTATTAATTTCCCAACGTCGTTCCCACGTTGGTTTGCACGACATACATATACTTGAACTAGCCCGACGTCTACCCGTTGTCCGAATAGGATACGTCTCACTGATAATCCCTAAAGTAACGTCCAATTATATTTTGTTGTATTTTATGTTCATATTTATAACCTAATTTACGTATCTCTATTTACGTCCGTAAATACAACCCATTAAGTAGCATTTGCGACCTAATGAACATCATGAACATAGCCTAATAAAAAGTTTTAGTAAACAAACTTAATTTTTAAAAAAACACTAAAAAGGCACTTAGACATTCATCTACATTTTACAGAAAGAGGTCGAGGCTTTTGCAAAATAATAATAGTAGTAGTGATGTCTTGCCTCCACCCATAAATGCTTTTTATCCGGAAGAGATGCTGCATTACACTGGTTGTAACACTGGTGCATCTTAATTTCATTTTTTAGCTTAGGAAACCAGCAGACCCTATCCCCCTCCCACATGTGAGGTTAGGCTTAAAAAAGTGGCTGTCCATTTTTTTTTAAAAAGAAAACATAAACTAAAATATAGTTGCACAAATCCACAAATCGCAAAGTGAGGTTACGTGGCGTACGTTGGAATTATATACGTTATAATACGATTGCCGGTCGTCCGGTTTGATAACTTCGGTCGTGCGAGACGACTAATGTTGGAGACCCGGTTGAAATTGGTATATTGGTAGTTCATATTAAGTCGGACACAGAAATCCGCCATTCTTAACCAGTATCCGATTGTCAGCCATTTTAAAATCGTTTTTTGTTTTTAAAATTTATATTCACATTTCGATTTCTAGTAGAATAATATTGATAAGGTTGAGTTTGGGGGGAACCACAGTACAGTTTTATGATTAAACCAGCTAGAAAATTAAAAAATATTTTTGCGAGTTACTTTTTTATAGATATTTTTATTTCATAAATCTACCTAATTTTGAAGGCGCTCGTTGTTTTCCGGAGTATTTTAATCAGATATATCAAAAAAGTGACTTCCGTTGACAAAACTGATGTCTGGATTAATGATTCAGAATTATTATAATATGAAATTAGATAGGCACTTATATTCGAGGAGTGATTATGAATCCATTTGTAATTAGGTAGTTTGGTTAGGTTTTTATGTATTCTTGGTAGCGAATATGAAACCAAACGTAACGTAAGTGCTTAGCGATGAATTTTAAGTGACTAAAATCCAACGTAATATGACGTTGGTAATTGGCAGAATTACATTCCCTATTAGGTCAGATACCGACGTCGAGGCGACCCGAATCTGTATTCCCCATTTAGGTGCAAATAAGGGTCGTCAGGCGGTCGAACCGACGTTGGTACCCGACGTCGGGTTTATTGAACGCGACGTATACCCAACGTTAGATAACGTCCAAATGCTACTTGGGGTTGCTCTTTCTGGGTGCGTCCAGCCTAAGTCTACGACACACAGAAAGCTACTAGCGTTTTAGCGTGTAAAGCCTTTGTAAGGCGTCCTTTTGCGACTAGAAACAAAATAACACTTAGATTATATATCTAAGTTTATTATATATTCTAAACGGTAATACATATATACCAGAAAACTACTGTCAAAAAACTTCTTCACATTTCATATACCGACTCTAACCAAAGCTCTGGCTTGTCATACCCTAGATTCTCTGGAAAATCACATCCTAATTCGGCTACTGTAGGTCCAACCTCCTAGACAATCAAAAAATTGTTTTAGTTTAACTAAATTTGTTTAAAAAAGGGATCTGAATCAATAAAGTGTGACCAAGACTGATTCAGTATTACTGAAAAATGGAAAACGGCTTTTGTGTTCACTTTGCTAGTTGAATATATTCAGATGGTCTAGACATCTTTCGTTGATCTCGTAAACATAAAATGTCTACCAAATCACAACCAATTGTTCGAGAAGCATGTTTATAATTAAGGCGCTTAAGGGATACAAGTGACTTTTTTCTAAATGCAGATTTAGATACTTTAAGTACCTACCAATTTATTTGGTATAAAATGGAATTAAGTAAATTCTACAGTGGCACTAAATAGAGCGTAGAATTTACTTAATTTCCTTTTACACTAAATAAATTGGTATCTAAAGTGTCTAAATCTGTATTTAAGTCCATTTAGAAAGTCACTTGTAACTTGTATCCCTTTTACTCTAAGCCCCCCAATTAGCATATTAATTATGATATATCTTGATGTATCAAAAACGACAAAAATGTCTTATATGCTTGCTTGGAACCATTGTCATCTGTTCAGTTTTAATTTAAAAATAGATGCAGTTTTTTTTTTAAATTACTTAAAATAGGCTTATCTAAAAAACTCAGATCTTTTTACTTTTTACGACTTCGCTGTAAAATTAACAGGGGAGCTAATACTCGTGCATAATAGCATGCCATTTCCTATGTTTCCAACGACGATGAACACCCGGTATATTGAAAGAATTCGTTTTATCATCAGTTAGATTGCTTTAGAGAGATTTATAAGTGACAATCCGGCTTAAGAGCTCTATACAGGGTGTTTCAAAACAAATGCGAAAAACTTCAGGGGGTGATTCCTTGTTCAAAATAAAGGGTAGTTTGCTTTATAAACGTTGGGTCAAAAGTCAACCATTAGGGAGATATCGCGGTACAAAGATGGCGGAAAAATAATGTTTTTATTTTTTATCTTGAAAACGAAAAGAGATAGACTAATGAAATTTTATGGAAGCATTACTGTTATGAAAAACACACTTTCTGGCATTTTTTCATTTTTTGAAAATGAGTGGAAGGGGTTGAAATAAACTACCCCTATCATTCTTGTTAACGAAATTTAAAGAAAAATCTTATCAAACACATGCAGAAAAATTAATTTGGATAGTTCAGTTTGTTTAGAAACTTTTTTATCTCTTGTGTTTTTTAGATAAAATTCACCGATTTGAAATTAAAAAATAAAATGTAAAGCATTACATGTCAGGACAAAAAACATTTTTAGATTAAGAATCTAGTGATAATAACGATAATAATAATCATCTAGATAATAACGTATTGCAGTAGAGTAATGTCAAATAAAATAATATTAGGAACATCCTAAAAAGTAACAGCAGCCGACTAGATTTTTTCCTAAAAAATTACAGCAGCCCACTAGATTCTTTATAAGAAAATGTTATTTGTCCTGACATGTAATGCTTTACATTTTATTTTTTAATTTCAAATCGGTGAGTTTTATCAAAAAATAGAAGAGATAAAAAAGTTTCTAAACAAACTAAACTATCCAAATTAATTTTTTTGCATGTGTTTGATAAGATTTTTCTTTAAATTTCGTTAACAAGAATGATAGGGGTAGTTTATTTCAACCCCTTCCACTCATTTTAAAAAAGTGAAAAAATTACCAGAAAGTGTGTTTTCATAACAGTAATGCTTCCGTAAAATTTTATTAGTCTATCTCTTTTCGTTTTCAAGATAAAAAATAAAAACATTATTTTTCCGCCATCTTTGTACCGCGATATCTCCCTAATGGTTGACTTTTGACCCAACGTTTATAAAGCAAACTACCCTTTATTTTAAACAAGGAATCACCCCCTGAAGTTTTTCGCGTTTGTTTTGAAACACCCTGTATACAGTCGATAGAGGTTCCTTTAGCACCCTATTATAATGGTATATACCTGGACGATATAAGGATATATCTCGGCCTCGTAGTTGCCGCACTTGAGCTTGACCATCTCCAAGAAGCGCACGGTGAGCGCGTAGTCGTTGAGGCGGCGGCAAGCGTGCAGCGCCGCTATAATAATCCGGGGCTCCGGGACCGAGTCGTAGCCCGCGATGTCGTTCATGGCCTGGCGCACGTCCCAGCCGTCGGCGTCGTCCCGCCCGAAGATGCACTCGTACCTGAAGGGGGGGAAAGAACAAAGGGAACAGATAGGACACAGGACTAGGGTTCAGAACCGGGTAATCCCGGCTCCGAAAGTGCCGGAAATTCCCGGTTCTTTTGAGCCATAAAAAACCACTCTAATTCTAATAAGAAGAAAAATCTCTTCTAAATATGTAGTGATGCCAGAGAGTGATGCTATTTCTTATAGTGCTTACTTACTTGCCCTTGGGTGACACTTGCGCGAGATTATCCTCCAAAAGTGGTACACAAGCTACCACCTCCCCCAGCAAATGTCGGGAACCTACCTCCAGACCCAATATGCGACACAAGCAGTGCCGGACTTAGGCCTAGGCCAACTAGGCCCGGGCCTGGGGCGGCAGATTTTTAGGGGCGGCAAATTTTGAGCATACCAAAATATTTATCTTTTTTTTAACTTTTATTTGTTCATAAAATATTTCGAATATAGCCTTAGCCGATTTCATATTTATTTATAGTAAACGCCACGAATGTTTGGGAGTGATTCATCGGTCGCTACCATGTGAACTAATCTGTTCAAGGTCACATAAAACTCAATTCCAGTGCCGTGGTGTTTCAAGTCATTAAATAATCAATATATAATCTGTTGTAATTTGTTGTTTTAACTGTCAAAGTCTTGTCAAAACATATATTTGGTTATAAATATAAAATGGAATGCCCCATTGGTCGCACTACAAGCACACCAATGGACTGACGCACAAAAACGAATCAATCAAAGAAACGTGATATAGTATCGTCTTTGTCAATCACGCTAACATTTTAGAATAAGTAGGAGGAGCGCAGGCAGATGATTAGACCGGGCCTTTGAAAACCTACGTCTGCGGTAAAAATTTACGTTTTTAATGTAAAAATGATAGCGCGCGTGTCGATTCTAACTTCATCAAGCGATGAATCACTCCCAAACATTCGTGGCGTTTACTACACTTAACTATTATTATTGTTTAAATATACAGGGTGTTTCAAAACAAATACGAAAATCTTCCGGGGGTGATTCCTTGTTCAAAATAAAGGATAGTTTGCTTCATAAACGTTGGGTCAAAAGTCAACCATTAGGGAGATATCGCGGTACAAAGATGGCGGAAAAATAATGTTTTTATTTTTTATCTTGAAAACGAAAAGAGATAGACTAATGAAATTTTACGGAAGCATTACTGTTATGAAAACACACTTTCTGGTAATTTTTTCACTTTTTTAAAATGAGTGGAAGGGGTTGAAATAAACTACCCCTATCATTCTTGTTAATGACATTTAAAGAAAAATCTTATCAAACACATGCAAAAAAAATAATTTTGATAGTTTAGTTTATTTAGAAACTTTTTTATCTCTTTTAACGTCTATCTCTTTTCGTTTTCAAGATAAAAAATAAGAACATTATTTTTCCGCCATCTTTGTACCGCGATATCTCCCTAATGGTTGACTTTTGACCCAACGTTTATGAAGCAAACTACCCTTTATTTTGCACAAGGAATCACCCCCTGAAGTTTTTCGCATTTGTTTTGAAACACCCTGTATAATTCGCTTGGGTTATTTTTTACTGCATTATGCCATGCAGTTAATAAATACATAAATACCTCGAATATAAAATCTTTTAACGCGAAATTTACTTTTAACGCGAAATTTACTTTGAAATCGCCGCAAAAAAGAAGGGCATAAGGAGGGCCATAGAATTGTTAGGTGAGAAAGAATATGCGGCAGATAAAAAGAGAAAAGTGAAAGGGAAACGACAATTTAATGAAACCAGTGATAATGAAACTCTATTTAACGCTAGGAACCAATGGGCACCTACCCCAGTATCCTTCAGGCAGAAATTTGCGCTATCGAAAGATGCGTACAATTTATCTTGGATAGGAACTATCGAAAACAGGAAATTGCCATCCTATCCGATAGTCAAGCAGCACTTAATGCGATCAACTCAGTAACCATCAATTCGAAGTTGGCCAAAGAATGCCTAGAGAAGCTTAACAAATTAGGCAAAGAAAATAAAGTCGGTGTAGTTTGGGTGCCTGCTCACCAAGGGATAGAAGGCAATGAAAAAGCAAATGATCTAGCTAGAAAAGAAGCGAACACTCCACTAACTGGACCAGAACCGTTCTGTTTTCCTAACGGGAACCAACTGAAAGCGGAACTGAAGAATCTGGAAGACTCCATCCGTAATATAGAATGGGTGTCCTCCAACGGTCTAAGACACTCGAAAAAGTTCCTCAGAACTTACGACCGAGAAAAATCAAAGGTTTTCCTTGATTTAAGTAAAAACAATCTTTGGATTGTCACGGGGTTTCTAACAGGACACTTTCTCCTCAACGAACACCTCAGTAGGCTGAAACTGAGAAACAACGGCGAATGCAGATTTTGTGGGGAAAATGGGGAAACACCAGAACACCTTATCACTGAGTGCGCCGAGACGACAACCATTCGTGCCATGAACCTTGGTACGTCTGATGTCGAGGATGGAGAGCTGGCCTCTGTGGAGCCGTCTCAGATAGTGGCTTTTCTTAAAGCCCTGAGACTGTATGATGAGTTATAACTCGTTATAACTCAAGAAAGGGGAACACACAATAGATCTATAAGGTCGCGGTGATTAACTCCCCTTCTAAACATTCTACATTCAACGCTAGGAACGATTTTAGGATAAATGTATTTAATGTTATTATTGATAAATTAATCCTTGAAATTTCCTACAGGAAAAATGCCTACAATGACTTTTCAACCAAATTTGGTTTCTTTTTTTAGTGATTTATCTACTTTAAGTACTGACAACATTACCGATAAGTCCAGACATTTAATAACCTGTTATCCAAATGATTTAGATGAGTCAATCAGTCAATGCCTAATGAACTAATACGTTTTCGTGAATTTATAAAATGCATTAAGTCAGCAAAACCATCTGCTAGAGAGCTTCTTAAAGTAATTTATGAAAAAAAAACGCTCAAGACCTGTTTCCAAATACTTTCATAGCATTAAGAATCTTCACATGTACTTTTATTACTAATTGTTCTGCTGAACGCTCGACACGCTGCTTTGACACGTATTAAAACTTATTTACGGTCCACTATGGAAACAGAACGTCTAAATCATTTAGCAGTTTTACATATTGAGTCCGACCTTTTAAAAACTAATAATTACGATGAAGTAATTGATAATTTTGCGAACAAAAAAGTACGTAGGAAACCTTTATAGGCATATAAGCAAACCTTATACGAGTATGTAGTTTTGTTGTTCTTTTGTTGTCATTTTATATGAATATTTTAATATTTATTTTATGTTCTGTGTTGATCTGTTGTGTCGGTCTATTCTGTTGTTGATCCTGTATTCAAATAAATGTTTTTATATCCGTAATTTTTTTAATTAAAAAAAATGTTAAGGGGCCTCAAATTTTGTTTAGCCTGGGGCGGCAACTTTGTTAAGTCCGGCCCTGGACCCAAGCTACCGTTTTGTTTACAAAAACCTGGGTGAGCCAGGCGTGCTAGACGATCCTCTGAGAGTGGATCTTAGTGGAGCAGAAGCACGGAGATACCTCCGTCTGCTCCACGAAGGACTTGCTCTAGACGAAGCAAAAGCGAAAACACGCCTTGGAAAAGGGGAGAGTAAAGGAACCAAGAAAGAGCGTGGCGCATTTCCACCAAAGGGCAAGAGAGGGAGTGAGAACCTCTCACCTCTGCTCCGGCAAGGAGGGAAAAACACCATCTACACAAGGAACAAGGCGAAATACACCATCTACTTGCTGGGCCTTATCCAGGCTCAACTGCAATGTAAGGAGTTGGCGAGTTATCAACTCGAGGGAGGAGGATCATGATCCGGCCCTTACAATAGGAATTGCCCTCAAATCCAAGGAGGCAATAGAGAAAGAGGGATAAATCCTCTATTACAGATACGGGACAACACCGGTGTCAGGTCTAAAGAGAGACCAAGTTAAAGAGGCGGAGAAAATGGAGACAGATCCTCCAGCCTCCACCTCTATAAAATATAAAAGTAGTAAAGTTTGTATAAATGTATGTCCTAAAATGCTTAGTTTTCGAGATACGCACGGTGTAGAAGTTTCATTTTTATTTCGATTTTTTCCAAATAATTTCTGCAGTAACGTCAATATTTGGATGAAAATTGGTGTCTGGGAGTTTTTTGACATGAGAAATTTGATTTTGATGGCAGTATGACTCCTACTAGTAGAGGGCGCCACCTACATATTTTTAACTGGTTTGAAGAGTAATAACTTTTCGTCCTTACCTGTATAAAACTACTGTGTAAAAAAATATACATTTACGTTTTTTACGTAAAAAAGGTCTCTTGGTAAAAATCGCTATGAGTATTGGTTCTCGAGATATTTGGAATCGAAATTATGAATACCTGTCATCATTGACAAATTAAATATGTTGACTAAATAGTTATTAAGGCCGCCTCAGACACGCATGCTTTTCGATCGTTTTACTTGCACAGTCATAAGTTGCAATGCAACACTGAACGCTGGCAATCCTTCATACACTCCGTCTTAAAGTACAGTTTTCTCTTCAGTCATCAGTCTTCAGCTTTCAAAATAAACATGGACCGTCAAAAATTAGCTGTTTGTTCAGCAACAGTCTTGATCATTAAAAAGAAAAAAAAAAGGAGAGACCCCGAAAAAGATGGTCCAAAAAATGGTTGCTATTGAGAGAAAAATTTACACATTTTAATTTGTTGAATGAATTGAAGTTAGAACCTTAAGTTATTTTTGTCGGAATATTCCTTGCTCTCAAATTTTCCACAAACATTCATGATTTCTATATAATTCAATGAAATCTGAGAGAAACTCTCTTGACATCAGTCTCAGGTCAGCCATTTTAAATTAAGTAAGATGTAATGCAACACTCTCTGAAGACCAATCAGACTCAACGTCTTCTTCGCAAGCAAGTTGGAACGCGAACGAAAAATCAACCCGCGGTTGATTGCGTTCAAGCCAGTCAATTGACGGTACACCATAAACAAAACGGACGACTTGAGGCTTCACACACACCATCTTGCATAGCAACTTAAGACTGACTACTTAAGATGCTTTTCCGTTTTGCTTGCACAGTCTTAAGTTGCAATGCAACACTGAACGCTGGCAATCCTTCATACACTCCGTCTTACACTCCGTCTTAACGTGCAGTTTTTTTTTGCTAGGAAGCGAGAGACTGGAGTTCGAATCTCGGCCGGGACATAACTTTTTATCTATTTTTTTAACTACTGTTGTATTCTATAGTTTATTTTTGTAGTATAAAAAAAGAACTATTTATTCTGTTATTTTTTAATCTCCGTTATTAATATAAATTGATTGTTGGTACAATACCTCATTTAATATAAAATAATATTCTACTTTTTGAAATGTATCGGGCCCTAATTGTACTTAAAAGTAATATATTTTTAGTGATATACCATATTGTAAACTATTTAATATTTCACTTAAAAAGTTAATTTGCACTGAATAATTGCCTACCATTAAAGGAAATTTGAGCTATATAATCCTTGATGGGCATATTCTGGGTATGCAAATACTTCCTCTAATTTTTTTTTTAAATAAGACGTAATGCAAGACTGAAGACCAATCAGACTCAATGTTTTCTTCGCAAGCAAGTTGGAACGCGAACGAAAAATCAACCTGCGGCTGATTGCGTTCAAGCCAGTCAATTGACGGTACACGATAAACAAAACGGACGACTTGATGCTTCACACTCACCGTCTTGCATAGCAACTTAAGCCTATGATTATAACATGAGTTGCAATGCAACACTGAATGCTGGCAATCCTTCATACACTCCGTCTTAAAGTACAGTTTTCTCTTCAGTCATCAGTCTTCAGCTTTCAGAATAAACATGGACCGTCAAAAATTAGCTGTTTGTGCAGCAGCAGTCTTGATCATAAAAAAGAAAAAAAAGAAGAGACCCCGAAAAATATGGTCCAAAAAATGGTTGCTTTTCAGAGAAAAATTTACACATATTAATTTGTTGAATGAATTGATGTTAGAACCTTAAGTTATTTTTGTCGGAATATTCCTTGCTCTTAATTTTCCACAAACATTTACGATTTCTATATAATTCAATGAAATCTGAGAGAAACTCTCGTGACATCAGTCTCAGATCAGCCATTTTAAATTAAGTAAAACGTAATGCAACACTGAAGACCAATCAGACTCAACGTCTTCTTCGCAAACAAGTTGGAACGCGAACGAAAAATCAACCCGTGGTTGATTGTGTTCAAACCAGTCAATTGACGGTACACCATAAACAAAACGGACGACTTGATGCCTCACACACACCGTCTTGCATAGCAACTTAAGACTGTGCAAGCAAAACGAACGAAAAGCATGCGTGTCTGAGGCGGCCTTTACAAAGAGATGTCCCTCGGTAGTTTTATACAGGTACGGACAAAAAGTTATTACGCTTCAAAACAGTTGAAACACATGTAGGTGGCGCCCTCTACCAGTAGGAGTCATATTGACATCAGAATCAAATTTATCATGTCAAAAAACTCCTAGACGCCAATTTTCATCCAAATATTTACATTATTTCAGAAATTATTTGGAACAAATCGAAATAAAAATGGAACTTCTACACCCTGTATCTCGAAAACTAAGCATTTTAGGACATATATTTATACGAACTTTTTTACTTATTTTTATCTGCAGAATATTCTGCCGAAGTTTCCGGAATACAGTTCGGACCACCCTGTATCATTCGTGAAATAGAAATTCATATAAGTTACTGACTGTTTTATAATACTAACCTACAGATCATTTCTTCTACAGATTCATCTCTAATAGCTAAATGACTAATAAATCTCAAATTCTCACTGCAATACACCGAGGGATTTTTAAGCAAAGCCACACGTCTGGGTGCAGAAGAAATAGTTTTGAATACTTGCCCGATGTGATGACGTATTATCGGTCGAGTGAACATCCGTGCCAGTGCCATCTGAAAAAAAAGGAAAATAATATTGAAAAAAACGTTAAATAACAGTTAATCGTTCTCTACCTTTTCTTGAATTCAAATCAATGTGTATTCGAGAGTTTGCTTTTCTTCTGATAATGACAGATATTTTTTATTGACAAGTTTGAGTGAATGCTATAAGTGACAATGTTGATGTTCGTGTTTCCTAAGTTACGTCGCTTTAGAATAAAAAAGGAATATACAATGTAAGTCAAAACCTTTGAATAAAAAATTAAGGAAGGAGTATTTTACATCGGGGGATGGACATAAAGAACCCCCAATTTTGACAGTATTGTTTGACGTTTCAAGAAATACATTTAAATTTGATTTGAAATCTTCAGAATTTTCTAAGCTTATTTTATGATATTAATTATTTATTCTACAATTGATCTAGTTTAAATGTAGTAAGTCTGGAAGGATATTGTGCCAGAACTTAAATTAACAGTGACGTTATTGCGAATTTTTATTTATCTGCAAAACTCTTCTACCAAATTACCTCAACAAACAATAGTAAATGTCCATTTTTCACCATACTGCAATCTGACATTATTAAAAATAAATTTAAATGTTACAAAAACTATTAGATTTAAGTATACACGGTGTTTCTAATTAGGCTCTCGTCATTGGAAATTGGAATCTCGGAAACAGTAAGAGATATCGGATGGCTTAAATTGGTTAAAAGTTGCCTTGTTAGTGAGCCCAGTGGTAATCGGTTTTGTGGACAACAAACTGCAGGAAAGAAGATTGGGAATTAGAACAGATACGACGGCGCGGCGGTCTGTTCGACATAAAAAGACTCAGGGAAAAACACGTACAAAATTCATAGAACAGAACTTCAATACGCTGATGACTGCATTAGAGTTGCAAAAACGTTACAGCGGTTACAAGAAATGCTGAAACACATATTCCTGGGCATACGAGGCTTTGGGTCTTAAGCTGAACATCGACAAAACTAAAATCATGTGCACTCCCCCAGGAAGATCACAACAATGCTATAAAAATCGGAGAAGAACTATTGGAATATGTACCGGAATTCAATTACCTCGGCAGTTTGATTTCGGAAAAGGCCAATATCGACTCTGAAATTCAGCACAGGATTAGCAGCGCAAAAACAAAATTTGCAGTGTACTGAGGAATAATAATCCCCACCATATTATATGGAAGCCAAACAAATAATTTAAAAATATCGTATTACTTAGCTGAACCCAAATAGGGGGGGGGGCTTGCTATTGCTCCAAAGTTACCCTGTATATCTTACCGTTTCCGAGATGCAATGGTGAGAGTAGAATTTGAAACACCCGGTATACCATGATATATATGACATAAAAAAAAACAAAAAATGTAATATGCGCCACACTTTTTTGAAATACCCTGTATACTTAAAAAACTTAAATGTTTATCTTAACAGTCCCTCCTAACTTTTCTATTTAACATTTTTTTCGTAATTCTCAAAACCCACGAGATAATGAACTTGTATCTATATCGTTGACTCATCCTGTAGGTATACATATCGTCGTCTAAGTCCGTACGTCGCGTACGACGTCACGACGTGTAGTGGCTCTGGTTTAGAGATGGGCAAAAGTAACCGGTTTTTTGAATAACCGGTATTTTCCTCTAAAATAACCGGTTATTTAAAGGTAGTTTTTTTTTCACCAGTTAACCTAATAACCTTGCATTACGTTCAATAACCTATAGCCGGTTATTTTTTAAAAAATCGTACTTGTTTAAAACAAGTAACAATTAAATATTAGCTGTTTGAATCGTAAATTTCGAAGGAGCGAACGGCACGGATCTTCCAGATATTACGACGATAACGGGAGATCCCGCTCCCGCTCCCAAAACGAAAATATATGACATCAAACATCAAATGTCAAAATTAAATCAGGCATCAGGCGAACGCTGATAATAATCAAAACAACAGCCGAATGGCCCTGACAGGTCAGGCCGTAAAACAAAGTACTAATGCCATAGACTACTACTAGCCACCAGCTAGCCAAGTGATACGAACCTAACTTCAAATAGATTCTCTAAATTCTATATTTAAATTTTAACCGACTTTAACGGAATTTCAACGGTTCTTCAAAAGTTTTCCATGGTTTCGCCCAGTTTCACCGTAAATATATTTTATTTGTAGTTTGAAGTCTCTCTTGAAGCTTAGACTAAGAATACAAAATTGAAGTTCAAGTAACGAATGAAGATACTCTTTCATTATTTATTCATTCAGTCTCCTTATTTTTCTTTGGTATTTGATTAAAATAACTTGGTTGTAGATTGTAGAACTTGTGAGTTGTGTGGTTTATTTGAACGTTAAGTAATTACTAGTTTTAATATCATATCCATGTCTACTCAAAAAAAATGAGGTTAGCATTTTTATTTAAATTCATTTTGTACATATACATACTTACATTGCTACAATCTCTATTTAATCATGCGATTTAACTAAGTTTATTATCTAAATTTGAAGTAGACCTATGGAGTGTAGAGGTAAGTAAACCTATGGAAAACTAAATATTTAGTTTTGCTAGGTTAGGTTATTTGAATAACCGGTTAATTTGTGTCGATTAATTTTGTCAAGTTATTATTTTTTAAAGATAATTCCGGTTAACCTATAACCGGTTTTTTACCAATAATCGCCCATCTCTACTCTGGTTCTGGCTCTAAGGACCTGACGGCTGCACGCATCGCCCGTCTCCAATTTTCTCTGTTTTCAGTTCTTCGTAGTGATGGGAATAATCGAATTATTTTCACCATCGAATAATTAGTAATAATTCATATTTCACAATCGAATTAATAATTCGAATTATTTAGTAGTATTATAAATTTAACCTGAAAATAAATTCGTCCCAGCTAGTGCTCGTCTAGGGGCTATTTTAAACAAATCTGAACCATTGCCATACCTATATTCTATCACTGAATAAAAAATAAATAAATAAATTCTTTATTCAATGTATTCTATTAACTGTGCCGAAGCCGTTTAATAAATAAAACCATAATTTAAAGTTTTAAATTTAAAAGTGCCGTGTTTATGATTGTTTCAATTCCTATTGAAAAGCTCATCTAAAATAAAAGCTTCTTCTAAAACGATATAAGTATGTCCTTGTTTACGTGCGGTTTGTATTTCTTTTTATTTTATCAGTTGCAATCAATAATTATTTAGATAAAAGAAGAAAATTAATTTTAGTGTTCGGTGAAGTTTGGGTGAGATGGAAATGAACCAAATAATACTAGTATTCTTTCGTTCTGAACGAAATGAAAATTTTCACTTAAACTGATTTATTCCTACGTGGTATAGGAAATAACAATGATTTCTGGATTTTTCTATATCGGACCGTTCCTTTCTTTGTCGATTCCCTTTATAAATCAGTTTAAGTGAAAATTTTCAGTTCGTTCAGAACGAAAGAATACTACTAATAGTACTATACTAATTACTAATATTCGTATTCGTCCATAAGAGGTTATGTTTTATGTTCATTTGTAATTCGGTTACCACAGATATAATATAAAATACTACTAATTTTTATCTCGATTATATCGAAAAAGATAATTCGAATTAGTTGGTTTTAATTTACTATCGAATTAGTCGTTTTATTTAATTCGAATTTTCCCAACACTAGTTCTTCGAACGGCACCCTCCAGGTTGGTATTCATAAGTTTTTCAAACATGTCCACCCATCTGGTTGGCGATCTTCCTCGGCGACGGGATCCTGCAGGTTTCCTGCAGGTATACATATAGGGCGGCTCTATATTCACTTATTTCTCTGAGATAATTATCCTCGAATGGTCATTCTAATGTCACACCGCTGCGATGGTCGTTCTTAATTACGGGCATGAGCTGTCGCGCGATTTTGACCGTTTTCCATCGGAATGTACCATTGACGATTCGGTCGATGGCCTCCCCCTTCAGGATGCCCACATCCGTTCTTTTTTACATAAATTGTTATTTGCGCGTACGTACCCATTTCGATGGGCATCGACAGAATCGGTGTTAATTTAATACCTACCCAATAATTTCTATTAAAATTATATCAAACTCCTAGGCAAAATATCCCGACACCCTATATTTTGTGTCAAATTTAATGTTCTATAATTTTCTTTTTATTTCTTATTTTCATTTTTTTCTTCTCTTTTTTTAATTTTCTTCTAATTTTGATTTCCATTATTTCCTACCATCGATCGCTATAAAGGTTAAGAGGAAATTGATTATACAGGGTAAATCTTAAATATAAGTACAAATATTTTCAGGGCTGGCTGGTAGATCTCGATAAAAGAATCATATTTTCTCTTTGCCGGTTTTCAAATACGTCCAAAATAACTGTGTTATTCAAGTTTGAAGTTTTTTAAAAAAATTGATTTATTTCGAAAAAATTTGGGAGCCACCGGATTTCTTCTGTATTTGCGTCTCTATCATAGACAAACAAATAAACAGAGACTGACATATCCCATGGTAAAGAGTGGGACCGCGTTCCCGTAGCGCAACTCAGAATAACAATTTTGAAACCAATTAGCAGGACCATGGCAGGACGTACGTCTTTATTGCTATCTTTCTTTATTATGTGTACTTTATATGAAAAAGAAAGAGATATGTATAAAACGTATCGTAAGACATTATCGCACATTCTGGCTGGCGGAAAATTTAAATTAGCCATTATTAGTAGTATTCTTTCATTCTGAAACTGAAAATTTTCACTTGAACTGATTTATATTCCCCTATACCACGTAAAGAGAGGCGTGGTGTAGGGAATAAATCAGTTTAAGTGAAAATTTGCAGTTTCTTTCAGAACGAAATAATACTACTATTATAAGGGAAATTATAAAAAAAGCAAAAATTGTACTGTTTTATAAACATATTTATTTATTCATAAAAATAAATAAACTTTTTATAATATAATAACAAAAAATAAGAGTGTTTATTCCACCCACCTATCAATTTTAAATGCAGAAGAAGACTGTTACAGGAAACAATCGGCCAATTTTTTTAAAGGGCATTAAAAATCTCATTTTCAAAAAAACTGCCCAATTGGAATAACAAAGTGAATATCCAAGCAAAGAAGACTTTACAAGAATCATGAACCTGAACCATTTTCAAGTCCAGTTTTAATCCTAAAACAAAAGTAAAATAGGTATATTAACACAGATATTAATAAAGTTTCTGGTTACTATAAACCAGCTATAAATTACCTACCCAAAAAATGAAAAAAATTAATTGTATTAATTTGTTATGTTAAGAGAGGTTCGAAATATAATAATTTAATTTTTGACACTACTACTTCTACTTTTTTCTTAATAAGATGATAAATATAACTATATACTTACCTTTATTTTACCGGGGGTCTTTAACATATCTATCAGAGAAAGGGGGCACCAGTACATGATACAAAGAATACAAGGTATGATATTGCGCCGGTTGGTCACTACGTCACAGGTGATAAACGGCACCATTGGTCGACAAGCTCTGCGCGCCAATTTCAAATTGTCAAACAGATTGTGTCATCTGTGAAATTTGATTGTGTCAAAATGTGAAAATAATTTTTCAAATGTCAAGCTCGATGATTTGACGTAACTTTTGGGGTCCTAATTCTTCCCTATTTTAGGTCTTTTTTTATTAGTGGCAATTGTACAATATGGATATTTTTTTGTATGGCGTATGACGTCACAGGTGGTATGCGCAAACTTAACGAAATTGGAGCCACTATCGATCATACCTTGTTTTCTTTGTACCATGGCACCAATACATATAGAAAATAGATGATACTGGCTCCTGCAGCAAATAAAATAACAAATATACTCTGTTTTTTTTCTCAGGTAAGATTTCGACAGACTATGACAGAAAAAAAGCAGATGACTTCCATACCAATCTATTTATTTTACTAAAAAAAGTTTCTAATAATTTTTAAGTTAACTATGGATGGGTTTAAGTATAAATTCGTCATGCGTCGTCTCTTGTTGTTTTTAACCAGTTTTATTGGTTTATTTTAAAAATGACAGATCGTATTTCAATTTTATTGGTTTGACGGAACGATGAACGACAAACGGACGCCGATGCGTATGAACTCGCCTTTAGATTTTTGACGTTTGTCAAAGTCTTGCCAAATTATAGGTTATAATTTTGTGACAACTTTTGTCAAATACCCTGCGTTTTGGAAGATGATGCATTTTGATTCGTGTTATTACGTGTGTTTTGTGTCTTTTGAAGTCAAGTGGAGGAAAAATCGAGTGAAAATTAACTGTAGAACCCAGAGCACAGTTTATGGTTAATACTCGCTGCCCAGGCAGAAAGTCTTATACAGATACACCAATAAAGTTACTATCAATAAAGTTCGTATACCATCTCGTCGTAGATAAGTGCATCTCGAATATGGTAGAGGACCATACTAAACACAAACACATACTAAAAAACTGGAGTAGCTGTAAAATATCGACATCACACGATAGGTAAATAATGGATTTTAGTACTGCAGAAAAATAATGTCAAAAAGTTAATTAATCAACCTGTGAGGTATAAAATTTGGTTTGTTAAGTAGTATTTAAGTGTTATTATTAATAAAATAGTTTGTTTTATTTATGTTGTTTTATTTATTGCTGCGGAATATTACAAATTTGTATTTGTACATAAGTTATATTGATAAATATAATCATAAATGCGGAAGTTTCATAAAGCTTGAAAGTAAGAAGTAGTTCTTTTTTATATTTTTTGGTATGTGGTGTCTTGTTTTTGTTTGTTTTGTTTTAACACATACCGTTTTTTATTAAATAAAATAACTCGATTATATTTTTCAGTTTTATACAGTTTTTTTCACAATATTTTGAAGTTACTTGTCAGTCAAATTTTAAATACATATATTAATTTCCTGCTATGCGTTCCAGTTGTACCAACCTATTTCTTTGTAAAATAAAATAAACTACTTTGAAATTAAAATGACAGACACATCTATCACTGTCAAGGATCTTCTCGTTGGACAGACTATAACTTCGATCTACTGAGGTGTTTATTGAGTAGACAGTGCCCTGTTCTTTGATTTTTCTCGGTCATAAGTCCTGAGAAATTTCTTCGAGTGTCTTAGACCGTTGGAGGATTCCCATTCCAGACTACAGATGGATTCTTCCAGGCTCCTGAGTTCTGATTTAAGTTGATTTCCACTTGGGAAGCAGAACGGTTCTGGTCCAGTAGGGTATTCGCTCCTTTTCTAGCTAGATTATTTGCCTTTTCATTACCTTCTATCCCTGGGTGGGCTGGCACCTAGAGTAGGAGGACTTTATTTTCTTTGCCTAATTTGTTCAGCTTCTCTAGGCATTATTTGATCATCTTCGAATTGATGGTTACTGAGTTGGTCGCTCTGAAGGCAGCTTGACTATCGGATAATATGGCAATTCTCAGTTGATCGCCAGGTACATTTTGACCTTAGATATATAAAAATTATAATAGAGTATCTAATAAACAGTTAAAAATACTAAAAAATGTGCAATAAAATGAAATAATAATTACATAGATGCCCTGATAATTACATAGTTTTATCAAATTTGACCTTCCGTACTCCCATTTACCGTACTGACGCAATAATATCGTCAAATCATAAAAAAAATGAAAAAAAAAGGACATCGACCATGATGATATATCGATGAGCCCATGCATGTCGCTGTGTGTCCCTCTCCCGGGAATGGTAATTAGGACAAATAATTGCGTTATAGTGAAGTACCGCTCGACGATTTTTCCCATTGTACGCTCTCAGTACATTTAAGTACCGTTATACATAGAATTTTTCGATTTTTAACGAGATCATTTTTTATCATACTCATAACGAATATACGATATTCGATATAAGAATGCTCTCTAATACAGGGATGTCTTAAGCTAGAAGAGTGAAAAGATGATTAAATGCATGGGTCTGGGGACGAAGAGGTCCCCACTAATTAGAGCTGTAATAAAATAACATAAAAATAATAAGTTTTTATATATTTTTCATTTTTTTTTATTGGCCAATCTACTGACTTTTTTGGAGAGATGAATCCGCCACAGAGGTATAGACATTTTCAAGTAATCCTAGTATCATTTACAGTACGTCTGCTAGATCTGTGTCTAGAATAAGACTTCTTCGTCTGGCACAGTCTTTAATTCACCTGAAGATTTAAACACTTACTTTGTTAATGTGGCTAAACATTTAGTGAACACCATAACTCCTTCCCATGATTCACTTTCATATCTCTCTAAAGCAAATGAGAATTTACACAGTTTCTTCTTCACGCCCGTAACATTAGATGAGCTCCGTAGTACAATTAAAAGTACTAAAAATAAATTCTCATCTGGGACTGATGGGTTTACTCTCAAAATGTTCTCTGAACTTCCGGAATGCACATTAATCTATCTTACTACTTTAATTAATGAGTCATTCCAAAAAGGAGTTTTTCCAAACTGCAATAATTATTCCTCTTCATAAAGGAGGAGATAAAGATCAAGCTTCGAACTATCGCCCAATTGCTCTCCTGCCCACATTATCTAAGATCATTGAAAGATTGGTTAAAAAAAGGCTTCTATCTTTTCTCCTTAAATATAAAGTACTTTCTACCCATCAATTTGGATTTCTAAGTAACTAATGCTATGTTCGACCTTTTTAATAATGTATACTCTAGCCTGTGAATAACCATCACTCTACAGCTACAATTTTCTGTGATTTCTCTAAGGCTTTCGACTGTGTAAATCATAATATCTTAATTAACAAATTGCAATACTATGGATTCAGGGGAATGCCGCTCGAATGGCTTAAGTCGTATCTTGGCAACAGAAGGCAGCTTGTGAGGATTGATACGTCTATATCTTCTTGTAAGCCTATAGAATGTGGTGTCCATCAGGGTTCAGTACTTGGCCCTATTTTATTTCTGGTGCTTATCAACGACATTGCAAATCTAGGCATTAGCGGTAAAATCTGCCTCTTTGCGGACGATACTAGTTTCACTTGGAGCGGCCCAGATGTTACGGCACTATATAATACCAAAGATAATACTATATCCAGTGACTTACGCACCATTAAATCTTGGTGCGATTCTAATCTCCTATGCCTCAACCTTTCAAAAACTAAAGTTTTGTCATATAAAAGTACTATACAACCTTTTGTACTTAATAACACCACTATTGACGTCGTGGACTCTGTGAGATTCTTAGGACTTGTAAAATGGGACTTGCACATCGAAGCCTTATCAAAGAAACTAAGCTCTGCCTGTTTTGCGCTAAGATCAGTGTCTAAGGAACTTAACTCATCAACCTCTAGAATGGTCTATTATGCCCTTTTTGAGTCGCATCTTCGTTATGCCCTTCCATTCTGGGGTACTTGCTGCGCGACAAAATTTGATCGTATTTTCAAACTTCAAAAGAGAGCAGTTCGATACTTATTGGGACTAAACAGTAGAACTCACTGCCAGAATTTCTTTAAAAATTTCAAAATACTGACTCTTCCTTCCTTATTCATTTTTGAATCCGTTTGCTTAATCCGCAAGCACATATTCTCTATTCCGGAAAGGCCTTCTCACAACTATCCACTTAGGAATGCGGAGCACGATATTTATCTGCCAACCCCGAGCTCAGAACTAGTTAAGGGCTCAATACTGTACAATGCCAAGAAAATGTACAATCATTTGCCTTCGAATATCAAGTCACTTTCATTCTTTCCCGCATTTCGCAAAGCTCTGAAATCATACTTACTGGAGAGAGCCCTATATGCGGTAAACGACTTTTTTGTTGATGTTTAATCATGAACAATTTAGAATTTTAATTTTAATATTTTGATCATCTCACACACTGGTTAAAGGTCTAGTATTTAATATTTTATAACTCTTGATTTTATGTTATTATAACATGATTTTATCCATTTACAGTTTTCCTTTTGTAAAATTTTCTAGATACGCCTGTGTTCTTGCAATGTCCATATGTTTTGTATTTGTACTCTTATGACGTATTTTATTTTGACATTTTTATTGTATGACATTTTTTTTATTATGTGTATATTTGTTTTTGTGCTTTTTTTTTTGTTTTGCTTTGTCGATGAAGCTATTTTGGCCTTTTGTACAATAAAGCGTTGTTTTTTTTCTATGAAAGCAATGCGGACAAAAAACATTTAAATAAACAGCAATATATTTTATACGTCGATTTGACGAGTGCGTCACCGCAATTCGCTCCGCCCACTCATTTTATTGGCTACTTGCAAATTTGTCGAATTTTTATTGATGGGACGCGTCGTCTATTTTTTTACGAAAAACATCGAGAGAATATCGTTTCCCCTCTCACGGATACCCCGTAGCTACAGAACGGACAGACGTACTGTAATATTTCTGATCAATTTATCAACCAATTGATCAGAAATATTAAGTGATGCTATATTTATAATTGTTTTGATTCGTTTCATGAGTTTTTTACAATTTTTCACAATCTTTAATTTTTGTTAAATTAACAAAAGGTATATCACACAGCCACCTACAGTACGTCTGTCCGGTCTGTAGCTACGGGGTATCCGTGAGAGGGGAAACGATATTCTCTCCATGTTTTTCGTAAAAAATTAGACGACGCGTCCCATCAATAAAAATTCGACAAATTTGCAAGTAGCCAATAAAATGAGTGGGCGGAGCGATTTGCGGTGACGTACTCGTCAAGTCGACGTATAAAATATATTGCTGTTTATTTAAATGTTTTTTGTCCGCATTCCTTTCATAGACACAGATCCAGCAGACGTACTGTATATCTTTTCAAATAAGAAAGATCTACGAGCCCTAACAACTATATGTTGGGACAAGGTCATATTTTGGAATTATTGCCCTGGTTTTTCAAAATGACTGAAAAATATATGTTTATTTTTTTAAATATAAACATAGCCATATATCCTAAACAATTTGACAATATTTTTATGAATTTGTAAATCAATCCATATTTACAGTAGCGGATTTTGTTCATAAAAGGACAAATTTGTCTGACAACTAAATGTTGGGACAAGTATTTTTAAATAATTAATATCATAGGCGGCTTTGCTATAAACGTCACAAATGTCGCAAACTGTTTACTTCAGCATTGACAGCTTGTAAGTGACTCGATACTTTGAGTAGTGAGGCTTACTGTAAGTAATTTTAATTTTATTAATTTTCAATTTTGTTAATTTAATCCAAAGTAATGGTCCGTGGAAAAACTACAAATCAAAAACTACGCGAAATTATCATTCGTCAATACAGTACTGGAAAAACAATTCGAAAAATCTCTGATGATTTAAGTATTCCAAAAACCACGGTCTTTAATATAATAAAAAAATACGGCGAATCTGCCAGTGTAGGCGTTAGAGGTAAAAGTTCGGGAAGGCCAAAAGTTGTATCTCAGAGAGATTTACGAAATTTAGTAGAAATTTGCAAGTCTGCGAGAAGAAGTACTCTTCGCGAAGTAACAGTTAAATGGAATACTGTAACTGGATTAAATATATCAAGATAATGTTGCCGAAAATATATCCATAAATGCGGTCTGGGGTTTTACAAGGTAAACTTTATTTTGTGTGGATACTCAATTACCTGAAGATTATTGATACAAATTCTTATTTAGGCCAAAGAAAAACCGCTACTGACAGAAATTCAAAAGAAAAATCGCTACAATTGAGCAAAATCTAAATTATCGTGGACACAAAATGATTGGAATAAGGTCATATTTAGCGATGAGTCTAAATTTGATGTTTGCGTTGGAGTTTATCGAAAAAGAATAATACGAAATAATGCAGAAGCCTTTCATAAAGATTGCTTAAAGAGGGTTGTTAAATTTCCTAAGGGGATTATGGTTTGGGGTTGCATGTCAGCAAGAGGTTTGGGCAAATTAAATTCTATAGATGGCACTGTTAACGCCCAAAAATATAAACATATATACTTGAGACCTCACTTTTGCCTAGTGCTCAAGAATTGTTTCCAAACGAAGACTATATTTTTCAACAAGATGGAACATCGTGCCATTCAGCAAAATCAACTAAAAATTGGTTCGGTAATAATAATATAAAATTTCTATCCTATCCTGCAAGTAGTCCGGACCTCAATGTTATAGAAACTGTGTGGCATTAAGAAACCACCCTCAACGAACAATTTTTGATTTGCGGACAAAACTGCAGGAAATTTGGGATAATTTTTCTCCTCAAATGTACCAATCTTTGGTAAATACAATGCCATTAAGAGTTCAGGCAGTTGTTAAGGCGAAAGGTGATGTAACTCCGTATTAAACGAAATTTCTTGTTGTGCTGTCCCAATATATAGTTGTCAGCAAATTTGGCTTGGAATTTGGCAAAATAAGCTATTATCAAAAGTGATTTGTTTGCAAAGTTATAAAAATATAGTAAAATTGTCCAGATCATATTGCAATGTGTGAATTTAGAATAATAAACAAAATAAATTGAGTCGTTTTAACACATTATTATTTTTATTGCAAAAAAGACCTTGTTCCAACATATAGTTGTTAGGGCTCGTACTGACGCAATCACATAAAAATTAAAATATCTAGGAAAATCTTTGTCTGAGGGGTAAGCAACCTTAATAATATTTTGAAGATATATAAATTCCCCATTAAACATCGGAAAAATATACTGGGTGTTCCATTTAAAAAAGGAGTAACATGCTTTTAAAAGCTTTTAAAAACTCACTTTGCTGAAAGAGATCGAAAGACAGAAATCGATTAAATGAACTAGAGACTTCCCAGCTACCTACTCCTATTAATTTGTAATAACTGTGGTGCCTCTACAACTAATGCCCGGTGTGGATGACCTTAAATTCCAATGAGAGCACACAAAACAGCCTTTACATTCGCACTGATTTGTAATGCAGAACGACATACATCGCTTACACAGAGCGTTTATTTCTGCCAGTCTTGGATAACCTTCGTTTCGATCGCCAGACCTGAAAACTCATCCGATTTCACGCCTATCCGACACAGAATCTTCAAAACGGACGCTCTCCTATTATAGATCATAATTACAAATAAAATGACGAGCGACTGCTGGCTCTTTATTTTTTATTTGCGAACGATCAGTTGGAGGGCAAATTTTTCTCTATAATATTGTGTGTGTGAGCATTGAGACTAACAGTCCCAATAAAGTTACTACTATAATTTTACATTCATTGTCGACTACTACTGCTAGGCCAGTATAAGCGAGGATAAAAATAGGGTATTACCTCCGAATTCTTGGCACCCACACCGATTAACGTGGAATTTTAACAGTGAATAGAGATATATGTATGAAACAAAAGTTACATAGTAGCGATGTGTGCTTTTACCCTGGGGGTGAGTGCCACCCCTTCTCGGGGGTGAAAAATAAATCATCTATTTTAATTGCAAAAATTAATAAAGGGATGAATTCTAAGTAAAAAATGTTCTATAACATTTTTTCAGAAAATTAATATATACCGAGTTATTTAGGATTTTAAATGTTGATTTTTCATCTAAAAACTGCATATTTTTCTGAATATTTGGGAAAAAAACAGCAAATTTCGCCTATTTTTAAAACGCTCCCTAATTCCATTATAATCTATTTTAGACAAAAAGTTTTCAGATAAAAGTTGTAGATAATCACATCCTTAATGAGACTGTGTGCTCTGTTTTTTCTAAAGCCTGTCATATTTGACATATGACATAAACATATGTTTTTTTTAAATGGAAACCATAGTTGGCCATGACTTCATAAAAAGCGTAATTTTTAAAGCTTTCCAGCGATAAGCTATAAAATGTTTTTTTTTTTTCGAAAAATTACTGAGATATTGCCAATTCTTATCTTGTTGACTAATGTCACATAGTTGGTATGGTATTCTTATTCTATTATGATTTATAACTTATAAAAAAAAAGAATATTTTTTAAACGGTTCTTTATAATTTACATTAAGCAAATTAAAACTTAAAAAACTACTAATACACTTTAGGTCATTTTAGTAAATGTTCAAAAATTCCGCCGAGTACATGAAATGCATCTTTTTAAAACTAAATTACAAGTTTTTCTCACGTACCGCCTCTTTGAGTGCCTCTCTTGATTCAGAAGTTCTCTTATAAACCTTGTTAACCATAACCAGGTGACCGAGGAGGCCCATGCAATTGGTCCACCTCTTCCTATCCCTGAATCTACATAATTATGATATAAAGAAAGCGTATACTGAAAGTCATATTGGAATCACTCTATTGATGCGCGAGTCTCTAAATTTAATTTTTTTAACATGTCTTGAAAACCGTTCTCTTAAAGTTCACCGGTCAACGTATCCTCGAAAATGTATTGCCAAGAAAAGTTGAACTAATAATCCTACGCTTTTAGTCATTTGAAAAATTCATATTTACAATTTAGTTGGTTCTCGATAAAATATTTTTATTAGTATTTTAATAAAGCACGCTTTTAGATGTTTCAAAAAACTTTTAATAAGAGTAACTTTAACTCTACATATATGTTTCGGCTTGTTAGGCCTTTTGCCATAAAGAATTCTTTTGAGTTGCTAGATAATTTGAAAAATATTGAAGTTCCACATAATGCAACACTCGTTTATTTCGATGTCAAAAGCCTGTTCACTTCTATCCCGACCCATGAATTGTCCTCTATTATTTATGAACTAATTGATAAATCTAATCTTAATATAACAGTAAAAGCAGATTTAATAACAATTATTGAAACTTGTTTAGAACAAAACTATTTTCAGTATAACAATGAAATATTTAAACAGAAAGATGGGGTTACCGATGGGTTCCCCAATTTCACCGTTATATTCGCAGAAATATTTATGGCAGATTTTTGAAAAGAAGCTATTTAAAAACAAGAGTAGTTTAATATCAAAATAAATTATTGGGCAAGATATGTAGATGACATTTTTGTATTTGGTCAGGGCACCGAGAGAAATTTAAACAGTTTTTTAACATTATTAAATTCAATTAACCTGAGAATACAATTTACTATTGAAAAGGTATTAATACCATCAATTTTCTTGATGTTACAATTATAAAACAGTCTAATAGATTACAATTTGATATTTACAGAAAACCCACTACCACAGACACTGTAATACATAGTCAATCACACCAATCCTGGCAAATCATAATGTCACCCTTTCATAGTTTAATTCATAGATTAGTAATGTTTCCACTGAGCCCAGAGAATTTTAAAAAAGAGTTAAATATTATTAAACAAATCGCCATCAACAATGGATATAAATGTTCCCTTATTGATAATATGCTAAAGAAAAAACAAAAGAAAATATTAATGAAAAATTTTTATTTCGCTAATTCTAAAGACAATAACAATTATCGACTTTTAAACTACATTCCTAATTTAACTAACAAAATATCAAATAATCTCAATAAAATAGGTTGTAAAACTATTAACGTAAATAAAAGAAATTTAGGTCAAATTTTATTAAATAATAAAGAAAAAACTAATGTCAAAAATAAGTCGGGTGTATATAGGGTGGATTGCAATGATTGTGATGCCGTGTACATAGGCCAAACAGGTAGAAATTTAAATATAAGGATTAAAGAACATGTAAAGTCTATTAATAATCTCCAGCATAGTTCTGGTCTTGCAACTCATTGTATAGTAAATAATCACAAAATTAATGAAAACTCAATTAAGTTACTACTAGGGTTCCCAACTTGAGCATCGGCGATTCCGGGACAATTATTTTTAAGTTTTTAAATAATTGAAACAAAACATTAAATATTAGAAATTCAAATATATTATATGTAAATGTGATTTTTTTGGTCCCGGCCAAGGCAAAATTTTCGCCGGGACAACTTTCTGATTCCTGGTTAATCCCGGTCAAACCGGGACGGTTGGGAACCCTAGTTACTACACAGAAAAACAAAAGGTAGACGCTTAAATTACATTGAACAGTTAGAAATACTAAAATCTGTTAAAAACGAAAATGATGTTAACGACCAACAAGGATTTCTAAACACATTTTTATTTACCCCTATTGTAAACTCTCTGAACCCACCCCCATAGCAAATATATATATAGTTACAGTGTAGTTAGACGATTAGTTCTTAAAAAACTCTTGAAAAAGGCCTAACAAGCCGAAACATACATGTAGAGTTAAAGTTACTCTTATTAAAAGTTTTTTGAAACATCTAAAAGCGTGCTTTATTAAAATACTAATATTTCAACGATGTTTCACAAGGAACCAACCACAGCTTCAGTACAAATATTTTTATTTGGATGTGACAGTTTGATATCTCTAGGAGCAACGAGCGCGACGATTGAACTTGTTTCCATGGCTAACTAAGTAAAATTGTTTAAAAAAAATAAGGATTGGCTATAACTCAGTAATTTTTCGACAAAAATAGTATATTGTTTTATTAGATCCCTTAATTTAAAGCCTTAGATTGACGATTTGATGACGTCAGTCCACAAAAATAGTTTTTTTCTGGGCTATTTTTGAGAAATTTAAAATAGAAAACCATATGTCTCCAATATCCTTTGGCACATTATGCCCTAATTTTCTAGAATACGAGCCCTAACAACTATATGTTGGGACAAGGTCATATTATGGAATTATTGTCCTGGTTTTTCAAAATGACTGAAAAATATATGTTTAATTTTTTAAATATAAACATAACCATATATCCTAAACAACTTGACAATATTTTTATGAATTTGTAAATCAATCCACATTTACAGTAGCGGATTTTGTTCATAAAAAGACAAATTTGCTGACAACTAAATGTTGGGACAAGTATTTTTAAATAATTAATATCATCATAGGCGGCTTTGCTATAAACGTCACAAATGTCGCAAACTGTTTACTTCAGCATTGACAGCTTGCAAGTGACTCGATACTGTAAGTATTGAGGTTTACTGTAAGTAATTTTAATTTTTTTAATTTTCAATTTTGTTAATTATTTAATTCAAAGTAATGGTCCGTGGAAAAGCTACAAATCAAAAACTACGCGAAATTATCATTCGTCAATACAGTACGGGAAAAACAATTCGAAAACTTTCTGATGATTTAAGTATTCCAAAAACCACTGTCTTTAATATAATAAAAAAATACGGTGAATCTGCCAATGTAGACGTTAGAGGTAAAAGTTCGTGAAGGCTAAAAGTTGAATCTCAAAGAGATTTACGAAATTTAGTAAAAAATTGCAAGTCTGCGAGAAGAAGTACTCTTCGCGAAGTAACAGTTAAATGGAATACTGTAACTGGTTTAAATATATCAAGAGAATGTTGCCGAAAATATATCCACAAATGCGGTCTGGGGTTTTACAAGGTAAACTTTATTTTGTGTGGATAATCAATTACCTGAGGATTATAGATACAAATTCTTAATTAGGCCAAAGAAAAACCGCTACTGACAGAAATTCAAAAGAAAAATCGCTACAATTGGGCAAAATCTAAATTATCGTGGACACAAAATGATTGGAATAAGGTCATATTTAGCGATGAGTCTAAATTTTATGTTTGCGTTGGAGATCATCGAAAACGAATAATACAAAGTAAAGCAGAAGCCTTTCATAAAGATTGCTTAAAGAGGGCTGTTAAATTTCCTAAGGGGATTATGGTTTGGGGTTGCATGTCAGCAAGAGGTTTGGGCAAATTAAATTTTATAGATGGCACTGTTAACGCCCAAAAATATCGACATATTCTTGAGACCTCACTTTTGCCTAGTGCTCAAGAATTGTTTCCAAATGAAGACTATATTTTCCAACAAGATGGAGCATCGTGCCATTCAGCAAGATCAACAAAAATTAATTCGGTAATAATAATAAAAAAGTTCTATCCCGTCCTTCAAGTAGTCCGGACCTCAATGTTGTAGAAACTGTGTGGCATAAAATGAAGCAATATTTAAGAAACCACCCTCAACGAACAATTTTTGATTTGCGGACAAAACTGCAGGAAATTTGGGATAATTTTTCTCCTCAAATGTGGCAATCTTTGGTAAATACAATGCCATTAAGAGTTCAGGCAGTTGTTAAGGCGAAACGTGATGTAACTCCGTATTAAACAAATTTCTTGTTGTGCTGTCCCAATATATAGTTGTCAGCAAATTTGGCTTGATTTTGTCAAAATAAGCTATTATCAAAAGTGATTTGTTTGCAAAGTTATAAAAATATAGTAAAATTGTCCAGATCATATTGTAATGTTTGAATTTAGAATAATAAACAAAATAAATTGAGTCGTTTTAACAAATTACTATTTTTATTGCAAAAAAAGACCTTGTCTCAATATATAGTTGTTAGGGCTCGTAAATATCTAAATAGATATAGAAATTAAATAGCACAAACTATCACAATACAATAATACTAACGTAAAACTATTAAAAAAGAAGAGCGGAGAAAGCCTATTAAGTCCATTTTTCTAAATTAAAAAAACGCGGTCCAGTAAATCGCGTTTGTTATCGGTACATGAGAACCCGGAACATCGCTATTGAACCGCGTAAAAGGTTATTGTGACATTTTTTTTTCTCGTCCAACTATTATCGCCCATTGGGCAATATTGCGTCCACCGTCCAGTGGGTCGGCCATAGCTAGAATGCCCAGCTTTCTATACACGATTAGGCCGTGGATCCTTTATACATAATTTAATTGCATATTGTATGTTTGCGAAAAAATACAAAAAAAAGTCGCACAAAAAACATTAAAATATGATTATTTCCTCTCATTTAATCTTTTTAGAATTAGATATGGAATATATGAGTGATGATGTTAATAATAGATATTGCATACAGATTCGATTTTTATGCCTAGCTTGTCGCTCTATTTATTTAGTAGTAGGTATTGCAAAAATGTATTAGGTTGCAAAAATTTGTTAGGTTGGTAAACTACGGTAAAAGCAAATGATCTAACTAGAAAAGGAGCGAACACTCCACTAACCGGACCAGAACCGTTCTGGTTCCCAAGTGGAAACCAACTTAAACCGGAACTCAAGAACATGGAAGACACCATCCGTAACCTGGAATGGGAATCTTCAAACCATCTGAGACACTTGAAGAAATTTGTCAGAATCTACGACTAAAAAAAATCAAAAATTTTCGTTGATTTAATTAAAAACCATCTTCGCATTGTCACGGGGTTTTTAACAGGACACTGTCGTCACTGTCTCCTTAACGAACACCTCAATGGATTGGAGCTAAAAACAACGGCGAATGCAGATTCTGTGGGTAAAAGCCAGAACACCTCATCACTGAATGCGCCGAGACGACAACCATTCGTGCCACAAGCCACAAACTTTGGTACGACTGATATCGGAGATTGGGAACTAACCTCTATAAAACCGTCCCAGATATTGGCTTTTGTCAAAGCCCGGAGACTGTATGATGAGTTATAACTCAAGAGAAGGGGACACAATAGCTCTATAATGTCGCGATGATTAACTTCTCCCCTCCCATACAATCTACAATCCATTAGGATAAAAAAGAGACCATATTATCCTAATGGAAAGTACACTGTCAGAACTGTTACGGGTTTTTACACTATCGCTATTTGCTTTAGCAATAAAATGTGTAAAAAATGTCTATACCTATGTGACGGATTCATCTCTCCAAAAAAATCCTTTATGGGTATTTCGCCACGGCACTGAAAGAAAATCTACAAAATAAAATAGTTATTAAAAAAATTTTAAATGTTAGAATTAAAGAACATAAAGATTATTTAAGAAAGGGAGATTTTCACAAATCTAAGATTTGTCAGCATTCATGGAACACAGGGCACAGAATAAATTTTAACAACGCCAAAATTATAATGAAAGAAGCGATAGCCTCTAAAAGAAAAATAAACGAGGCTTTTTTAATACAATATACAATAAAAATAAATGTATTACTAATAAAAATTAATGTATTACTCATGCATCTGTAGATGTTAGTACTGTATGGCAATCGCTTCTTTGATTTTAAAGATCATAACATAAATAAACATAACATACGTCAAAATTAAAAATAATCATACAGAAAGTTTGAGGCTTTTTACTTTTTAAGTTATTAAGGAATTATTGTCATCAGGTAGTAATTGTTAATTTTGAAGTTTAACTTGATATAATGTCATTTTAACAGAACGTCAAAGGTTTTTGTAGACCTATTTGTTGCTATTTGTTTCATTTATGTATGAGACGTATCTTGGACGTATCTGTTTTAAAAAATTAAAGTGTTCTCGAATAGTTGCTTAAATATTTTGAATAGTTTTTCTTTATTCTTTGTGTTTTTTTTTGCTTCCGACGCACAGTGGGCAAAAATCCAGAAGTATGTTGCAAAAATTCTTTTTTTGTACGATTTCATTCAAATTAGGTAAAAACATTCTATGCTAGTAGCCCGTGAACCCAGTTAGTTTTGGCTGACTTGAGGGTGGCTGGGGGTGGTGGGGGGGATTCATAAAATGGAAAAAATCATCTATTGACTAATACAGCTACCAAAAGGCGGTAAGAATATTTTATATTTCACTAAATTTTACGATTTTTGGCAGAGCCAAGATGAAACAGACAAATATTGAGCAATTATTACTCCTCCGGCATATACAGGGTTTGTTTTATATATTGACAACCTCTGTATCTTTTTTATTCGACGTTTTCGAAAAAAGTGTCTTGAATAAAAGTTTAATGGTTTCGAATACATTTTTCAAAACAGTCTTCTTTGCATATACAGGGTGCCTTATAAATCCTGTGCGTGGCCCAACTTTCTTATTTCAAATTAGTACCCAATTTCTTATTTGATTTTTATTTTCTCCTAAAAATCCTAACTACTTTTTATGTAGCATAGCCTATACCCTTGTTTATATATTCTTCTATACCTAATTTGAAATAAGATAGTTGAACCATGCCCAGACTTTTTGAAGCACTTTGTATATGCAAAATAGACTTTTTTGGCAAATTTATTCAAAACCACTTTCATTTGAGACAGTTTTCGGAAACGTCAAATAAAAAATATAAAGGGGGTGTCAATGTATAAAAGACAACCCTGAGTATACTAATCCAATCTATTCAAGATTGTTTATCATTTCAATAAGTTGGGTCTCTAATAATACCAGACAATATGTGAACAATATTTTATTATTATATTTTAAATAAGTAACCATATTCTGAGAATTAAACAATGATGATTTAGAAAATAACAGAACTTATACCTATTAAAAATATCTAAATTTTATTTTACCATTTACTATTTACTGATATTTTGTTTTATAACAGCTGGATGCAATGGTCACGAAGTGCACACATTTTTAAATCTGAAAGAAAAATCCATTTCATTTAATTTAAAAAATTTGGTACTGTCAAAATTTGTCAATTTGTCAAAAAATGTCATTTGACATTTATGACATACCTCTTCGGAAATCTTGAGAAAAAATACGTAACTTTATATTTCAAGTTCTTCTCTAGCTACTATAACAATTAATTTATGAGAAGTATCCACATAAAGGATCTTACTATACACATACGCATGGAGGCTTACGCTTCCAATAAATTTAATGTTGCGATTTTTTGCGATTTTTTTTGCGACTCAACTTTTCTAAGATAGAATATATGCCACTATCAAAAATACCTTAAATGATTATGTTCTACTTTGACCTTTACCTAGTTTTTATCCAAAAAATCAAAATAAAAGATACTTTTTTACTTACCTTGACATTAAATTTACCGCAACCGGGATTCTACGTAAAACACGTTATGACAATTTCACAATAATTATTGACAGCAAGCTAAGGTCGTCCGATTCAATTGTTATAATACTGTGTCACTTGAATGCAACGCCTACTATTTAAAAAATTGTAGAAAAAAGGCAGTTATTGGACACAAATTAACTGAAAATGTAGGTTTTGCGCAAAGTTCGTTTTATAGCCCCTCGAAAGAGACTCCGAATATATTTTTTTGTTAGTTTTATGTGGTTTTAGATTATATTTATCAATATAACTTATGTACAAATACAAATTTGTAATATTCCGCAGAAATAAATAAAACAACATAAATAAAACAAACTATTTTATTATTAATAACACTTACCAAATTTTATAGGTACCTTAAAGGTTGATTAATTAACTTTAATCTTAATTTTTTAAACCAGTACCTTTGGCATTATTTTTCTTGTGCAGTACTAAAATCTATTATTTACTTATCGTGTGATGTCGATATTTTACAGCTACTCCAGTTTTTAGTATGTGTTTAGTATGGTCCTTCTACCATATTCGAGATGCACTTATCTACGACGAGATGGTATACGAACTTTAATGATGGTAACTTTATTGGTGTATAAGACTTTTTGCCTGGGCAGCGAGTATTTAACCATAAACTGTGCTCTGGGTCTACAGTTACTTTTCACTCGATTTTTCCTCCATTTGACTTCAAAAGACACAAAACACACGTAATAACACGAATCAAAATGCATCATCTTCCAAAACGCAGGGTATTTGACAAAACTGACAAAAGTTGACACAAAATTATCAAGAACGGTAAACTAATTATTTATTAGGTTAACTCACGGGGATGTCACTTGTATGGGAAAACAGGCAACAGTCAAATTTAAACGTGCCAGGACCAACGACAAAGAAAGCAACATCTGCCAGGCATTGGCTTTCTTTGTCACTCACACTGTTTAAATCATGATACCGCGGCCATTTTGCCAACAAAGAAGTTGACCGGGCTGTCCTGGCAAGTGATTTAAAACAATTTTGCTTTTTTACAATATTAAATTACCATTTGGATGTATTTAATGCGATTATTCAGTTAACTGGTAAGTCAGAAATTACACACAAATACTTTATTCGTAAATACAACTAAGATGTAAACGTATTTTTGTATTTTTAGATTTCAACTTTTGCAAAGACCCGCCGATAGAACTTGCCTGGCAGCGTACCTATTTAACTAAACGTATTATTTCCTGATTATAATATCAAAACACGTAAGTACCTCTATAATTTATGATGAAAAATGATTTTGATTATGTTTTATATTATTTAAATACTTTCTAACCTCAAATAATAGTAAGATCCTTGTTTATATCGCACAGCCCGTTCAAAACTGTATTGTCTTCAAAAAATGTTTACAAAACAAACAATTATTACAAAAACAATGTCCTTTTAATCTGATTTATACCTCAGAAGGATGCCAGTAAAATTTTATTAAATCAACATTATATTATTTGGCCATTAATATGCAAAAAGGAGCATATTGCTTTAACTTAAATTTTCTTTTACTTCTCCTGACAATGTTCTCTATATTCTCTATTTTGACTTTTGAACGGGATGTGCGATATATAAAATACATAATATATCCAAGGGTATGATCTGATAAAAGTATTTTTTGATGCATTTTTTGGTTGTTTATGCACGTTGGCTTGGTTTATGTTTTATTCAGCTTATATTTATTTGGTATAACAGTTTTTTTTTACCTTTGGAATGGCATGCATTGAGGCTAGATAGTGTTTCATTAGATCATTAAAGGAATTTAAATTAGCATATATTTTTTGTGATATTAGTGTGTTATCATGATACAGGTAGCATAGTGCCTTATGCATGTTATTTACCTATTATATACTTATGTATTATCAGTAAATAGATGATAACATACTACTAAAATGTCTTATTAATAGTATGTTTATCTCTCCAATTCACTAGTTATTTGCAATGTATTTTGAACTAATTTAAGTCATTAATTGATCATCTTTCTTTTTCAGGTTCCGGGATATTCTTTTTCATTGTTAAATAAATATATATATATATATATATATATATATATATATATATATATATATATATATATATATATATTTATAATATTATTGTAATATAAATCGCAGCTCTAAAAAATAAATGATATTGTTTACTAATGTGTAATTTATTTACTATGAATTTTCTCTGAAAATAATAAGCCCTTTAATAATATTGATTTGCTGTGTAAAGTTAATAAACATATTTTTTTAATACATTAAATTATATTAAAGTAATAAAAATCTGTTTATTAACTTTAAACAGTAAGTCAGTGATTCTTATAAAAATATTTTTTTAAAAATTTCCCCTCTTTTAAGCCCCGCCCCTCCAATTCCCCTCAATTTAGCTAGTACTGCCAGGCGACACCAGGTGGCGTCTGTTTCCATTTTTTAACATGAAGTTAGCATTTCTTTAATGTACCTATTCTCTGGGTTAACTGTTCTTGCAAAATTATAACCTCTAATTTGGCAAGACGTTGACAAGCGTCAAAAATCTAAAGGCGAGTTCATACGCATCGGCGTCCGTTTGTCGTTCATCGTTCCGTCAAACCAATAAAATTAAAATACGATCTGTCATTTTTGAAATAAACCAATAAAACTGGTTAAAAACAACAAGAGACGACGCATGACGGATTTATATTTAAACCCATCCATAGTTAACTTAAAAATTATTAGAAACGTTTTTTAGTAAAATAAATAGATTGATATGGGACGTCATCTGCTTTTCTTCTGTCATGTTCTGTCGAAATCTTACTTGAGAAAAAAAACAGAGTATAGCTTCTATTACGTATAAAGTCAAAGCTTATAGAAACATATTATTTTTAAACCCCATTTGCTTTATGCAGCATTGTTGCATAGAGAACTACCTACTAATCTAGATCATTGGAATTTTTATATTTTAAAAGATAATCATATTTTTTTTGTTTTCCAGACTAGAAAGTATGTCCAAATAGTTTTGGTCTAAAACCTGCCAAGTATATCACAATGAAAAGTTATCCCTACATTCCCAGTATGGTGCAAGCTATCACTGTCCTTACGGTTTTGAAAATGATGACTAAAGGTAATCCAAATTTATTCTTATATTTAACAAATTCTCTGTCATTAAACTGAATGTAAATAGAAATAAGACCCACTTTCACAAATTAAGTCAACTGATCGATTCATTGAATTCATTTCGCATGAATCTTTGAATAAGAAGACTAAGGAAGGAGCATATCAAAAATCTTAGGTACACCGCGATGGGCCTCAAATATGGCCGACTTAAATTCCGGTTTATCAGTGTCGTTCTAATTTTATTTAAAAAATGTAAAACTATGATGTATGGTAGACGTGGGGTAGACTCAATAATTTGTTATTTTATTTTACGTTGTGAATAAATGTTGGTAGTTATTAAAATTGTTATAAAAATATATAATTCTAATAAAAATAGATAAGTTATAATAACTATTTATTAACACAAACATCCGATACGCTACTGAAGCAGGTAAGTCAAATTAACGTATCTAAATTCTTTGACATCTAATCTTTGACAAGTAATAAATAAAAGCTAAAATGCAAGAAAAATATATAATTTAGTTAATTTAAGTGAATTTCATAAATGATCGGTTTACTACACGTATGTATATTATATAGTCACTTACTAGCGAAAAGTTGTTCCATTATTTCACTCAATTTTTGCCGAGATCTACCGCACGCTACACAACCAACTATTTTAGAGTCTTTTTCGATAAATCGCGATAGTGTCACTGTTAATTTAAGTTCTGCCACAATTTCCATCTAGATTTACTACCTTTATACAACTATCAGTAGTAGAATAAATAATAAATAACATAAAATAAGCTCCGTCAAGACTGACAAATCCACAAAATTTCAAATCAAATTCAAATGTGTCAAATGAATCGTCAAACAGAACTGTCAAGGATCCCCACCCTAGAGAGCTTTTATGGTGGCTTTTCCGCCCACCATACATAAATACATGGATAGCATTATGCTCCTTCCTTAGTCTTCTTATTCAAAGTTTAGATGAGTTGATTCATTTCGCAGTTGACTACGGTTTAACTTTTAGCGTTGAAGTGGTGTTTTTGAAATGGCGTCAAGTAGGCCTCAGAAGAAAATTCTGTAAAGTTTATTAATATTTATGAAAAATATGAGTGTATACGGAACACACAGAATTCGATATACGAAATTACTTAACTTGGTTTTTAATTCTGGATGGAACTTTTTCCAACCAAAAAATTGAATTGCTTTGGAAAGGATTTTTCGTCTTTTATTTAGAATCTCTAGTAAATTTATTTGCCTATTTTTTTACTCCCAGCTCAAACATCTTGCGGTTCTGGTTCCTTGAATGGCAAAATATTGTACGAACGATTACCCAATATACAATTGCAAGGATTTGATGACGATGTAGTTAGAGATACGGCACCACCATTTACGGTTCTAGAAAAATGTCAAGATATGTGTCTAAGGGATCGGTCGTCAAACAACATCGTCAGGTAAGCAAAGACATTTTTTTATTAGTCAAGCAGTTTAATTTTAATACCTCTTCCTTTTTTAAAAGCTTATATTTCCAATTTTTATAGGCAATGTGCTTCTTTTGACTTTCAACCGGGAAGCAGGATAGCAACATTCAACGGAGACCCTCAATATGAAGAAAGTACGTGCTACCTCACTGGAGAACAAGCAAGACCAGAAGGACTAGGAACCTTGATGCTTGCTCCTAATAGTATCCATTTCACCGAAGTTTGCATATCATGTAAGTAATTTAATGATTGTAAAGGGTGTCCCATTTTCGTGTGTTTCAAATCTCCATATCTGTGTGTATCATCTTTAGCTTCATAAAAAAGTAGCACAGTGATGTGAAAATCGCATCTTTGTAACCTAACACTATTCATAAACGAGAAACCCCATGAAAGACACGAAAATGGGACACCCTGTACAGAGGTAGCGTGAACCAATTGTATAACTAACTAATATCAGATTAAAAAACGATGATTTTATCACCCGGCCGGATAGCCCCGGCAGCTATGGCCATTAAACCAAAGTACTACTACATCTATATCTCTGAATACTGCTACTAACCAACAATTTGTTTTGTGTGGTCTGTAATCTGTTTATGTTTAAATGTTTTGTTCATTATTCATGTTGGGGATTTATTTTTAAATTAATGTTAATCGATAAAGAACCAGTAAACTCATAGAATATGTATTTCTTTTGCGTAATCAAAATTATCACTCTAAATTTTACATAACCAAATTATCACTCTAAATCGCTGTCTTTTTTAGACAGATGTCACTTGTCTCAATTCATTATTGAAATTCTCAGAATGTTGTTAACAAAAGTTTCATCTTAAAATAAAATTTTAATCAATCACAATTGTTTATCTCCATCATTTACCGGATTAATAATACAGAAATTACAGTCGAATTCCAAACAATTCGTTATTTATAGTGTAATTTACCATATTATTCTTTGTAGCTAGTAGAACAGAACGAGAATGTCCAAACCGTCGATACGTGTTCGAGAGGCATCCCAGGAAGAAACTCAAACTACCACCGGCCGATATCAAAGAAATGGCCGCGACCAATCGCAGCGAATGCGAAGACAAGTGCCTCAACGAGTTCAGCTTCGTGTGTCGCTCAGCTACATTCGATTTAGGGTTGAGGACGTGTACTCTGAGTCGATTTACTAGAAGAACTCACCCGGAGTTGTTGGAAGATGATCCTGACAGCGATTATTTGGAAAATACATGTTTGAATGGCAAGTATAACTAAATAACTTTATTTCTTAATAATTAATTATTATAGCCTGTGTAACCAGGGAATACATAATATGATAGTGACAGTTGTTGTTTGTCATTATAATTTACAGGTAAATATTGTATTTTCTGCCATTTCTTGGATATCCTCTGTCGAAATCTTTCCTGGATCGTTGGACAAACTTGTGATTATTATATTAAAATTTTATCATAATATATGTGTATCTGATACACTTTTTTTGGAAAATAAAATTGTTACTGTATTAAGGCGCATTCTCACGACTAGTGTACTTGACAAACATTTGTTATTGGAATATACTTGCCATGTCGTGAGAAACTTCCTTGGTCACTCGTCGCGTCCCCACTCTCTGTCGGTAAATATAGCCCGAGTCAAACGATTAATCGTACACTTGCCAAGTGTACTTGGCCAGCCTTGTCTACACTTGCCGAGGCGCAAAAAAACGACTGCGCAAATAATTGTACTGTTATTAGAATTTAGAATTTTAGAATTTAGAATGAGTGGGAGGGGGGTTAATCACTTCGACCTTACAGATCCATTGTGTCCCCCTTTCTTGAATCATAACTCATCATACAGTCCCAGGGCTTTGACAAAAGCCAGTATCTGGGACGGTTTTATAGAGGGTAGTTCTTCATCTCCAATATCAGTCGTACCAAAATTCATGACACGAATGGTTGTCGTCTCGGCGCACTCAGTGATGAGGTGTACTGGTGTTTCACCATCTTCCCCACAGAATCTGCATTCGCCGTTTCTTCTTAGTTTCAATCTACTGAGGTGTTCATTGAGGAGACAGTGTCCTGTTAAAAACCCCGTGACAATCCGAAGATTGTTCTTACTCAGACCCAGGAAGATCTGTGATTTTTCTTCTGTGGTCATAAGCCCTCAGAAACTTCTTCGAGTGTCTTAGACCATTGCAAGATTTCCATTCCAGGTTGCGGATGGAATCTTCCAAGTTCTTGAGTTCCGCCTTGAGTTGGTTACCACTTGGAAAGCAGAACGGTTCTGGTCCAGTTAGTGGAGTGTTCGCTCCTTTCCTAGCTAGATTATTTGCTTTTTCATTGCCTTCTATCCCTTGGTGAACAGGCACCCAGTGTAGGAGGACTTTGTTTTCTTTGCCTAATTTATTCAGCTTCTCTATGCATTCTTTGACCAATTTCGAATTGATTGATACTGAGTTGATCGCCTTTAACGCTGCTTGACTATCAGATAAGATGGCTATTTCTTGTTTCCGATAGTTCCTATCTAAAATAAGTTGTACGCATCTCTCGATAGCGTAGATTTCTGCCTGTATTGTACTGTTATAGCGTATGTCCGATTTATTTCCGGATCGTAGTGTTTTTCGAGTTAATTGCTGATAATTTAAAACGTTAAAACAATAATAAATTATGTAATATCAAATTTACATTAATAACTTCAATATTGGCGGCATACCTAAATCGTTCCCGCAGCAATAAATGGAGTGTAGACAAATGAAGACTACACGGGAAAACCCAGATATGTTACATTTTCATAGAAATTAAGATAGCGATACAACTTTATGGACAAATGTTAACGTCATTCGAGAAAAAAGAAAGCAATAATACGCTTAGCCCCAGAGATATTTCAGCTTGGTTATTTTGCCGTACAAGGGAAAAAACAAAGTAGTCCCCGCGTAAATGGTAAAATCCAGAGATGTCCTTACGCATGGGCGACAAGCATGCATCTTGTAATTAGTAATACATGTAGTAAATTTATATATTCTAATAAAAACCTACTTAAATATTAATTTTCTTCCTACAAGAAAAAAATAATAGTTTAGATTTAGGTTTTATGCAACCTTTAATTAGAATCCCTGGGTTTTCACCTGTTTTTTTTTGCATTTTGACATTTTTATTTCGGTATTTCAGAATATGGTGATAATTAACAATATTAATAATTCAGAATTGGTAGTAATATATATTTTTCTAACTATTCAACCGAAAATAACATATTTCTTTAAAAGCACGAAATTGCATTTTTTTCGTCTCCAATTAACATGGACAACTGGTTTTCCCGTGTAGCCTCCAAATGATGCTGTTTTGAAATTTATGGATTTATACAAAAATGAGCCCTTCATATGGATGAACAAACATAAAGAACATAGAAATCGTATTGCAGTGTACAGTAAAAGAACTTAAAAAGAAAAAAGAATCACTAGCAACGACAATTTCAGGACGACCGGTATCCATGGATGCGACTATACTGTTTACTTGCCAAGGATTTCAATGTTTGTGCTGGCGTACTTGTTGAAATGAACACGTTGTGTGAGCGCCACACTTGCCACTGTTGTTTACAAAATGGGGACAGGTGGGGATACTTGCCAAGGACGCAAATATTGGCGTACTTGCCAAGTAAACCAGTAGTGAGAGTGCGCCTTTAGATGTATCTGTTAATCGATGCTTTAAGTGTTGTTTTTTGATTATTATTTACAAAATAATTCACAAAGTTCAATATACAGGGTGTCAAAAATAGTATACTAAACTTCAGTGGGTAAATCTACAGATAGGAACTTTTTTTTAATTTTTATCTGTAGAACCGTACAAAAAACGTTTCTAAATTTTTACGTTTCTAAATTAGTTTATTGATGTTACATATACTGGGTGACAATTTGAAAACGACCAGTATTTAATATTACCTCTACCGATGATAGTATGAAAATTTTTGGCGAAACACCTCAATTTACATATCAAGGGGGACAATTTTTGAGGCATTTGTTGTCGTGTTACTTTCAACCCCTTGACACCCAGGGCACCTACCCCTAAAATTTTAAATGGCAACCCCTATTTCTTTTACCATTTTTGTATTCCTTATAAAATTCTACATAACTAGGGTTAGAAGGCAGGACCTCATATGACTTTTTTAATAAAATTTTATTATTATTTTTTTAAAAAACTTTAGCAATATTTTCACAAAAATAATTAAAAATATTTTATTTGGTAATAGAGCATTGATATTTCGGCTCTATAAGATAATTATTCATCAAAAAAATAATAATTTAATGTAAAATTAGGTATATTTTTTGGATTTCCTCAAAAATCCTATCAAAAATGATACGAGGTACTGCACTGTAACCCTCGATAAACTAATGATAAAATAATGCAGTTTATGTAGAATTCTATAAGAAACAAAAAAATGGTAAAAGAAATAGGGGTTGCTATTTAAAATTTTAGGGGTAGGTGCCCTGGGGGTCAAAGGGTTGAAAGTAACACGACAAGAAATGCCTCAAAAATTGTCCCCCTTGATATGTAAATTGACGTGTTTCGCCAAATTTTCATACTATCATCCAGGTAGAGCGTAGAGGCAATATTAAATACTGTTAGTTTTCAAATTGTCACCCTGTATATCTAATTTTTCTGTTTATGATTTTTCTGTAGCCGATAGACGATGCGATGGTTTGGCTGTATTTATAAAAGAAGAAAACAAACGCTTAGGAGGACCGTTCGAGGTGGACCTATTCACCAATTTGACATTAGAAGATTGTCAAATAATGTGTGTGCGCGCTGAAAAATATCTTTGCAGGTAAGGAAATCATATTCTGGAAAACTAAATTAAAAAATATTGTAGTTTAGAGCATAAAGTATACAAGTGGTTATGATTTCCAGATCAATCGAATATGATGAAATGACAAAACAGTGCACGCTCTCCGAAGAAGATTCCGTGTCCCAAAAAGACGACATCGGAGTTTCTAGCAGCCCTACTCATCATTTCTACGATTTCGTCTGTCTAGATAGCCGTAAGTAATAATACAGTATGATCAAAATGTGACCGAGCACATAAATACTTTTTTAAAATAGTTCAATATCTTAAAAATGAAAATGTTGAGACAAAAACTTACTAGCTTTGCTAAGAGAAAGACAGCTCTCATTTGTAACCAAAATTACACTCTATACATAAAATCTTTTATGGTTATGAATAGAGATAAAAATAGAGTTATTATTTTTAGCCAGAGGATCAGAATATCCAGATAATTCTGTAACGTCCCATCTTTTTACGGATAAAAAACCAGACACGGCATTTCAACGATACAGAAACAGCAGATTGGGAGGTAAGTAGTATACAGGTTGTTAATTTGTTTATTACTCGCGGCAAGAGCTTTATGGTTGAAATATGGCAACCTCGGCCCGCTCGTCGATAGACGACGCGACGGGACGAGTTGGCAGAAAACCCTGTAAGTGCATGCGTTCTCAATAGGCAGTGTTGCCATTCTGTTCCCCTATAAGTAACTGTCCAGTTAACAACCTGTATACAGTTTATACCAAATAAACTTTCAGTCACGTGATTAAGCTTGACCGGTACAGCGTTGCCCACTTTTATATATTTTCTTTTAATCAAAATATTTTAGGAAACAGAAATAAATTAATTATAAATATATAAACAGTTATTATTTAGATCAACAAAACTCACTTCCTTAACAGCACTTAAGAGACATGGGGTCATTACTATCGCTTTCCCGTTCAAAATATTCTAATAAAGTTGCATTGAGTTTTTTACGGCTATTAAGCTATCTTGTACACTTCGCACTTAAAGAGGTTCTAAAAAGAACATTGTTCGACTGCAAGATCTGTTAGTAAACACTATTTGTTTATCGAACGAACCAAAAACTCATAATAAAAAAATATAGAGTCAAAACGAATGACAATGTCAGGAAATAAATAAATAAATTATAGTGATAAAAACTTATAGTGATAAAATGTAAAATATTCAGATTTGTATCTAAATATAATCCTACAGTACTTTTAATAATAAAACTGCTGGGGAATGATAAAACCTATGATAATTTCGACTTCATTTACTAAAAATTGACATAAAACTTTTAAAAAAATTAACACTAATAATTATAGAACGATTAAACAAGGATAGAACTTTTCCAGACACATATCTATATCAAAAAAAAATTTCTCGAATTTTAAACTACACCATTTAAAATTCTTTTTACTCGATATAAAAATAATTACAAGCTTCTCAAGGCCAACAGGCAGTAAGCGGCATTAAAAAATAAAGAGTACGGACTAAGTAAATGACGTCTAGGGCTTGACCTCGCCAAAATTATCATCGATTGCCATTCCTCAACCATCCTTGACGCCGTTTTTTAATCGTACGGTATATAACTTCATAGGAGATCACAATTCGGAGATATCTGGTCGATCACTCAGTGAATGTCTGGATGAATGCTTGAGACAGCCCAGCTTCCAATGCAGATCTGCGGAATATAGTGAGCGATACAGAAGTTGCAGGTTATCCAGGTTTAATCAACGCGACGGCATGAGAATAATCTACGATGCAGATTATGATTATTACGAAAATCTTATGCGTAAGTAGTGCCGTTTTCTATTTTTTTCAACTATAATTAAATTTCAATCGCAAATAATATAGTGGGTGGAGATGGAGATGGTTCCAGACCAGACGGAGGAGGAGTTTACCATCCCGGAGACAGTGGCGGTACCTACAGACCAGGAGGTGGTTCTAGATATCCACCGGGAGAACGTTATCCTATTACGACGGGAAGTAGATATCCACCTAACGTGGATGACTACGATGACAGATATCCATCCAGAAGACCAGGAGGATATCAGGATAGGTATCCCACTGATGACAGGTAGCTATAAAAAAATTACAAGTTTATACAGATAAAATATACATCATTTTATGATCTCTCTATAGATATGGTGGTAGATATCCCTCGGATAGGTATCCTTACAGACCTCTTGGTCCACCAAGGTACCCACCATCTTCAAGCGGAGGAGACAAGTTTTATCCTGTAGATGACAGAGATCGCGATAGGTAATAAAGAGATTAATTTAATATTAATATAGGAGGCTGTTGAATTTTGTAAAGAACTTCTTAGGATAACCCTGTATATTGTACATTATCTTTATCTTATGTCCTAGGTATCCTTCTTACATTCTTCCATCAGGTGAAGGAGGCTTATATCCAAGGCCTAGACCAACCTACAGTGGAGGATATGGTGACAGGTACTGTATCTAAAATACCAAAATGATTTGGCCTCAAATAATAACTATAGTCTGTGAAACGAATAACTTTGAATTTGACAGTTCCGGCGGGCTTTCCTAGTGTTAATTTTATTAAGTTAGCAACTTGCGGCCATGCTGATGCAATGCCGTCTCAGAACAGCCATGGAGCGAATTTTATGACGTCACGCTAGTTGGATACTACGTATTAATAAATATGTTGTAGAATACATGGAAAACATAATTATTCCTCGTATAGGTATATCATTTTATGGATTCTATTCGACACTATTTTTTTCATATCACACAACACTGATGAAGGCTATAAACGTTAGCTATAACGTTTTTTTTAAACCAAAAAAAATAATGAAAACTTAATCAGCGTTTATATTTATTCATGAAATGAAATCATTTTTTACAAGAAGAGACCTCAGTGCGGATCTCAGAACTCGAATGGCCAGATGCTACGTCTTCTCTGTGTTACTCTATGGATGTGAGAGCTGGACACTGGATTCACAGACCGAGAAGAGAATAGAAGCCTTCGAAATGTATATATACAGACGGATGCTGCGAATCTCATGGGTACAAAGGATCACCAACAATGAAGTACTCCAGCGCATGCAGAAACAAAAAGAGATACTGAACACCATCAAGGAAAGAAAAATGCAATACCTGGGTTATGTGATGAGAGGTGGTAGATACGAAATACTGCGCCTCATAATAGAGGGCAAAGTGCAAGGGAAAAGATCAGTAGGATGACGCCAGAACTCATGGCTAAAAGATTTGAGGAGATGGTTTGAACGCTCGTGTGCGGAAATCTTCCGGGCTGCAGTTTCCAGAGCCACAATTGCCATTTGGATCGCCAACCTTCGGCAGGAGAGGGCGTGATAAGAAGAAGAAGAAAATCAGCGTTTTTCCCGAACCTAAATCCCAAGAAAATCAAAAATTTTAGAATAATTTTACATATAAAATGACATCTTTATTTCATAGCCATCGCTGACGCCTTTTTTTCTATGATATTGTATTATTTTCAAATATAAATTTTTCAAACATTGATGCTTTCAAAATATACATATAAATTTTGTGAATGTAAATAATACTATATCACTATTAGTGATTATATCACTATTAGTGATTATATCACTATTAGTGATTATATCACTATTAGAGTATTATATCACTATTAGTAGATATTGAATGTTTTTTGTTAAATTAGATCGATTTTCAAACCCCAAAATTTAAAATATATTTTACATTTTACCCATTATCTTATGTACCTAGTCATTATTTGTATATTGTAAAACATTTGCTGCATTTGTATGGTTCATAGTTTATTTGCCAAAGTATTTATTACTATAAATAGGTATATATATTGTATTTATTAACTGTATATTATGTATATCATGTAAACTATATCATTTTTAAAATACAAACCAAAAATACGAGGAATAATTATGTTTTCCATACTATTTATTAATCCGTGGTATCTAACTAGCGTGACGTCATAAATCTCGCTCCGAGGCTGTTCTATTAGAGACGGCATTGGGCTGATATTTAGAAATGTCACAAGCTGATGACATTTTACTTTTGTCAATTACGACATTTCGCGTCGATTTTTGCAAGAAGAGGAAGAACTGTCACTTGTTTTATTATTTTCCTTTTCTATTTCACGAAAGTAAAAAGAGTTACCTATCTGATTCGTTCAGGCACTTATTTTAAAGAATATCAGTAACTTTTTGGACAGAGGGATTTGATATTTGCCATGTTGGTAAAAAATAACGGTCAAAATTCAAAGTTATTCATTTTATAGACTATATAAACTAGAGTTTATTCAACGCCAAGAAGCACCAAACGCAAACAAATACATAAGTCATTCACGTTGAACAGAATACTATTATATCATTCTCTCCAATTTCCAGTTTATTCAAACATTTCCAATTATGGTGTAGCCTCCATTACATAATTAAATAATATTCTTTTAATTGGATTCATTGTTGTCTATTTTTGTGTATATGGGCCCAAGTTATCCCTGCCAATTTCCTGATATCATCCCATTTTAGGTTTGGACTTCTACGTCTCTTAGTTCCTCGTGGGTACCATGGCTATCATGCTGTAATTTTTGTGGTCCATCTTCTTGCCAGTTCTTCTTGTCAGGTGTCCTGCCTATTGCCACTTAATGAATTTAATTCTGTCTGGCATCTATTACCCGTATCTTTTGTCGTATCCACTCTATTATTTTACGGTCTCTCTGGGTTTTTTAGTTCCATCGAGTGTCGTATGACCTGAAGTTCCCCTATGATGTCGGTTTTAAGTGTATACCTAGGTTTCGTATGCATAGGTCATGACTGGTAGTACACAATGATCGAATGTTTTCTTCCTTAGATAAAGTGGCATTCTAGATCTGAAGATGATTGAGTTTCTTCCATAATATGTATTCCATGCTAACTTAATTCTTCAATTGATGTATTATCAGTCTAGTACAGTGTAGTATTAACGATACTACACAGTACTACACTGTAGAAATACTACACATATCAGTGCAGTAATAATATAATAAAATATTAGTGTAGTACTACCGTTCACGTGCATGCCTCATATATTTGTTTACCTTAGGTGCATCTTGGCATTAATTGGAGTAGATATTAATATATTATTCTTCAGGTATGGCAGTAGATACGGTGACAGGTACGACTATAAACAAGACAGTTTTTATGGAGATAGACTTGGAGGAAGGGATAGATATAATATTGATAGATACCCTGTAGGTGTAGGAAGATATCCTTCAGACAGAGATAGATACAGTGGCAATAGGGATAAATATTACCCGGATAGAGATAGATATAATGGTGGATATCGTAGTCGATACGATGAAGATGACCGATACAACGCAAGGTATTTAAAAAAAAACTTTTTCTTACAAAATGCGCTTCATTTGATATTCTACTTGTTAAAAAATATCGCTCTTATACAGGGTGGTCTGGAAATTCTGTATCGAAACATTGAATTTCTCAAATATCTATTTTTTTCATAATACTGAGAACTACGATACTCCGTTTCAAGTTTTTGCTAAACAAATTACAACGAGCAAAAAATGATCGTAAACTAAAAAGTGTAAAGTGTAATTAAAACCACTAATGTTGAGGTTGAAATGAAGCTTTAGTCTCTCTCAAACTAGTACTTTTTTCATAACTTTGAGAACTAGGATACACCCTTTCTATTTTTTGTTAAACAACTTGCAATGAACAAACGTCTAAGGATGTCGAAGCAATATTGTCAGTAAAATCTCAGTTTCGTTGTCGTATAGTCCTAAGGGCTGTGCACATTATCATACACGTATCGTTTGCAGTAACGTTTTGATTCCGAGAAATATTAATAAGCAGCAGGTATCGTATAATCGACTTTAATAATAGAATTTAACTTTTAGGTATGGTGATCGCTATAACGATCGCTATGGAGGTACTAGATACGGCGGAAACAATAATAGATACGATGTTAACAGATACGACACCAATCGATACAGTTACTATGGAGATGACCGAGATGGTGGCAGCAGATACTTTTTTAGACCACCGTCACCGGATCGGCGACCATATGGTAAAGTTACAAAAATTACAGGGTGTCCCGTATAAGAATGCACATTACAGGGATATCGTAAACCAGAAGAGATACAGAGATGACTAAATTAGAGAGAAAATGCGTCTTGCTGAACCCTACAACGTCATGTCTCAAAATCTAAAAAAAAATCCGATTAACTTCCGAGGATATTTCAGAAAACATGAATTCTCCCGATTTCGTTTATTTATTAGAGTCTCAATCTGACGTTTCATTTTTGAGATACCATCATCAACTTTACTTTTTTAAATAGGGAACTAGATTTTATATTTAATTTTGTAAACGCTTATGATCTCCTAAGTACAATGATGCAGCACACTTGACTAAAAATGTATAATAAAGAATATTCTCATAAGAGAGAGGCAATGGGTTTGGGAGAGATGTGTACATACATGGTATATCTATTATTTCGTATATTTTTCATTTTATTGATTTTATGGAAAGCGCTGTTCATTAAAATGTTGTATCCTATGTTATAGGGCTTGTTTCTCTCTACAATTTCCAGTCTCACAATGTACCGTTTGTGTCCGGGAAGGGATCATAGTTTTATAGTTGTCGATTTTCGAAAAAAATCAGTACATGTATATTATTTCGTATATTTTTCCTTTGATTGATTTTATCGAAAGCACTGTTCAATGTTGTATCCTATGTTATAGGGCTTGTTTCTGTCTACAATTTCCTGTCTCACAATGTACCGTTTGTGTCCGGGAAGGGATCATAGTTTCATAGTTGTCGATTTTCGAAAGAAATACATGGTGATTCACGGCCATGGCACGTTCGACGTTTATGGCGAACCGGTGTTTTTTGAAAATTTGGATTTTTACATAAAGGCACCTGCCCCACCTTTCTAAAATATTTTCAGCATTACAGTGTTGCCGCATCATTTGAAAAGTGGTAGTATCTTTCTTATTTTAAATAAAACATCCAGTATATTATTACTTTTTTGGAAACTACTTTCATATCTCATAATTTTTCTATTATACTAACCTATACCTATCTCAAATAGTTTTTGAGATAAAAAATGAAACATATATGTGTAAAATTAACAAAAACATGGGTAAAATCATGAATTAGACATTTTTAAAGTTGAAATTTGCATTATAAGTTAACGAAAGTCGGTATATTCGATCTGTCTAAATGATTGGATATCAAACAGGGAGATCAGAAAAAATAATTATTTCCGTTTGTTATAAAATCGTTCAAATTATTGTTATTTTAAATTCAAGCCTATGTATATTATTTAAAAAAACGAAACCCAACCGATATTGCTTTTCAACGATATATTATGTTCCTATACCTAAACCTTCTAGTTCCTTCAGTAAAGCCATTTAAAAGATAATAATTCTATTATAATTGTTTCATTTAAAGAAAATTTTTACCAAGACAAATATTCAAACCTTATAAGTATCAATTAGATTATACGTTCTAATTTCTAAAATTATTTATCTCTTTTAGTTTACGTGATTCCTATAGTGTACCTTCTTATATAGATAAAAACAAATTATAAACTCAATATTATTTATCTTTAGGTCGCCCTGTAGAAACTCGACCACCACTAGCACCCAGTTCGATTGGATACGATGCTAGACCACCTTTGGGACCCTACACCAATCGCAGACCTCTATCGCCTGGACCAGATGGACCCATCTACGATGGTCTGGGGCCTGTTGGACCCGGTAGACCATACGCATCGAGGTATCTGTGTTGGGATAATATTTGTATTAATTATTGTACTGTAACATACAGAAAGTAATAAATGTGATGGACAATCGGTTATGAAAGACCTTTTTTCAGACCATATTATCATCATCATAATCATCAACCAGCCAATAAAGTCCACTGCTGGACGTAGACCTCCATTTGTTTCTATAACTTGAGCAATTTGTATCTTTGATTTTTCTCGGTCGTAAGTTCTGAGAAATGTCTTCGAGTGTCTTAGACTGTTCCCAAGTGAAGGATTCCCATTCCAGGTTACGGATGAAGTCTTTCAAGTTCTTCAGTTCCGCTTTAAGTTGGTTTCCACGTGAGAAGCAGAACAGTTCTGGTTCAGTTAGTGCAGTGTTCGCTCCTTTTCTGGCTAGGTCGTTTGCTATTTAATTGGCTTCAATCCCTTGAGGAGCTGGTATAGTGAGTACGAAGACTTTATGAAAGAGAGGTCTCTATATCTTTGAGATTCCATTTCATAATATACCCTAGATGTCCCCAAGTGCACCCAATTTCATCCAGCTTCTGTGGATGCGTTTTAAGTTATACATACATACCGCCATTACTCGTTGACGAGTATTTGACAAGCATCAGAAGATGGTCACGGAATGCGTTTTCTTTCATGAGCTTTTCTGTGAGTGAAAAGCCCGATACGTGATGTTATCTGTCTACCGCACTCCAGACATTCAAAAATCTCATTGCTTTGTTGCCTCTTTACTTTTTGGTTGTCGCTCTTAACTGACTTTACAGTTCTTCTCCATTCCGTTCTATTGTGAGCTGCCTCTTCCCACTCATTCTGCTTGTTAATTCCCTTTAAGTTTTCGTGGAAAATATCCTTGAACCTTTTGAGTTGTCCACCCGGCCGCCTCTTACCGTCTACAAGCTCACCGTAAAGCAGAGATTTTGGTATGCGGTTTTCTTGCATTCTGCATACGTGACCAGCCCATCTTAAGCGGGACTTTGTAATCATGACTTCAATACTCTCGCAGTTAGCTTTTTCAAGGACCGATACGTTTAAGACGTGATGGAACCATTTTATTCTTAAGAGTTGTCTAAGACGTCTCTGTTGCAACTTATTTAATGCGTTCATATGTCGGCGGTACGGCACCCAGGTTTCGCTTCCATATAACATGGTGGGAATTATTATCGCTCGGTACACCGCAAGTTTCGTTTTTGTGCTCAAGTCATGATTGTAGAAAACCCTGTCTTTTAATTTCCAGAATGCTCTCAGAAGTCGATATTAGCCTTTTCCGAAATCAAACTACCGAGGTAATTGAATTCCGCTACATATTCCAACAGTTCATCTCCGATTTTTATAGCATTGTTGTGATCTTCCGGGGGAGTGCACATGATTTTAGTTTTATCGATGTTCAGCTTCCAGTCCCAAGGCCTCGTATGGCCATGTATATGTGTTCAACATTTCTTGCAATTGCTGTAGCGTATTTGCAACTAGAGCACAGTAATCAGTGTATTGAAGTTCTGTGATGAATCTTGTACGTGTTTTTGCCCTGAGTCTTTTTATGTTGTACAGACCGCCGTCGTATCTGTATCTAATGCCCAAACCTCTCTCCTGCAGTTTGCTGTCCACTATAATGGAGAGCGCTGCCATGAATATATTGAATAGGAGAGGCGCTAAGACACATCCCTGCCTAACGCCTGTGTTTGTTAGGAAGGGATCGCTCAGTGATCCATGATATGACACTATTGATTTGTTGTTGTTATGGAGGCTTTTACACACTATAAGAAATTTGATGGGTACTCCGAACTTTTTCATAATTGCCCAAAGTGCATCTCTGTTCGCAGAGTCGAAGGCTTTTGTTAGATCGATGAATGCAACGTAAAGTTTAGACTGCTGCTCTTTTACTTTTTCCTATAGTTGCCGGATGGAGAATATGGAATCGACGGTACCGCGGTTGGTGCAAAAACCCGTTTGCGATTCTGGGATGATTTTTTCTATATGTGGGTGCAGGCGGTTTGACATAATTTTTGCAACAGTTTTTCCTCCGATAGCCAGTAGTGAAATTCCTCGGTAGTTTCCGCAGTCTGATGCACTTCCTTTGTTCTTAAATATATTCACTATATTCGCGTTGCAAAAGTCCTGAGGTACCTCTCCGCTTTCCCATATGACATCAAAGAGAGCCTTAAGATGACCAATAAGTTCTTTACTTCAACACTTATAGATTTCCGCCGGAATCGCGTCACAGCCAGCTGATTTGTTGTTTTTAAGCTGTTTTATGGAGTCCTTTATTTCCTGTTCTGTTATTGGAATGTCTAATACATCGAGGCTGTTATACTGAGGTATTATGTTGAGTGCTTCTATATTGGGGTTGTTTTCTCTTGGTTAAGGATATGGCTGTAATGCATGTAATGTTTTAAGTTATATCCTCTTTTCGAAGGACGACTTCTGCTCCTGAATGTATTTTGTCTCGGTCTATATCACAACTCGTTCATCGATCATCGTTTAGTCTTGCAATGTGCCCTGCCCAATTTCATTTGAAAGTTGTTATTTTTTCTGTGATACCCTTTTTCGAACCACACTTCCTTTTTTATAAAGTTCATTTCTTCTAGTAAATCTCATTAATCATTTTTCTCACTCTGTCTATTCAATTCTATCTTGGTTGGTTCGTCGTTATGATGTCACTCACTTTAAAGACTTTATCCCTATACATTATACAACTGGATTGTTAAGTGTTGTAGTTTACAGTTTTTTCTATGTTAGTTTATATTCCATCGGACTGTATGTTACATTTGTTGTAGTTGCATTCTGACTTTTAAACTTCTAGAGATGTTCTTGTCCATAACAATTCGTTTTTAGTGCGTTTACACTAGTAGTGGGAACTATCGAATGAATACTATCGAAACATTCGATAGTTGCAATTCATTCGAATAATTCGATAGTTAGTAAGAAAACATTCGTTGAAAACTATTCGAATAAAAATTATCGAATAGATCCGTCATCTGCCTTGAAATATTGTATTCTAGTAATTCGGCAGCAAAAACCATTCATTTATAAAATTCATTCATTTATGAAATTCATTTATTCGTCAGGATCGATTATAATAAAATATTAACTGAATTTTAGTTGTCGCCCGGCGACGTAGGTTTCTTTCCGAGAAATCCGACAGGCGGTCGGTGGCAATGCTATGAAAGAAGCCGGCATCTTTGATTTTTTGCGGAGTCAGATATAGATAAGGACACATTATTTTTTTTATTGAGGTGCTAGTATTTACACAGAAAATACATTATGAAGGGCGCTGTTGCCATATTTTGGTATTAGTTGATATTAGCAAAGAATATTATTGTTTGGCTTTAGTTAGTTAAGGCAAAGTTTACAGAATATTCTGTAAACTTTGGTTAAGGTTAGTATGTCTATATATTCTGCATTTTTTATTAATATTCTGTTGTTACACTGCAATAATACTTGTTATTTTGGATGTAGGAAAATGATTTTTAATGTTTTTAAGCAAAGACTGCTTTAATAAATAATAATAACAGTAATAATTTGTTATACCTATTAACAAAAAATTTAAAATCATTTAATATAAATATCTTTTTTAAGTAGTAGCCTTTGGTAGTAAAAATATAAACAACAAATTAGATGTCAAAATTATTTATATTAGATCCTATTTAAAATAATATAGTCTCTAAATTTTTTGTGTGGCAACGTTGGTTTATTAAATAATAATAATAATAATAATAACAGAACTAATTTGTTATATTAACAACAAATTTTAAAATCATGAAATATAAACATTTATTAATTTTCTAAGCATGCAGTGTAATGGAAGGAAAATATAAAAAATTAGAAATTAAAATTATTTATATTAGATGCTTTATATTACTATTAAAAATTATATTTACTTTTACTGGCATTTACTTTAAAAAATAAATGAAATATTTCTTCGCAAAAACTACATGTAAGAGAATTAGCATAAACAAAATACAAACATCGTTAACTTTTTTTTTAAATTGGCACGTGTAAAACTTTCATTTTAATTTTCTCACCCCATAGTTTGAGTTCGATAACCATTTACTTAACCACATTACTTTAATATGATTATTAAGTTCAACTAATTCATATTATTAAAACATCTAAAATACAAATATGTACTTTTAAAATTAATTTAAGTTCATCTCATCTCTCTTAAAAATTGCTACTTCTCAAAATTTCCCATTAAAAAATAGACCATATACCATATAAAATTAAATAATTGAAAGATCGGACTACGGAAAACCACACAACTTTTCGGAAAAATTTTGACCACCTGCACATGCACACAATCGTCAATAAATAAAATTAAAAAATAACTACTATTTTAGTATTTTAACTATTTTAGTAAACGCAAAAATAGCACAGTATTTATACGGTGAAGTTATAAAAATTTGGAAGAACTAATAATGCACTGACGCATACAAAAATCAAACGAATACTAAATTTCATTTATCAAAAGCATTCGATAGTCGTGGCTCAACGATAACCATTTAGTCGCACGGCGAGGTTGTCACATATGCTTTAGTATACAAATGAATGAATGATTTTATTCGAATAAAACCATTCGATAGTTGAAATCATTCATTCATTAACCATTCGATAGTCTAATTCATTCGATAGTTCCCATCGCTAGTTTACACATCTATTTTCTGCCATTATTCTTGATACAATTTCCTGGATTACATTTGATTTCCTTAAAAATACGGTTCCTAGATATCTGAATGTATCTACTTCCTCAAACTTGTATGGTTTCCCTCTCTCGGAATCTTATCTTCCCCATCAACCTTATGTACGTTATCACATATTATTTAAAAAAAAGACCAATAAAATTGCTTTTCGACGATATGTTTTGTCCCTACATCAAAACCTTCTGGTTTCTTCAGTTATGTTATTATTTTAGATGTGACGACAGTGACAGTTTCAAACAGATGGGTTCCAGACTGAGGGCAAGAAAAGAATACGTCAGAAAAAGCATATTTACGCCATCTTTGGGCAGATGTCAGCAGGAGTGCGTAGAAGAAAGAGATTTTATATGCAAATCGTTCAATTTCAGGTAAATTATATGTACCGATACGTATACATCGGAATCTCGTTAAGTATAAGAGATACAAACGGTGTTTAAAAAAATTTTAAAAAATAAAGTTGCGGAAAATAGCTCGGGAACGAAACGTAGGATTTGATATTTCATAATATTAAGAGAAAAAAGTGAAAAGATGAAATGGTATTTATTTTAAATATCTCTTGAAATAAACTCAAGAAAAAATAAAATGATTTTACAATATGTAGTTTTTTTTCTAATATTTTTGAGTTTTTTCATTTTCAAAGCATCATCAATTATCACCCTCGAATTTAGGACATCCTTTATATCGTTTAACGGATTTTATATTTGTCTCGCTCCAGTGTTATTACCTGTGAACATACAGTTACTGAATGAATATTTCGCAATTTATACTATTAATGGCCATAAAATCTAGGTATTTGTGTAATTCATTATTTCGTACATTTCCGTAATTACACGTATTATTAATAAAAATGGGGAAAAAACTAAAATGTAAACAACTACCTACTAACGTCAAAAATAATAGCAATCATGGGAAAAACTGTCGTCCCAATATCGTACAATTTAGACATTTAGTTCAATGTAACAATTAATAGTAACTTAAAAAATGTCACGAAACTAAGTTTTTCAATCGCAAAGTAATAAAAAAATGGCATAGTTCTTTATATTTTGTAGCTAATAAAATATATACAGGGCGTTCTTTTTTGAAATTTCGGGCGAAAATATTTCATCAAAAAATATGACGGGTGTCTATCTACTCTCTAACATACAGGATATTAAACTTTTTTAAAAAAATAGGTTTTATATACCATACGATAAAAAAAACGGTGTCAAAGACGACTGGGGACTGAAAATCGGCTATAATTTTAGCGAGGTCAAGCCCTAGATGTCATTACTTGGCCCACACTTTCCTTTATTTTTTAATGGCGTTTGAATGGTTTTCCTTTATTTTGTTGGCCTTAAGAAGATTGTAATTTATTTTTATATTGATTACAAATGATTTTTAAATGGCGTAGTTTAAAATCGAGCAAAAATAATTTTTTGGACATAGATTGGTGTGTCTAACGTTCTATCCTTTTTAATCTTTCCATAATTAGTGTTAATTTTTACAGGTTTATTTCGACTTTTTGTAAATGACGTATAGAGATTGACTTCGCCAAAATTACCATCGATTGTCTTTCCTCAGCCGTCTTAGACGCCGTTTTTTTTCGATCATACGGTATTTATTTTATATAGAATTTCCTTGAAATTCGTCAATGTTATTTTTTTAGTAATCATGTCCTAATTTAGGCCCAACTAAAATAAAAAATATTAGCATCAGAAAAAATGTACGCCATTGACTTTCCTCGCAGTTTTGATTTTTCTGGATAAGGCAACTAAAAATAAAACTTTTATTCCCTTGTATCATACCTATCCAGAACTGCTTTCGAGAAAAAATCCAGTTCATGTCCAGAGATCTGCACTCAGGACCCCATTAAAAACAAATAAAATGCTTGCTAACAACTAACAAACTATAAAATAATTATTAAAGAAATAAATACAATTCTAGAGAAGCGGCACCGGGTCATGAAAGCGACCGAGAAAACTGCGAATTGAGCGACAGAGACACCAGATACTTGGAAATGGGAAATTCGCAATATTTTGACAACACTGGCAATTTTGACTACTACGAGAGATCCATATCTGCAAATGGACTTGATGGAGACTGCCTAGATGGTAAATTTTCTTTTTTTTTATTCACAAAAGATAATTTTCAATGATCTTAAGATTATTGTTATCAAATAAAAATTTTCTTGTACAGTAAGCCAAGTGTGTAGCGAGGATGGAATGGAATTCACGCTAAGGACTCCCGAAGGCTTCTATGGTCGTATCTACGCACATGGATTCTATGATAGATGTTTCTTTAGAGGGAATGGTGGAACTATCAATGTTCTAAGAATAAGTGGTGCTCAGGTATACCATTTTTAAAACTAAAAGTCTTTATGTTAAAAAAACAACACGAAATACATAACTTTTCTTAAACATTTAAAAGAACAATACAAATATGAATTGTTCAAGTTAAAGTTGTATCAGTGATCATCGAACAATATCAGTATCGAAATAATTAATTCTATCTAATTGTTATTATTATTGTCATTCTTTGATAAAAATATTTTATACAATATAATTTTAGGGCTATCCAGAATGTGGTACTCAAAGATACGGAGACACTATGACCAACATAGTAGTGGTTCAGTTCAGCGACTACGTTCAAACCGGTAAAGACAAACGGTTCAATTTGACCTGCTTGTTTAGAGGACCTGGAGAAGCAGTAGTATCGTCTGGATTCATTGGTGCTGGGTAAGAAATTACCAATTTATAGTTATTCATGTATCAAGGGAATTATAAGTTATCTTCGGTGTATGTTTTAGATCTGGTAGTCCGATACCCATCGAATACTTGCCAGCCGAAAATACCCTAAGCTCAAAGGTGAGGCTGATGATCTTGTACCAAGGCAGACCGACCACCACTATAGCTGTGGGTGACCCGTTGACATTCAGACTGGAGGCTCAAGATGGATACAACTACGCCACAGATATATTTGCCACGAATGTAGTAGCTAGAGATCCGTACTCAGGAAGATCCGTCCAACTTATAGATAGATTTGGGTAGGTACTTGAATCACAGCCTATTAATAAACAGCCAGTCGACTTTAACCTTGCTAGTATAATTCTTTTATCTTAGAAAATAAAAAAGTTATAGGAGTGAAACAATTTTAAAAAACACTTGGTAGACATGATTAAAATTTACGCGTATCTTCTTGCTCCTTCTTGCTCCATCCAATTCAAAGATAAACTATATTTCTAGTCATTTTTTGGTTGTCGTTTGTCTAAATATTTTCCGACTCGTTGAACAGACTTTATTTTGTATTAACGGTGTATAAATCTACATAAGTGTCAATTGGTTATTTCAGATGTCCTGTGGACCCCTTTGTATTTCCTGAGCTGGACAAAGGAAGAAATGCCGACAGCTTAGAGGCCAGATTCAACGCCTTCAAAATACCGGAGTCCAACTTTTTGGTGTTTGAAGCCACTGTCAGAACGTGTAGGGAAGGCTGTCAACCAGCCTACTGTCAAACAGGAAGCGGAAGGTACCATTTTCTTTCACTCTTAAAAAAATTTCAGTGTATTTGTAAATACAAAAATGGTAAAATAAATCAATTCGATTCTCTCTCTCATCATTGGGATCTCCGATACTTCCAAAGGTTTTTCCAAAAAAAACCGATTATTTGCTGCCTAAATTGTATTCTTCTCAATACTGTTTTCTTTTATAGATCAGAGCCATCATTTGGACGAAGAAGACGTTCATTAAATGACACGCAGGATGTAATTGAAACTCCGACAAAGAACAGCACCAACTCTAACTTGATCATGTCCAAAGACACGCAGATTACTTCGAAGGATTCAGCAATGTCTGCTTTAAGCTCTAAAACTGACGAGCAAAAAAGCCAAAACGACGTTGTGGTCGGCGAGGAACCTACCAAAGTTTCCACGGAAAAAGCTAAAGAAGACGAACCTGAATACGTGAGAGAAATGATAGAGGTTAGTTAGATCTACTGAATCTATAAGTAATATATTTATTTATTCACAAGACTGGGGTGCAACAGAAAAAAAATTGTGTCAGGAAGTGGAAAATATTTAAACATGAAATATATAAATTCGTATCATCGAAAAAACTCTTAATGAACCCTGTATAATTCGTTTGGCGTTTCTCAGGTGTTTGATTCTCGCGAAGAGATGCCTCAAGCCCGGAAAGCAGAACCGGCTCCGGAATACGTCTGTCTCTCTCCCGGAGAGTATCACGGATTTATTGGAACTATTTTCGTGCTGGTCGCCATTTTGCTCACAGCCTCGCTATTGGCCGGTTTAGCCTATCGCAAGTACTGGCTCGTTATGAAGAAGAACATGCTAGCCGATCGTATTTCATCCTCTTCAAATTCTTCTTCGACGGCTACCTCGTATCCCACGACTAGGAGCAGCGGATTGTCTACAGGTAAGATTGCAAATTTTAAAGAGTAGTAGAGTAGTATTTTTGACCGGTCGCGGTCCCTCAATAAGCGACTTTATACTGTACATGTTTTTTTTCCTTTTCTATGTACTTTTATTTTTCTTTTTCGATGTCAAGGCGTGTCTATATTTGGCACCAACATCCAAAAACCCTTTTCCAACTTCAGCGTGGCGCGCGCCAGTAACTTCCCGATCCTACCAAAGATGGCGGAGTACGGCGAGGCCGCCGCCTCTATGTCAACGCCCCCTGGCGGCCCCTTCGAAGACCCCAGCGAGCCTATCTACACCGACCCGTCACTGTTCGAGCGGTCGCGCAGTCTGCGCAGCATCGCCGTGTCCGCGAAGCGCAGACTGGCCGCCCATCAACCCAATTGACGTCACGACCGCGAGGAAAGTGATCGTTTTAATTATACAGGATGGTTTGTTTTCATTGGATGAAACTGGAAAACATATAAAAATAGACTTTCCTCGTTATTTTCTTGTGAATGAAACTCAAATAATCATCGCTTTAGAGATAATATAAGCTGAAAAGGGTAAAATAAGTCTGTTTTCCCATCTAGTTGCATAAATAACTATTGTAGTTTAAAATATAATGTTAAAAAATAGTACCATCTGTTCACTAAAAAGCCTGTACCTATCGGGTGTTCCACTAAGAATAGTTTTCGACTGTATCTCCTAAGAAGTATTAGCCGAAGGGCCTGCAGAAAAAAATATTTATTACTAAAGAGAAATTAAATAAAAAGTCAGCAAAAAAACGCACCTCAGTATCTATTTTCAAACCGAAGATGTGATGGTAGGCTTCTAGGAACTTAAATAATGTCCAGCAGTCGCATGGCTTCTTTGGAAATATTATTACTAGCTAAAAGTTTCCGAGATACAGCCGAGAGCTATTCTTAAGGATGATTCACGGTACACCGGACCGTACCCGAGTCGGGCACGTTCCGTAAAGTAGACACCGAGCCACGTCCGGGCCTTCAATATATGCAACACCGAGTGGACAACGGGGATCATGTCCGTGCCGATTATATTCTAGAAAACAGTGTTGCCGCAGTGGTACGTTTGTACCAAATTTGATACTTTTAATTCTATTTGGTACAGTGGAGCTACATTTTCAAATCCAGGATGATTCGGTACAATAATTATTTCCCACGCGCACCGAAAATGAATAGATATTTAATAATTATCGTCGTTGATATTGCATTAAACGCGCTTACCGATACCATTCGGAGACAATCCGCATTAATTAACGACGTATTATAAACGTTGTAATGTCTATAGGGTTGCCTATATTAAATAACCCGAAGAAAAAACTTAAAAATTTGCTGTTTCTAACATGCTTCTATATTTGCGTTTTTTTTTAATAAAATTTAAGTTTTCCAAGTATCGTGTGTAGTATTAGAATTACTTACATTTCTTCAACCTATACATACTTATAATTGCGTTTTCTGAATTTCAATTTCATGTTTTTCGTCTCGATTTGTGTCTTTCTCCAGGAAGTTTTTTATGTAGAAATTTATGAAGAAATTCACACATACCAAACCGGATAAAGTCATTTGCAGATGTATTTTGTTGTGCTTTTTTGAAAAAATTGTACCAAAGTGGGTGCGGCAACACTGCTAGAAAACAGTCGCTATAGGCCCGTAGACGAACGAAGTATTTAGCCGCGGCGTCTCATTTATGTTTGCCGCAACGGGGCCGGAACGTAGCGGATCCGAGGAAAAATGTACACCGACATTTCTTGGACGGGGCACGGACGCGTTCCGGCGAAGCTCGGAGCGTGTTTGGCTTAGCAAGAATGTATAAGTATAAATAACATTTGACAATGTTAGGCCCTGCCTTCACCGTCGCACGGCTCCGGCCCGTCCCGGTGTACCGTGAATCATCCTTTAGTAGGACACCCGGTACTTTTATCAAGAACAAAAATTATGTTTACAAAATACATATGTTTACAAAATTCCTGGATAGACTACACACTACATAAATGTAGTGATAGTTCTACATACTCCTTGTGGTTTGAAATACAAATTAACTAAGCTAGACAATTGAACCACCTCTTCATTAAAAATGCAAAAACTTTACAATATTGTTTTTTTTATACTTAATATAGCGTTTTAATAATACACGAAATTTCGTCAATATTGAAATTAAATCAACCTGTATATTAGGCCATACTACTATTTAAACATCAGATAAAAAATGAACGATGGACAGTAGTCTTTTTGTTATAAGTTAACTTTAAATTATTAGATTGAAATAATATTTTATATAAATATTTTTATATATTATAATATAAATAGTTAGGTTTAAAATAATTTGTCTTTTTTCGTTAGTCAGTAAAACTGACAATATGTTTAGAGTGTGTTAACTGGTAAACTTGTATATTTTCTTTATTTCATTTAATTTTATTGGTCTTTTGTTTTTATTTTACTTCGATTACAAGAAGATTCCTTATTACTTTCCCTATTCATATGAATGTTATTTTTTATACACATACGAAGCGATCAAAAATTTTTATGATCCATCATCTTGCTTTGAGCTATAGCAAATAAAAAGTATTCTTATTGAAAATGACTAACTTTTCGATGATATAGTTATTTATCACGCTTCTTACATTATAATTATCTATATACTACCACCATATATTTTTAGATCGTATTGTTATACATATAGATAGAGATATTGTCATAAGTCTATTTTTAAATAGTAGGTATCTATTAGAAGTAAAAATAAAATATTTGTAAATAAAAGCCCATTATTTATTTCTCCAATAAACAAAGCTTACAGTTCAAAACAAAGGATCTAGGAGATTTATACTGAGTGAAAAAAAAAACGGAGAGCACCTATACCGTCGTCGTTGGAAACATGGAAAATCCCATGTAAATTTTGAACTGTCCAAATATTGGCTCCCCTATTAATTATACAACTCAGTCGTAAACAGGTTAAAAAAAATAATAAAATTAAATAGTTATTTAAGAAAGACTGCCAGCGTAGATAAAAGAAACAAGTTTAGATTGGAAAGTACTCATAAGAACAATGTAAATACTATTTGGCGCTATTCTTACAACGGTTGCGACCCAAAGCTTTTGATAATTTCGGAGCAGTTCGGCTTTTGGGTTCGGCTTTTTCCAGAATTATGTCGCCAAATATTGTTTATTCAAATTTATTATTATTTCCTTTTAATTTTTTAAATAAAATACAGTGTGTACAGGACATGTATGAAATACCTATGAAACATTGGAAACCGACGTTATGCCACGATCCACAATGGTTTTTGCAGTTCACAGGTCACACAACTTTTTAAGTTTTTAATACCACTTTTTCGCAATTATCACGGGTTTGAGTAAATAAGTCAAATAGTAAAAGTGACGTAATACTAAAAGATTACGTCAATTTTTGATATTTTCGAATATGGTTTATTTGAAATTGTAACAAGTGGTTCATAACGACCATTTGAGTCGAAATACCAAGTGTATGGTATCAAATTATTCGTAAAAAAATATTTTTTCCAAATATGCTAATGAGCCACCCTCGTTCGATTTGAAAAAATTGAGATATGATTTTACAACAATACACAATCGATGTTAAATATGACACAGGGCGCTCTTATCACTGTTTAGAAATTCCGCGAGGGAATAAAAAGCTCCTCTGCACAAAAAGATGGTTAAGCATTTTTTAACTTTGTTTTTAGGCATAGACAAGGTAAAATTTTCTGGAAGGGAATTGAATATTTTTATTAGAGAGTAATCTATATTTTTTTGAAGATAGCTGAAATTATTGTCAAGAAAAATGGCGTATCCGCCAGAAATTAAAAATGTATTACTGGTTGCCTGCACAACCGCAACGTATCCGCCAGAAATTAAAAGACTTTTTCAGGCGCCATCTCTTAGTCAAGTCGAGAAGTAAGGGAATCAGACAATGGAATTGTCTGGTATGAAGAAGTGCGCTTTCCGAGAATTGGGAAATTTCGAGAAGCAGTCAATAGAGTATATAAGCCGGAGCCATCGACCACTGAGACAGTTTTTTGAAATTTGAATATACCGCGTGAAATTGAAAAATCGGACAATTTGGTGAAGGAATCTTATAAATAGTTAGTTGTTGTGTGTTATAAGTTAGTAATTGTGTATAAAGTAAGAAAAAGACGGTAAATTCGTTAAGTATTTTATCGTGAGTTTAAATTAGTGGACCCACGGAATCAGGGCAACAATTGGTGTCAAAAGTGGATTCAAGAGGATTTTAAGAAGAAATTAAGTGGATTGGACGATTTTTACACCGAATTTGGGAATTTTTATGGTTGGTACGAGACAGCAAGCGAAGAAATGGAGGAAGTAAGCAAATTATTGGGCGATTTTATGGAGAATATGAGAAGAGAAAAGGCAGAAGAACAAGAGAGGCTGCGAAAAGAAAAAGCAGAAGATCAAGAAAGACTCCGTAAAGAACGAGAAGAAGAACGAGCCCGATTGGAAAGAGAAAAAGAAGAGGAAAAACTACGACGTCAAGAAGAACAAGACCAACTACAGAAAATGCTTATGGAGAAAATAAATTCGTTAAGTATTTTATCGTGAGTTTAAATTAGTGGACCCACGGAATCCGTAACATTATATTTATCCGAAACCAGCTGTAATCTGTGTCTAGTATCATATTCATGTTCGAGCCTACGGTGTCCAAATAAATTCCAGTTTTCCAGGACAAACACCACAGCCTCCAAAATATACATGGAAACAACTGTAAGAACGTTATGTTCAACAAAAATCTCCCTGCAGCTTTCTTGCTGACTCAATCCGAAGATACTACGTAAGCATTTTTTCTGTATTCGTAATATTCCTTCCACCCCCGCAGAGTTGCCCCAAAAAATAATACCATACTTAAATCTGGAATAGATAAAAGCATAGTAAGCTGACATAGCAGCATCGATCCCCACGGACCCCGATATTACTCTCAGCGCATAGCAGAACTGAGAAGTTTTAGATGCCAGTACTTCAATATGGTGAAGCCAATCCAAACGTCTATCGATCGTTAAACCAAGAAATGAAACGCTATTTACTGAACATATTTCCTGTTGCTCGTGCTGGAGGATAAAGGGAATTGAGTATCGATTGCTAAATAACATACACTGTGTCTTGGATATATTGAGAGATAGTCCAATAGAGTGAAAATACTTCGACAAATCGGACACAGTAAGTCGGCAGATCCGAGATATAATACAAGGCGATGACGCTGGATTCGGCCTTGTCTATTGCCGCAGCCGGCGCGGCGTCATTACCCAGGGGGGTGACAGTGAAATAGGAAAATTGGAAACAGTCATTAGTGTCAATCCTGTCATTCTCCTCACGACAAGTATGGCCGCCTAGACAAGGACAGCATTGTTTTTGTCTAACTATTGTCTAACTTCACAGTTTAGAATTGACAGATTTCAGTTTCAGAGACAACTTCAGATTTGTTCTAGAACAAATTCGAAAATATTCGACGCCATTTTAATTCATTCCGTTTAGTTTCGTTTTGGAAGTTCAATTTAATATTTCGGCTGAAATTTATAAATATAAAGGTAATAAAGTATATAAAATATATATTACATGAAGAATCCTGGAGAAAATGACGTTTCTGCAGTAGTAGGTATGTCCCATGTATATGAAAAATAGGTAGTAAATAAACACTGTTTTTACATTTTTTAGATGCAAGAAAATGGTGTTATAATCTCTTTGATCGGCGATTTTTTTGAAAATGGAAACAATTTACAGCAAGGTAAGATCATTTTTAACTATGGCCAACATTAGTTATCTCCAGTATGTGCGATTTATTGTCAATAAAGCAATAAATGGGACTGATAATCTGATTATGTTATCCGACTAAAAGTCTCTTTTGCATCTTTTGATTTATAAGCCAGGTTCTTTGGGAATAATGGACGCTTTTTTAAACAGTATATTTATATTTTATACCTATTGATATTTTACATTGTTAATTTTTGTATAAAAAATTGTTTTCTGTTTTCAGGTTTTTGTATAAGGCTCCCGTTTTCATGTTCCTGTGTCCGTTTTCTGTCCTTGAAGTTTGCGAATGCGTGTGTTTATTTACAAATTACTGTAAGTCATGCTTATACCTTAACTAATTTACGTTAAAAGTGCATATAATTAACTAATTGGTATTGAAACAATACAATCCTCTATATTTTTATATTTATTTAGTCACGTTGTTCCATATTTCAAATAAATATATGGGAATAAATTATTTTTTGGTTTTATTTATGAAAAGAAAAAATACAAAATACATTTGAACTGAAAGAGGGCCCGCCATTGAATAACCGGAAACGGAAATGAAAATTAATCCATCATGTCAACCTGTCAATTGGAAAGTTAGTTCTCCAGACGACAACGAAGGCTTTCGGTGGCGTATCGTGTTTCCACGATTTAACACAGAGTTGACACTTCTTTCTAGTTAATTATTTTATGTCATTACCACAGAAAATTGTCGTGGATACTGTTTTTGATTTTTAGTTTGTTTTTTAAATATTTTTTGGGAATGTTTCACTTTAGGTCCCTAAAATTAAGAAATATCTTATAAAACGAAGTAGATATTCTGAATTTTTAGACAAAAAAAAACTTGAAGTGAGGAAAAGTAAAATTTTTGTAATATTTGCTCGAATTGATTTGTGATATAGTTTTTTAAATTCTGATTTGAGTTTTTTTTTTAATTTTTTTTATCTGCTATAAAACTTACCTATATGTTTTTAACATACACAATTACACGTCTCGTTATATCTCCGTACATTATAAAAATTATACAGATCATACTGTGAATAGTTCTGACTGACAACGAAACGCATTAGCAAGCAAGGGGGATGTCAATGTTAGTCGGGAACTATTGTGAACTAAAGACCTAGTTCAAGGAACTATTCCTCTGGAGGAACTAGAACTAAGGAACTAGTTCCTCCCAAGGAACTAGAATTCCCACCTCTATTTCCGCTACGAACCGAGGATTCAGAGTTCGAGAGCGGGTCAGGGCAAAAACTTTTTTATTTTATTTTCGTTTATATTCTGATAGTAAAGCATGAAATATTTGTTTTTTTTTTGAATCACCAGAATTATTCAATACTTTACTATCAGAATATAAACGAAAATAAAATAAAAGCCCTGACCCGGTCTCGAACTCTGACTCCTCGCTTCATAGGCGGAACCTCTACGCGCTAAGCCATGGCGATTCGGTCGGTTTATATTCAATACTAGAATTTGAAGGACTAATAAAAATATAGGATCTTCTTTCAATGCGCAGTAGGGAACGCAACGTTTATCGGCAGCCAGACGGGCCGCATGCTGTTCCAGAGAGCATAGTAAACGATATATTACAGAGCCAGCTTTCTTAAAATACTTGTTTTCCCGACGTTGCTAGCTCTCGTACTAGAAGCGGAAAGAAGACCACATGATTCTAGTACTGATCCCATTGAATTCTCTCCCTATGCCACTCCAAGCGGTTACGCCGATGTTCAGGAGTACGAGGCAGTACTCAATGCGGACAATAAGCAAATAGGCCGGATTCCGCAAAAAATCGTACGCATACCAAGCCCATTCATACTATTTTAAAGTATTTTACGTAAAAACTACGTAATGCGTCAGTACTATTCTTCAAAAATGCGTGGGCTATTTTCTAGCCTCCGTGATTGGTTGACTCAAAATTTGATCACTTTAACTAAATTACCGATTAATAAAAATACTTAAAACGTGTTAGAATTATTCTACATTCTACGAAAATATAAATTATCTTTACGGTTTCGCCTACTCAGGCACGAACATATCACTTTAAAATTCGAAATCAGTGAAAATATACCTAGGTAATAATGTGGACACGAACTGAAAAAATTAATTATTCAAAAGTTAAATTTAGTTCACGGCGGGTTTATTATGTATGTGCATAGATTTTTACTGTTCACTGTTACGTGCGTTCTTCCATGGAGCTCGGGGGGTACCGAAATTTATTTACCCCACGGTATAACAAATACAAGCGCCGTGCAGCACCGCATAAGCCACGACCATTATTTAACCGAATTATTCGAAATTGAAGAATTTACACCGAAACAGGTAAGTACAGGGTGGGTCAAATTGGACGCTTGCAAAGGGAAATACCCTTTTCAATAGGAGATATACAGGGTGTCCCAGAAATAAGTGCAAGTATTTTAACTGGTAGTATATTTCGGCCTCAGAAACACGCCTATGAGGTTTTCTGCGAAAAATTTTTTTGAAAATTTAGAATTTTTTGAAAAAAATTTGGAAATTTTTTTAGTTTTAAGTTAAAAAACATAATTTTTTGATAATATAGCCATATTATCAAGAAATGGTAATGCCATATTACCAAGAAACATGGGTAGTAGATTAAATTTACATGAAAGAAAATCCAGAAAAGATCCAGTGGTTCTGAAAATTTAAGCAAAAAAGTATTTTTTGTTTAAATTTTCAAAGTAAAATAGCTTGGTTATTTTGGACTTTGGAAAAATAGTAAAGAGAAAAAGTGTTCCTTTTGACCAGATCTACCACCTCTTAAAATACTTGCACTTATTTCTGGGACACCCTGAATAGAGGAAAAAAAGACAAAAACTAATATCGGTGTCTGGAGATCAATTTTTATCAAAAACATGTTGGTGAAAACCACACATCGATATCTGTTACAGTTTCGGAGTTACGAGTTTTTTTTCAAAAATGTACATTTTTAACAAATCGCTGTTACTTTTTTGCCGTAGGGGAATTTTGTATTTTTGTGAAAACATTTCCAAAGCACCTTTTTACGTAGAATTTAATGGTTTAAGTATAATTTTTTTTAAATTAATAATTTAAGAATTACAACAGAAAAGAGAAAATTTGATTTTTGATATAGGACACCCTGTGTATTTTTAATGAATTGAAAAGAATTTAAAATTACCCAACCCAAAAATGTAGCATAATTAATATTTTGCTCGATTCCTCTTTGAGAAATAGATTTTTTAAAAATTCGCCCACTTTGAATATACGCTGTAATAAGGGCTGTAATGCAAAAAAATTCTAGCTGTGAGCAGCAATTAAAACGAAAATAATATTTGCAATGAGATATGCAGAATTCTATAACAATTTAAACTATATTTAACAACATCAACACATTTAAACTATATCTAATAACAATAAAAATTTAATAACAAACCAAGACATGAGATTTTTCCTATACAAAACAATAATTTATGTCAAAATTTTAATTTGTTTAGACGAAAACAACTGGAACCCTATTTCATAAATTATAATTATAAATAACTTAATTTTAAATACAAAATATAATATTTAAACCTTAATATTAATATCTCATTTAATTATTATACTCTGTAATTCGATTCGGTGTACAGGGCTGCTTCTTCGTGGAACTCTGCTTTCTTTTTTTGCAACTTTTATTCATTTAGAATAAAATGAATTTAGATCTTTATAATAATCGTCTTTAACCATACTCTATTTAAGAGAATTATCAGATTATCACATTTTGTGCCATTATTTCCTAATTTTGAAGGAGAAATTCAAGAAATGTCATTGATTTAATTTAGGTTAGTTTTAGCAATCCCGCGTAAAATATTTTGTGCGATCTGACTAGTCTTCATTAGGTATTTTGCAAAGCGTCTGAAAACAGATAAGCTCTTTGTAAAATATCCTTCTATTGTTAAAAACCCCGGAGTTTTTTAATAAGCCTAGTCATTTTTCAAAATGCCGAGTTATTCCGATACGCCTGCGACAGGGTTTCCTACGATGTTCTCTGTTGGTATCTCGGAAAATACTGGAGATAGAGAGTCGGTTAAATGGGGGAAAGAGTTGCAGTTTTGTGGAGCATAAATATGCGCCTTTCAGATTTTTGAAAAAGTTTATGGTTTACTAGATTTTTTTACATCGTAAGAAACTCACCCTGTATATTTTTAACTAACTCACGTAAACTCATAAAAGTATAGATAGATACAAAAACATTTTATTTTCTATTAAATTATGTAATTTCTGTAGCCATTAAAGGAAAATGGGGTCTTTCACTATATTTTCGAATTAGCATAATTGAATAAAGCAATTAATTCTAGAATTTTCTGCTATCTCACTTTCGAAAAATTTGAAGTCGTTCTTAAGAAAATAAATAAAAACAAAAAAGCCCAGAATAAAAATCCGCACTTTATTTTTAATACGTCACACCTGGCATGTTGAAAAGCGGCAACACGGGCGATATGGACGGGCGACCACAAGCCACAAAGCGCCACCATGCCGCCCAGCCCACCACCACCTCCACACAAGGCTATTCAACCTTTTCCAATATGGTGGAGTTAGAAGTGCTTTATTTGGCACGTATTTTAAAACCTGTTTTATTTCCAAATAGACATTTTTCACACAAATGTCGGGTTAGATTACGTAATATTTCACTAATTTTTTAATATACAGGGAGTCTAAAGCTCTCCACATAAGTATGGAATTTTTTGTATTATTATTTTTATGAAAACATCAGTTAGTTACTTTTTATAAAAAGGTCTGCTTTCTCAGAAAATAGGTAGGTAGTGTACTAGTGTGTAAATATTCAAACTTGAGGTAGCATATATACGGTGTTCAAAATCATCGGAAAAATAAATAACCAGAAATATATGACAGAAAATAGCAATATAGACTAAATATTCAATTGCAAACACTTATCTACCATAGTTTAGAATTTACTGTACGTTTGATAAATATATACTATTATGGACAGTATAGGAAGTTACTTGTCTTAGTAAAAGCCTTGGTAAATGCTCTTGGAATTGTAAACTACACTGGCTTGGGTCAAAAAATATGGAATATTTTTCCTATGTTTTGCAGCATTACACAAATGGGAATAAATTTAAACTATAATAGGTGAGGATAACTAAAAAATATAATATGTGTTTCAAGATTTTATATAGAAAAAAACTAGATAAATACCTTTTTATAACCTTTTTATAACGACTTTTTTTGCATAGTTCTTCAATAAAATATTGGATATTCTGAACAAGATGGATTTAATAATAAATTCTGACGTATGTGAGGGGCAATTGTGACTTAAAAAAAGACTTACATCAAGGCAGGCCATTTATATTTTCAAATGTGAATGTTGTCAATATCTTTCTGTGATCTTTTTGATGTAAAAGCTTGATTATTCTTCCAATATTTTACTTATAGTGAGGTAAGTGTAAGCAGTAGCCATAACTACATCCTCACTAGGGTAACAGAGGCTTTGGCCTTTGGCCTTTTTGAGGCATATTTAATGCACTTCTTACCCGAGAACAACTAGTAGGAGTGAAATTATCTTTTTTAATAGTTGTCAACTATTTTTTACGAAGCTCGTCATTTTTGGGGAATATAAAAGCAGAAACCTTGGGACCCCCTCTATAATTCTCGTGACAATTTGGAACAGAGCATGTAAAAGGTATGCTACAATAAAATGTTAATACCTATCTTTTGATTATTGTAAGTAACTATTATAAAGTACTATGCAGACTGGCGGTGAAGGCATTTTACTCATTTAGGTGTAATATCTTCATAAATACTTCTAGTTCTTACCTTAAAATAATTAATAATAGAGGAGTACGACAAGCACAAAAGTTTGAAGTTCCCTATGTGGAATCAATCTGGTTTGGATTTTTATTACTGTTATTTATCACAATTTTCTGATCACACCATGCACTGAACACTAAGAACTAAACAAACGTGTTGCAGAAGCACAACAAACTAGAGATAATTAATTATTTCTGGTATGCAATCGGACCGAGAAACCACTACCGGCTTTTCAGGTTAAAGGTAAACAATTTAATAATGCGCTGCCTTCGTCGCCATATTTGCCTTGCCCATATCATGTTGATTGGCCTTGAGTTGAGGTGGTGCTGGTCAAATCAAATCGCAATGTTACCAGTTGTTGGCTGGCGCACGAGCACGGTTCTGCAATGTGATTGGGCGTATTTTTCATACGTCATCAATTGGCGCTTTAAAATTATTTCAAATTAAAGCAATTTTGAGGGCCTATAAAAAAGTTATTCAATGTCATGGAACTATTTTTTTGGATAAATATACTGAAAATAGTCTTCTATTTCAGATTTTATCCTTGAATTGGGTATATAATTTTTTGTGAAAGAGCCCATTATTTAGTGTAGCCGTTAAGGGTTAATGGTGAGTTTTGGTGTAGTTAGTCTTTTCAGCAATGTTCCGGTGGGAAAATAAAAAGATTATAAAAAAGGAAAAAGCACGCTCTAAGTTTCAAACTAATTTTTATTGATTCAAAATTTAATTTGGCATTAGTTTCGAAGTCTTTGATGACGTCAACGCCAACTTTTATTGCCTTCTCTATACTTTAAAATCGGCTAGCACAACAAAAGTTTAAAAATAAATAATAATATCTATATATATAAATCTGACTGTCCTGACTGATACTGACTCATCAACGCCCAGACCAAACCCTTGACCCTAGAAAGCTGAAATTTTGCACAGGGGTTCGTTTTATGTTGTTTACGTGAGATAAGAAAGGATTTTTTAAAATTCATCCCCTAAGGGGGTAAAAAGGGGGGTGGAATATTACAATATTTTTTATTTAAAAAACGGTCAAGTTTCCGAAAAAACGCTTAAACACGTATATTTTATTTTCTTTTTTTACATATTCTAAGATTTTTTAAAAATGTATACAGGGTGTTTCGATGATTAATCACGGTCAATGATTAATCACGATCCTGCATAAAGCGCTTGACTTAAAAAGCTGATTTTTGGAAAACGGATTGACTTTAGGGTGTAGAGGTTCGATAAGAAAGGATTTTTCGAAACTCGAATTCTAAGGGGGTGAAACCACCCCTTAAATATTAGAATATTTTTATTTAAAAACCGGTGAGTTTTTCCGAAAAACTCTTAAACACGTTTATTTTATTTTGTTGTTTTACATATTTTAAGATTTTTTAAAAATGTATACAGGTATACAATGTGTTTCATAAAATATGGTCATTGAGTAATCACGATTCTGCTTAAACTGCTTGACGTTTAAAGCTGATTTTTGGCAAACGGATTGACTGTGGGGTGTAGAGGTTCGATAAGAAGGGGTTTCTCGAATCTCAAATTCCAAGAGGGTGAAAACGCCCCTCAAATAATCTATACTAATATATAAAATTCTTAAGTGACTCACTGATTAATCACGATCCTGCTCAAACCACTCAACGTAAGAAGCTCAATTTTGGCATACAGGTTGATTCTAAGGTGTAGTGGTTCGATAAGAAGGGATTTTCGAAATCCCAGTTCCAAGGGGGTGAAACCACCCTGCAAGTATTACCATATTTTTTATTTAAAAACGATCAAGTTTCCGAAAAAACGCTTGAACACGTATATTTTATTTTGTTTTTTACATATTTTAAGATTTTTAAAAATGTATACAGGGTGTTTCGAAAAATCTGGTCATTGATTAATCACGATCATGCTTAAAGCGCTTGACGTAAAAAGCTAATTTTTGGAAAACGGATTGACTTTAGCGTGTAGAGGTTCGATAAGAGGGGATTTTTCCAAACTCGAATTTTAAGGGGGTGAAACCACCCCTCAAATATTAGAATATATTTTATTTAAAATCCGGTGAGTTTTTCGGAAAAACTCTTAAACACGTATATTTTATTTTGTTGTTTTACATATTTTAAAATTTTTTAAAAATTTATACAAGGTGTTTCATAAAATAGAACCATTGAGTAATCACGATTCTGCTTAAACTGCTTGACGTTTAAAGCTGATTTTGGAAAACGGATTGACTGTGGGGTGTAGAGGTTCGATAAGGAGGGGTTTCTCGAATCTCAAATTCCAACAGGGTGAAAACGCCCCTCAAATATTACAATATTTGTTATTTAAAAAACGTTAGTCTTTCGGGAAAACGCTTGGACACGTATAATTTATTTTGTTTTTTTACATATTTTGAAATTTTTGTAAAAAATCATACAGGGTGTTCCAAAAAATTAGGTAATTGATTAACCACGATTCTGCTCCAGTTTGTATGTTAATGGAAATTCTTGCTTTGCTTTATCATATCACCATTACAAATTACAAATGATTAATTCGACGTGAACGAAGTCGCGGGTACATGCTAGTAATTTATAAGTTATTGACGTATATTGTTTAATATCATATTAAAAAATTGCAAAAAGCAAACAACAAAGTGCATAAAAGTCGAGCTTAGTAAGATAAAAAAAAACAATTTTATCAGGCACACGAAATCGTAAAATTGTTTAATGGGCCATTTCATGTAGAAATAAATGTGGCAAAAAATAAAGCTGTAGATTATTTTTATTCATGATAAACTTAAATAGCTATTAAGAAATACTGACCAGCAATTTTTTTAAGTGCCATTTATAGACGTGTTTTTGAATTACAGCGTCAATAGGGGGATTCACCAGGGACGAATTTTTTTCTCTCGATCTTCTCTCGCAGCCATGAACATCACACTTTCTTGTACAGAATTGAACGCTCTACAAAAAAGGTATCTTACAATTTTTCGATAAACCTTCTCCTTCAAAAGTTATTCACGGCTAAAGTTAATCACTCGGTAAATTCCTAAATTTTTCAACTTTTTTGGCAAAATTATGATTATTTTTGAAAAACTTAATCTATTACTGTAAAAATATACATATCTGATGGTGTTAAGGTTGGGAATTAAGAAATCTTCAAGTCTCATGAAGTTTAAACAATTTCAGTATAGTTGATTTATTTTAATAAACATTGTTTAGTTGGATTTTGATATTTCTTCTTATACTCGCTTACAATCTGAATCACATATTGTTTTTCATCTTCACTTCTAGATAAAATATTAATGTATTCTTCTGACAATTTAACAGCTCTTTCTGCAGTATCATTAACTACTGTCAAATTTTTCACAATTTCTTTCATATATCCAGGATCCTTTAACTATTCCGTACTGCCTAACTGCAGAAAACTTGTATCAATATTAAACCGTGTAAAAAATTATAACAAATTTGTAATTATGAAATAATCAATGTTTTCGTTTATAAACCATTTAAAATCATCCTGAAAAAAATTATTATATATCGGTCTAGAACGCCTTGCGACGTTGTCCGATGCCTAACCATGACCAACATGACAGACAGGCCAGAGACATCGATTTGTGACGTCACCGCACTAGTCCGGCTTTTGTATTGTGCCATATGGTACTGCATATAGGTTTTGCATAAATAATAGTATTTATTGATAGTTTTGCCAGATATAAATATGAAAAATATTATACAGAATGGTATTAAAAAATAACATTAACTTTTTATCGCGTTAAAGTAATTGAATAGCATTAAAATTTAGATCTAAAGCACGAATATTAATATGACATAAACTACAGCATAAGATGAAAAAATTAAATCTAGATAATAAAAAGCGTGTCCTAAAATTGCGTTAGCGAGTATTTAGCAACTAGTGATAATATACCTGTGATAAAAAGTTTCCAAATATTAAAAAATTTGAAAACTATACGTTTATCGACAAGTTAAGAAAATGTATTGTATATGATAACGGCAGAATACATTTTAAAGTTTAATTAAAAATAATTGTAAAAATTTGCGTAACATATTTAAAAAATGTGGATATCAGATAGAACTAACTATTAAGATTAAGTAATTTGTAGTTCGATGTTCATCAAGTAACCATCTCCATAAATCGTAAATAAAAAGATAATGATATCATTTTTTTTATATAAAATACTGAAATAAAGTACAAATTCATTTAATTTCTTTAAAATATATTTGCCATTTCATAATAATAATAATACTTTTCAATATTTATTTCATCCTGAATTTCCAAATCTTGTTTTCTTTCATCGGGACGTTTTCTCTTTATGGGAACATGCACAAAGGGTCCATAAGAGGGTTGATTTGGAAAAATTGTAGGCACAGCATGTTCTGTAGGTTTTGGACGTGACCTAGTTACAGATAATATTGTTTGGAAAGAGAATGTAGACAGATCCTGAGGACTTATTATAATTGCTGCTACAAGGCACAGGCACAGAACAATGTCGCGGAATTTTTTATTTCACAAAGTAAAAATAAAGAAACGAAAACTGTTTTTCATAAAAATACACGTCACTTACGTTGGTTTAACACTATACACTAACACTAACGCTATTAATTATGTTTTTATATAAATTCCCTTCCTAATTAACTTTTTCCTAGTCCGGACACACAGCCGGCATTGCCGGTGTTACTATAATTTTTACCGAAAGTATGTTTTTTTTCGCGGGTACGATGTTATGAATCGGATCTAGATAGTTCACTATTCACTCAAAATTATTTAGTATAATTTTATTAGCATAGAAACGCGTAAAAAACACAGATTTGTTGCGAAACTAATGAAAACAATTGGTTTGTTTACGACTACTAATTCTGGACCACTTCGGTAGAACTGTCAAAACAGTCAGGCCTTGAATATGACGTTAGCCACGGCCTAACTTCCACGTCTTCCGATCGTTCCATTGTCCCTCCCTTAGATTTCTGGTACTCATTGCTCTTGTGACACCCTCCTTCCAAGTCTTCTTGGCTCTTCCACGTTTTCTTCGATGTTGGGGTATCCACTGCATAATTTGTTTTGGAAGTCGTGTGTCATCCATCCTCTGGACATGTCCGTACCACATAAGTTGTTGGCGTTCGATGTCGGTTGCCAAAGATCCCTCTATTCCTATCCTCTGTCGGATTTCTTCGTTTCGGACTCTATCTCTTCGGGAAATTCCTAAGGTTCTTCTATAGGCATCCATTCTACCGCTTCCAGTTTTTTTCGGTTGGCCTCTGTTATTCGCCAAGTCTCTGCACCATAGAGTAGACTGCTCTTTACCAGGGTCTCGTATATATTAATCTTCCGTTTCTTTACTATTGCATTAGTCCAAAATACTCCATTCAGACAGCCAACTGTTCTTCTAGCTTGTGTGCCGCGTCCTTTTCTAGTTTGAAGTTCAATAAAACACAAGTTTACTTAATTAGGATGAGTTGCATAGAGGCCACTAGCTTTTTAATTTTCACAGCCGGGTGGTCGGGGTTCAAAGATATTAATAAAAAGGCGCCACGAGATTATACTCTATGAACTCGGCATATAAGATGTTATTATTAAGTAGACTTCAACACTAACCTCGAACTGTTGAGTGCAACTACCATGAACTTCAAATATACTATAACTCGCTAAACTTAAGTAACTCTAACTTAACTATGAGACTAGACTGCAAATACTAAAAATGTTTAAGCAATTTATTAAAATATTAAAAGTTAATATATAAAGGAATGAATAAAATGTATGAGAATTGAAATAAAATGTAAATGATTGAACTATATTAAATCAGAATTTAAATCAATAAAAACTAAATCTATGACGTCATCCCCCTTGACTTAAACTAAGTATGCTCTAAGGGCGGAATACAAATCGCAAATCTAAACCTAACTAATATCTAAACAGTGTTACTCTACTCGATGTGATATACTTGAAAACTTCCTCCGGCTGAGCTAAGGCGTATAGCTACAGGGTTGCTACGGCGGTGTACAGCAGCTCGGTGTACTGTCACTGGAGCCCACGGATGTCAGCAGAGGTGCAGATGCAAGGCAGGTGTAGGACTTCAAAAGGTGACATAAAAACCCTAAATAATATTGGTTGTCTTAGAAAACAGCCTCAATTATAGAACAGGGACTAGCACAACGTGTAGGAGTTAATAAAGGTAATAAAGAAGGACTAATCAAATCTTATGTTTATGATGGGCAACGGGTTATGATGTCCAACGGGTACCTCTACACGGACAACAGGATGGAATACTGGACTGTTCTGTTGTGCACTACGGTCTGGATCGGTCTTCTTGCTCTACAATTACGAACAACCAAATAAGATTTAAGAAAGATAACACTCAACTAATCTTTCTACACCACGTGGGCGTGGAAAAGTCGAAAACCAGACAACAATATGAACAAAAATCAGTTGAGCATTGACTTAGAATAGGCAGAAGAATTATAGCATACCTTGGAACTATTCGGGGACTTCTTGGGCACGTGCAATCGGAATATCGGTCGGAAAATTTGGCTATTTTAATCCCATTGCGGAAATTGGTCGGCGGTCCATACAAATCAACAAAATCCAACCACGTCTCTGACCAAAGGTGTTTCGGAAGCCTTAATCCTTCTTTACGAAGACCTGCTATTCACCAACAGGGAATGCTTCACGAAACGGCAGCCACTTCTTCACGACGATATTCTCGGTCGGGGAGTACACAAGAAGTGATGCAAGGATTCGATTTCCTTCACAAAATCAGATTTCAACCGGAAATCTCCCTCCAGGATATAGATAGAGAACTATATATCTTGACTAGTCCAACTCACAAAAAGGCATAAATAAAAAAACGATGTTCTAGAATATTTTCCAACAGCCATATTTCATATCCGGTCAATGAACGAACTTAACTCAGAAATTCCACAATTGAAATGAACGAATTGCACACTGCGATCCACATCAAAAATAACCAATTTAATTACGAAATTTTATCTAATAATTATAAAATTTCAATAACCAAAACAAGGGATAAATAAATCCAAAAACATCTGATTTGATCTGACAGTGACAAGTGACGAACAGAGGATACATGAGTACGTTCCACTAAGCCACAAAACATCCCCCTTTAGAACTTTTTCTTTAATGGCCATAAGCGGGAGTAAAAGCCCAACCGCCCGAACAAACGCTAGAGGCGCCACCGGTCATCAAATGGTGTAAAAATTGCGAAAATTTAATCATCTAATTTTGACACAAGGGGTCGCGCTTAACTTTTTCAATTTTAATTCAATATTCATTGTTTTCAAACTATATTATTAGACTTTGTTGTATTTTGTGAATGTATAAATGTTTTCTTACTATAAAGTTGCATTATAGTAATTTAAATTATATTACATACATATTTAAGATTCAAATATTATGACATATATGTCAGTTGCCGTCTAAAATGTCATCTTGATAAAAAGTTATTGTCAAAAGTAGTTAAAATCATGTTAAAATATTAAAATTTACAAGTTATATAATTAGATATATATTTTATATTATTTCAACAACAAACATATAATATACAGCGTAATGTTGATATGCAGGTCTGAAACAAAAAGTGCCGTTATATTTTTCAGTTTTCGTTGTCAGCCGCGGAAGTTTCAGTGATTTTATTGTTGTCGGATATTTTTATTTGTGAAATAGAAATATTGCGTTTGGATTGCAAAACTAAAAGTGGAAGTTTTATTGCAATGTAAGTAAGCGTTTGTCCATTTCATATTTTACTTTTTTCATACCTACGACAAATATACAAATATTGAAATTTTATAATTCGTTTTATTTAAAAAAATGTTAGAAAACAAGCTTGTAATCCTGTAATTGACATAATTGTTATGTAATATATTCCATTTAAATGTAATATATTCCATTTAAATGTAATATATTACTTTACAATTAAAAAAATGTAAATTTAAAAAATATATTAAAAATATATACAGGCATTAATTGAAATTTTTTGAGTGCGAACAAACACGAGAGGCGCTTTATTATTTACTTTCATTTCTTAACATGACAGATGAAGTTCTAAAGGGGGATGTTTTGTGCACTAAGCACTCATAACGTTCACGCTCAAGATCGCGATTTTTCCCGTTCCACTTGCTTGCGAGCGTTACAATAATAAACTCAAGTGGAATGGGTTATGGGGCGTTTTAAGCGTCAATCCTGTCAATGTATGTAAATAAATAGTAAATAATAGTCAAAATCACAGAAGAGAATTCAAAAAATCTGTCTAAAAAAAAGAAATCAAAATGTCTTTGGCGACAGTTGGATATTTGGTGCATCGGAATGTGTCTGAAACTTCTTCATCTAGTTCAGACGACTAGTGGAATGCAATTTTACAAAATCGCGATGTAAAAAACGAACACTTAGGCCACGTATTATTGGCTATGAGAATCTATGAAAATTTTTTATCCTAAGTCGATAATCTTTTGTCTAAGTTTTAAAAATTGCGCCAAAATTCCTCAACGTCCACCTCGATCCTAATATTCAGATGGGTCGTTGTGAGCTCGGCGTGAGCGAAAATAATGACGTCATTAGTGACGTTTACGCCGCGACCACAACGTCCGCGATGTATCGTCATGTGGAACGACCAGGGTTCGGAAGTAGTTAATTAAGACGTAATTTACCTGATTGACTACGTGTAGTTTTTCTTCAAAAACTACGTCTTTTTCCCGTTTATTAACTACATAGAAAACTACGTTAATAAACTATGTATTGATATTATGAATAATTTTGCTTTGTATGAGTGGTCTAAATAATATGATGTGTGAATATTATATTTAAAAGTCATATTTCTTTCTGTTTTCTTAAATACATTGTATTTTCTAAAGCTTCAACTTATTATAACCTCACCTCAAACCTTTGATATTTGAAAGTTACATACATAGGTTACATAAACTACACCCTCTACATAAACTACATTAACTACATGTAATGTAGTTTATGTAGTTTAAAGTAACATGTAACGTTTCCGATCGTCATGTGGAACGACCGAAGGCATATTTTGAGCATTATGAGCGCTTAGTGGAACGCACTCATTTAAAATACGCAACCAACCGTCCAATCAGATGAAAGAGGTACGTACCCTATCGTTGGGTATTGTGCAATCACGTGATGCTCATGTCGTATGACGGTTAAATCTTTGGTTAGAATTTTTGTGGTTAGAATTTTTGTTGTTGTTTTTACCTGTTTTTAGAGTTTTTACTTTATTTTTCTATTTACATCAGATTTATATTTTGTAATTGCCTATCAGACAATACGTATTTAGAAAAATAATAAGAATTAGGATCGTGTTTTTTTTTAAATCCTGTATATTAATTGGAACCCTTGATAACATTACTGCTTTTGATATAAAAAGTGCATTTTTGATTATTTACTTGGGCTAGGATATTAAAATATCGGTTGGATTGTACGACATAAATAGATGTAGGTATGATTATTTATATATATGTATGTATTTATAAAGCTTACTATCTGATTTGCATTTTCAGTTTTTGATCAGATATTTCATTTTATTTGTGAAATGCCCACAAAAAAGCTTCCAATGATTCAACATCAGTGTGTTTGCTGCATAATGGATCATTCCTGCTGAATTTTTAGATCATTTGAAGACTACACGGAAAAAACCAGATAATATGTTACATTTTCATAGAAATTGATAGCGAGACAATTTTATAGGCAAGTGCATTATTCGAGGCACCATCAAAGAAAGCAATAATAATATGCTTAGTCCCAGAGATATTACAGCTTAGTTATTTTGCCCTACAGGAGAAAAACCAGAGTAGTTCACTCGTAATTGCATTTTCTCGGCTCCAGTTAAAATGAACAAAGCTGGTTTTTCCTGTGGTCTTCATTTGAAATAACGTAAATAAATGTTTATACATATGTATGTGATGATTAAATTGGTGTTAAGGAAATAAAAATGTCTTTCGATATTAATATATATTTTTCGATATTAATATATACCTAGGTATAGGTATATGTATATTTATTTTGAAATAAATTACACTTTTAACAGTTTAATGGAGTTTTTAAAGCCAGTTATAATATTTATATTTTAAAAACTTGAAATCATAATGTGGATGTAATCACGCATTAAACCACAGACTAACTTATATAAGTCAAAAAGTAGATTTTAGTGTTAACTTTATATAACTTGTAAGTAAAATAATATATAAAACAAATATGAAAAAACCAACAATTCTAATGTATATATTAAAATACAGTACAATAATAGGTATCTGATATCCTCACTTAACGTAGAATAATATTCTACCCAACTCAATACTATGTCCAACATGAGTTTCAAATATATCGGGCCCTAATCGTTCCTGAAAATAGTATTTTTTTACATTGTTATACCATATTCTAAACTATTTAATATTTCAGTCACTTAAAAAGTTAATTTGTATTGAATAATTGCCTACCATTAAAGCAAATTTGGACTAGTATTCTTAATGGGCATATTCTGTGTATGGATATAGGTACTTCCTCCAGATTTTGGGTTCAACCAATTTATTCTTAAAACCTGAAACATCTACATATAAAAAATAGACAGGTTACTAATTATAATAAAATTTACCCTTAGAATTATACTTCTTTAACAAATAATTTCCATTGGTATACTTTTCCATGACAAGTAATCAACTTCCTAACATTTTTTAATTGATGTAATACTTCCTCACGATGCGAAAAGAAAATCTTTTCTTTAGCACACAAAGGACAAACGATATGTTGGCTTACTTTCAGATTAGTTACTTTTCCATAGATATCCTCATGTCAATTCAAAGACGATGAACATGAAAATGATCATCACATGAAACATCACAAACTAAAAACCTAATAAACAAGTTTATATCGAATATAGAATAAATTTAGTGTTCTTACCTATTGTCGTCCAAATCCACGTTAATAGATAATTAACTTTTGGATTTTTTATCTTTTATTTTTAAATATATCTTTCGAACTACTGGTTTTAGTAATTATTAAATTAAACGAACTAAAAAGTCAAAAATAATAAATAATAAACAATTAATTCTCATTGAGATAATAATAAATTTTAACTAGATAACAACACAAACGAAAAAAAAACAAAACAAACAGATGTCAATTAAAGAGGGGAAGTGACAGCGAGACCTGGAAGATGTCTGCCATCTTGCCGTCGACAAAAATTTGGATGCGCACTCGTCGAAGCTCATTCTCCCACTTCCATATCTCTGACAAAAGCCTACTGCTGGTCGGCATCAGTGACAATAATGTGTAGCTGTAGCTGAATAATATCGCGGTGTATATCGGGTTGCATAATTGTAAAATTTAAATAAAATAATATTTAACAATAAAATTATAGTAAACATGACACTCTTTGCGAGGAAATGTGACTGTTACATGTGATATTCGTTTTTTAATTTCTTTGTCATCTTTAGCTGTTGTCAAATATCACTCCTAGATAGGTGTATTCATTGTAGGCTTCTATCTCTTCATTTTCTAGATGTACGCTAGATAGATCTACACCAATAGGTAGATATTTCGTTTTCCCTGTGTTTATTTCCAAACCCCATCGTTAATATTCCTCTTGTATTTTTCTTGTCATGTACTCCAAATCATCTTTATCGTTGGCCATAAAAACTTGATCATCTGCGAACTGCAGGGTATATAGGCAGGTGTCTCCCAGATTAATGCCCATTCCATTACATTTTCTCTTCCATTGTCTCAAAGCCTTTGCTACATATATTTTAAATAATGTGGGAGAAATAGAGCATCCGTGTCGTAGACCTTTATTGACAAAGAATTTTCCAGATAATGTGTTGCCTATTTTGATTTGTGATGTCGATTCTTCGTACAAGTTTTTCAGAGCTCTAATTAAGGTGTAGTTAATGTTGGTGTCCTGTAGTACCTTGAATAGTCTGCTAACTGGAACGGTATCATATGCTTTGCGAAGGTCAATAAACATGAGGTGTGTCTCCTGATCAATACTACTTTTTTTTCTCTATTAGTTGTTTCAGACAGAAAATATTGTCGGTACAGGTTCTCCCAGTCCGAAAACCAGATTGTTCCTCCTCTTCTGGTTGTTGGTATTCCTGTTCTATTAAATCTCTAAGGATCAGTCCGTGTAATCGACTTAGGGTACTTGTTACTGATATGCCTCTATAGTTGGAGCACACTTGTTTATTTCCCTTTTTGTGGATTGAGGATATATAGGCGATTTTCCACTCTTTTGGTATTGGGGCGTTGTTTAAGAATCTATTTATACACCAGGTTAAGGCTTTAAATAGTTTTTCTGTTCCACATCTTAACAATTGCAGTGCTGCCACGGCCTTTTTCGTTTGCGGTATATCGATGTTAATAACTTCTCCGGAAATATTTATCTAGCATAGCATTAATATAATATAGCATTCTGATTGGTCCTGGTCCGGTCGTAGCTCACGTCGTATTGGTCGTATTTTTGGTAAGCAAAATCCCTGTCCAAAAATTTTGACGATCAGCGCCATCATCCGTCATAATTGGGAAACTTTTGCTGGAACCATTTTTAATATTTCACTTACATGGCCCTGACTACGACTGACTACGACACTGGTTAATTTCTGTTGCTGGCACCCATAATGGCGGCGTGCGCAAGGATATGCGCGTAGCGTTCCCGCCAAGGCGAGTTGGCCTGCCGTGTGATTTATATGCCGTGGTATAGGTCTATCGAAAAATTGTAGGACACTTTTTTTAGAACGTTCAATTCTGTACAAGAATGTGATTTTCATAAAATTTAGAAAGCGTCGTGAGAGAAATGATAAACTTTGTAAATAACGGACACCTCAGTGTATATTACGAAAAAAAAAATAAAATAAAACATTAATTAAAGCACCAAACTTAATTGGTTTATTCCAGATTGTATGGCATCCAACAACATGCGACAAAGAGGGTCAATATTGGATCAGTCCACAATACACATCCAAGGCTACTTGCGTAAAAACTTTTTTTAATAGATTAAAAGTGAAAGAACAACACTGCAATGTAGACGAGATTATTAATACTAAAACAAAGGAGTGCGAAAGACTACCAGGAGGGGGATATGCAATATGCTATATTACAGACAGAAACTGTCCAGGTTTGTAACCAGCAAAAAATACAGGGTGTTTCAAAAAGATGTGCCATCTCTCGTAAAAAAGTTTCGTGAGATTCATCATAGACGTGCATATGGGTTATCACTGGAAAATTTTTCTAAAAAAAGCACGTGCGCCACTGACTTTTTTCTCTTCTTAGCAAAATTGTGTAGGCCTTTTAATGCCAATTAAAAGTTGTATCTTGATATTTTGTCGATTTCGATCTCCTTGATGAGATAAACGCAATTTTATTAACCCCAATTAATAAAATTATAATAGAAATACTTAAATTTAATAAATTATTTATTTTATCTAATTTATTATTACCAAACATCGATATTCAGTGCTACCTAGAGCACATTCAAAAAAAAAATCATGTTATTTAAGATAACTACAAAAGGCTTAATTGTTTAAAAGTTTTAACATCCCCTAACTTTAAAATTATGCATTTTCGCAACTGTTTTTCATATTTTTTAGTGGGAATCAATCAGTACTGATTTAATACATTCTTCAGTTAAAGACATTAAATTTTTTTAAAGGTTTATTTGTTTGATATAATACCCACGACGTTCTCATTATTAATGTATTATTATCAATGTGTCGACAGATTAATATCAATAATATATCAATAATATATTGATATATCATTGATACTAATCTGTCGACACTTTTATGCATTAAAATATGTAGCACTTATAGTAATTATTACCCTCAAAATTTCATTCGAATCGCTAAAAGCACTTAAATTAGAAAATTATTATATATCGGAAAAAAATAAGACTTTGACACTCTGTAGCTACGAAACAAAGCAGAATCAGATCTATGTTTATATAAATAATAAATCTTATTTTTACGTGTGGAATCTTTCCACGAGTGATGAACCATGTTTTTTGAAACACCCTGTAGAAAAAGAAAAATATAGAAAGCCACTAACATCAAAAATAATCAAAATGCGTTAGTTAATAAATAGTATTTGTTGAAGGTAACAACAGAACGACCGCGCCACATCCCAATAAGGACTTTTACAAAAGTTACTTGGTGTGTATGCCTCAAGGTGGCGTAGTCATAGCCGATTGCCATCCACAAGAACACTACAACGAAGAACTAGGCGTATGCGAGTTGAACTCTGTAACAGAAACTGTCATAATATCCTCAATGTGCGAAGAAGCGAACATTATAAAATGCGTCAGGCCAGAGGTTAAACCCGTGTCATCTTATTTTAAGACATACGAGGGTAAAATCGACAAAAACGCATGCAACAATTGCTACTATATTTGTGGATCTAAAAGCAAAACCACTTACGAATTAACCATACATTGCATTCATGACGGCGTTCCAGAGAGCAACGAGGACGAAACAAGTACTAATGAAGACTTTGATGCCAATTGGGATCATTATACAATAGAAATACACGATAATTCATCAAACAATTATCAGGAAATGACACACACTACGCAGACATATAACGGCTCAACATGGAGTGAAAACGATAACCCTTATCCAACTCTAATAACCAAGCCTGGCGGTTGGCCAGGCATTACCTCTGAAACAACTGAAAAAGAGCGCGTTAGTACAACGCCAACAAGCGGGCATTCAAGTGTATCCCCAGTAACAATTAAAACAACAACTGAAGAAGAAGGCACTAGTACAACGACAGCAAGCGGTCATTCAAGCATATCACCAGTAACAATTAGAACAACTGAAGAAGAAGGCACTAGTACGACGCCAGCAAGCGGGCATTCAAGCGTATCACCACTAACAATTAGAACAACTGAAGAAGAAGGCACTAGTACAACGCCAGCAAGCGGGCATTCAAGCATATCACCAGTAACAATTAGAACAACTGAAGAAGAAGGCACTAGTACGACACCAGCAAGCGGGCATTCAAGCGTATCACCAGTAACAATTAGAACAACTCAAGAAGAAGGCACTAGTACAACGCCAGCAAGCGGGCATTCAAGCATATCACCAGTAACAATTAGAACAACTGAAGAAGAAGGCACTAGTACGACGCCAGCAGGCGGGCATTCAAGCATATCACCAGTAACAATTAGAACAACTGAAGAAGAAGGCGCTAGTAAGACGCCAGCAAGCGGGCATTCAAGCATATCACAAGTAACAATTAGAACAACTGAAGAAGAAGGCATTAGTACGACGCCAGCAAGCGGGCATTCAAGCGTATCACCAGTAACAATTAGAACGACAACTCAAGAAGAAGGCACTAGTACAACGCCAGCAAGCGGGCATTCAAGTGTATCCCCAGTAACAATTAAAACGACAACTGAAGAAGAAGGCACTAGTACAACGACAGCAAGCGGTCATTCAAGCATATCACCAGTAACAATTAGAACAACTGAAGAAGAAGGCACTAGTACGACGCCAGCAAGCGGGCATTCAAGCTATTATCACCAAACAAATAATTAAAACAACTGGAAGAAGAAGGCATCTAATTACGACGCCAACAGAAAGACACTCAAACATATCACCAGTAACAATTAGAACAACTGAAGAAGAAGGCACTAGTACGACGCCAGCAAGCGGGCATTCAAGCGTATCACCAGTAACAATTAGAACAACTGAAGAAGAAGGCACTAGTACAACGCCAGCAAGCGGGCATTCAAGCATATCACCAGTAACAATTAGAACAACTGAAGAAGAAGGCACTAGTACGACGCCAGCAAGCGGGCATTCAAGCGTATCACCAGTAACAATTAGAACTCAAGAAGAAGGCATTAGTACAACGCCAGCAAGCGGGCATTCAAGCATATCACCAGTAACAATTAGAACAACTGAAGAAGAAGGCACTAGTACGACGCCAGCAAGCGGGCATTCAAGCATATCACCAGTAACAATTAGAACAACTGAAGAAGAAGGCGCTAGTAAGACGCCAGCAAGCGGGCATTCAAGCATATCACCAGTAACAATTAGAACAACTGAAGAAGAATGCATTAGTACGACGCCAGCAAGCGGGCATTCAAGCGTATCACCAGTAACAATTAGAACGACAACTCAAGAAGAAGGCACTAGTACAACGCCAGCAAGCGGGCATTCAAGCATATCACCAGTAACAATTAGAACAACTCAAGAAGAAGGCACTAGTACAACGCCAGCAAGCGGACATTCAAGCATATCACCAGTAACAATTAGAACAACTGAAGAAGAAGGCACTAGTACAACGCCAGCAAGCGGACATTCAAGCATATCACCAGTAACAATTAGAACGGCAACTCAAGAAGAAGGCACTAGTACGACGCCAGCAAGCGGGCATTCAAGCGTATCACCAGTAACAATTAGAACAACTGAAGAAGAAGGCACTAGTACGACGCCAGCAAGCGGGCATTCAAGCGTATCACCAGTAACAATTAGAACGGCAACTCAAGAAGAAGGCACTAGTACGACGCCAGCAAGCGGGCATTCAAGCGTATCACCAGTAACAATTAGAACAACTCAAGAAGAAGGCACTAGTACGACGCCAGCAAGCGGGCATTCAAGCATATCACCAATAACAATTAGAACAACTCAAGAAGAAAGCACTAGTACGACGCCAGCAAGCGGGCATTCAAGCGTATCACCAGTAACAATTAGAACGACAACTCAAGAAGAAGGCACTAGTACGACGCCAGCAAGCGGGCATTCAAGCGTATCACCGGTAACAATTAGTACAAAGCAATACGTAACTGAACCTCGATATATGTGTCGTTACAACAAAGAAATAAATTAGATTATATTTGTCCCTGTCGCTACCTTAAAAATTCAGTGGAATCGAAATCATACGATTTTGATGAGTTTCGACGAAGTTTGTAACCGCTGTTAAAAAATTTTCAACATCACCTTATTGTTTCTTATTTCTCTCGCAAATCAGGCGGTCCATCGTTTCACATCCTAGGAATGTCCATTTTATAAAAAAATATCGATATATCTACAATATGTCCCCGGATTGTCTTTACAAGATGAAAAACTTTTTTATTATTGATATTTTGAGAAAAATTCTTCATAAACATTTTTGCTTGTTCTAAAATGGTTAATTTCGTTTATATTTTTTCAAATTTCCATATCGTTTTAGAGAAAATTAGAAAAAAAACATGAAAATATAGGTATTTGATTTTTTTCCGAAAAATCAAAACGCGTTTCCTTGGTTCCTTTGATAGATTGTTGTTGATAGAGAATTTTAATTAACCTAATATATTTTGCTGTTTTAAAATGTTAAAGAAGCACAAAATTTATTTACTTTAATGTTACGGAAAGAGTGATAGAAGTTATCAAAAAATCTGTCTGATAACTACTATTTTCTGAGAAAATTATAGAACTTCATCTATCATGTTAAGAAAATGAAAGTCAATAATGAGCGGCTCTCGTGTTTGTTCGCATACTAAAAAATTGGCGCCGCGCCGGGAGACACGTATAGCTATAGTATGGCACGTATAGCCCATACTAAAGTAAAGAGGCACGTATAGCCCATACTAAAATATGTTAATAAAAAGTTGGTAGGCAGTTCTTTTAGTTTCAAAGTAAAGGAATTTTTCCAATTTTGGTCCGCGGTTATTTCCCCTATACGCCACCTGGGGTCGCGTCCGATGGGAGTTTGAAGTTCTCCACACGGATTTTCTCAAAAACGGACTACGGAAACACGGAATATCTCAAAAACTGCGACTTAACTGATTCTGATGTTATTACAAATTTTGTTGCAAATATTATTCCTAATCTTAAATTGAAAACCGCGTTTCGCTAGCTACTGTAATTTTGGAGTTACGATTTTTTAAAATTTTTAACCCCCTCCCATACCCCCATATCAACCCCCCCCCCCACCAAAAAATAATGGCCAGACTCTCAGGTGCCACAGTATTTTTGTGCCAAATTTGGTTAAAATCGGTTTAGCGCTTTTTGAGTTATCGTGTTACAGACGGACAGACAGACAGACAGACACCATGAAAATATTTTGTATTTAGGTCATTTATGACCCAAATAACTCATTTTGAGTGAAATTAAAAAAACTTTAACCTGTTGGTATGGTCAGCTAAAAATTCAATTAATGCCTGTATATATTTTTAATATATTTTATCATCAGTAATATTTATTTACATCTTTTTAATTGTAAAGTAACATAATACATTTAAATGGAATATATTACATAAAAACTAGATGTCAATTACAGGCTTGTTTTCTAACATTTTTTAAATAAAACGAATTATAAAATTTCAATATATGTATATTTGTCGTGGGTATATGAAAAAAGTAAAATATAAAATGGCTAGACGCTTACTTACATTGCTATAAAACTGCCACTTTTAGTTTTGCAATCCAAACGCCCCCATATTTCTTTTTCACAAATAAAAATATCCGACAACACTAAAATCACTGAAACTTCCGCGGCTGACAACGAAAACGGAAAAATATAACAGCACTTTTTGTTTTGTTAGGTTAATTTGAACATAATATCAAAATTACGTTGTACCATTATGTTTTTTATTTTGAAATAATAGAAAATATAATGGAATTGTCTAATTACTAATTATACTTGTGAATTTTGATATTTTAACTATTTCTGACAATAATTACAGAACGATGGGTGGGCAACAAATCTCTAGAATGATGGAGAAATTCACCAGGGCAGAAACAGGCGAAAAAGTTCATAGTAGAACATTCGACAAAATTCATAGCACACCTGATAAGCGAAGATAGAAAGCAAATCAAAGCTGTAGTCTACTAACAGGTCATTTTGTAAGCTGAATAGGCCATCGGGATTAACGGGATTGACGGACCAAGCCATGTGCAATGTGCAGGTTCTGTCAATCTGAAAAAGAAACGACAGAACATATTTGATATGTTAGGCATGGGTCTGGAAAATGTAACCTAAGGGATCAGAAGAGGGCCATAATAGATCGGAAAAGGTTGCAGTAGATTTGGCCGATAACCATCTCAAAGAATCTAATCTGATCTAATACTACTTACTTTACCAATGCTCTAAATTTGAAATGCCTTTCTAATCTAATTAAACTAGGTACTGCTAATTATCAAATAATGGATTTCGGTATTCATAATGTGACACTTAATTTACCAATATGTGGAGATATCCATATCAAAGTTTAATTTCTATCGATATGCATATTATATTGATATTAATGGATATATTAAAATAGAAAACAAATCACTACCGGTTTCCGAGCCCTACTCCATCATCAGGTGAGCTTGGGCAGATCCACAAAATGAGAACCACAGCGTAGAGATAGTTAATTCCGATATGTCGGAAAGTGTCGGTTATATATTAAGTCCCGAACGGTTAGGTTAGGTTAGGTTAGATATTTTGTTTTCTATTTTATAACTTGACTTGCCTGAAAAAAAGTCTTTTACCATCTTTTTACTATCCATAGTTGCGCCTCGGTGGTACGAAAGTACTATCATTGCACGCAGGCCGCTATCTCCCGTTCGGGACTTAATATCTAACGACACTTTCCGACAAGTCAGAATTAACTATCTCTGCGTTGTGGTTCTCATTTTGTGGATCTGCCCAAGCTTACCTGATGATGGAGTAGGGCTCCGAAACCGGTAGTGAGAGTAGGTTGATCCACATTATGACAAACACAGCGTAGAATTAAATTTTTATATCAGCAGATCAGCAGTTAAGTGGCAAGAATCCTTATATAATTTTGTGGATATATTAATATATATCGATATGTTGGTACGTCGCTATTCCTTGAACGTCCCTTTTGCAGCTAGCATGATGTATACTAAATAATTCATTTTTCGAGAGACGATTGCGACGAAACGTCAAATAATGTGAGCGTTGGCAAACAAAGCATTTTCGTACACGTTTACAAAGGAAATTGATATTTTCAGCTTTCTTTTGATGTAGCCGAGGAAGAATCTGGGAAAGCTTTGTGAGCACACGAAGGCGTTTCTTTTGTCAAGGTGGAGCAATTTAAAATAATTATTCGGCTTTATGTCCGTTTCCTTGTACGATTGTTGATGATACATAATAAATTAGACTTTTTTGTGTTTTTGTTTTTTTGCAAACTGGAGAAAAATTTTATTCGCTTTTGATTGGAAGATTTTCGAGATGCGCTCAAAGGTCTTGAAATTTTTATTTTAGATAAAAAAATACGAAATTATTTGAATGAAAGAAGATTTTTCTTCATATCTTTTTAAACAAATATATTTAACTAAATTACATTAACTAAAAAAAGTTTAAAAGACATTTTACGAAAGTAATTATTAAAATTGCTAATAAAAATTTGCCATGTTGATATTAGACTTTTTTTTCTGGTTAATGGCCACTTGCCTTACAGCATTTAACTAGCTTATTATTAATTATTATGAGCTTTTTAGTTATTACTATGAACGTATTATATTATACAGGGCGAGTTATAAATAAGTGCATATATTTTCAGGGCTGGTAGAGCAAAGGTAGTAAGTCCAAGACAACCAAGTTTGAAAAGTAAGAAGAAAGTGATTTATTTAAAAAAAAATTGAGAGCCACCGAATTTTTTTCTGTTTGTATCTCTTTTTACCATAGAGTAAAGCTAAAACCATGGTAATATCAGATATTAAGAAATTATACCGTGGGAAAATTTGCACTGAACAGGCAGTTCTAAAAAGTTTCCTAAAATATACAGGAAAATTAAAAAAATGCACGATTTTTCCAACATCATTTTTTTGCGATAAAAACTTATAGACTTGTTGCTGGGGTTACTATCCCTAAAAATATTTGCACTTATTAAAGACTCACCCTGTCTATAACTAGACTCTGAAAAGATTTTCTATATTTTTAACTATGTGTGAGTTAACTAATATTTTTGAGTAGTCGGCAAGTAGCAATTCGTCCTGGTAATAATCCTGGTTTTCCAAAATAAATCCTGGGTTTCTCTTTTAAAAAATAAAGAATAATAAATGCATTTTTGAATAAAACGTTTTTATTTAAAAATCTGAAAATATGATAAAAATCTTAAAGCTAGCATATATTTTTTGAACGAAATAAAATAATTTTAACTAAATAAAACTACAAAAAGGAATCAATACTCATATTAAAATTAAAAAGTTAAATATTTTAAGTTAATGTCTCCTTTTTGCTGCTAAGGTTAATATGGAGGGGGCCTAATTTGTTTACGCGGAATAGCCTACCCACTGGGTGTATATCCAAATTGACATTTACGGCTTTTACTCACGAGATATCCGATTTTATCCGGTCTCGAACCGGCGTGACCAAATGACAAAGTTGACTTAATTTAGTTCCATTTATGACTATTTTAAAACACCTTCCCCTGGGGTCTCCCAGAAAAAGGTGTTTAAAGATAGTCATAACCTCTGGAATCTCAGTGGATGATATACCAAGAATGTACAACTTTGAGAAACACCTCACTGTAGTATTGAACAATAAAAAGTATTGGAAGAGAGAAACGTTTGTGCAGCAGGTCACCATACCATAATGTGGTATACTGATGCTTCCAAAAACAAAGCAGGATAGGAGTATTTGGGCCGAAAACTAAATACTCCGAACTAATGAGCACGTACCTCAACACCCTTCAGGCAGAAATCTACGCTATCGAAAGATGCGTACAACTTATCTTAGATACGAACTATCGGAAACAAGGAATAACCCATCTAATCCAATAGTCAAGTTTAGATAGTAAACGCGATCAACTCAGTAACCATCAATTCAAAGTTGACCAAGGAATGCCTAGAGAAGGAAGGAAGTTGAAAAGATTAGGTAAATATAATAAAGTCCTCTTACTCTGGGTGCGAGCCCACCAAGGGATAAAAGGCAATGTAAAAGCAAACGATCCGGCTAGAAAAGGAACGAACACTTCCTTAACTGGACCAGAACCGTTCTGCTTCCCAAAACCAACTTAAAGCGGAACTAAAGGAGACTCCATCCGTAACCTGGATTTGGAATTCTCCAACGATCTAAGACACTCGAAGAAATTTCTCAGGACTTACAATGGAGAAAAATCAAAGATTTTCCTTGATTTAAGTAAGAAGAATCTTCGGATTGTCATGGGGTTTTTAACGTGAAACTGTCTCCTCAACGGACACCCCAATAGATTGAAACAATGGCGAATGAAGATTCTGTGGGGAAAATGGAAAAACACTAGAACACCTAATCACTGAGTGCGTCCAGAGGACCACCATTCGTGCCATGAGGTTTGGTACAACGGTTATCGGTGATGGTGAATCAAGAAAGACACAATAGATCTGTCAGGTCGCAGTCATTAACCCCCCTCCCATACATTCTGCATCTTGGAACACTCACAATACGACTTTTGCAATTTGAAATTACTCTGCCCTCACCGTTTTTTTCCCCCCATTATCTGCCAGAATGGCCCACCGAGCCCATTTTTAAAGTTCCTCTTCCGTGAACTCCCGAGCGCGATGTATATGTGGAGTTATTGTGCTGCTTTTATTCCCGCCAGTCGAGGGTGGGTTGCAGGGACCTGAAAAATCGAGGACAAGGGGCCAGAGGGGGTTTAGGTGGATAGAGAGACATTTGGCTGTTTTCTTATTCGGCACCGCCACCGAGTTCAGAAAAATCTATACGTAGATATAGGAGTTACGGGCGTTGGCTTCCTCGATGCTTTAGAGCGTCTAGGGAATGTGCTTTTCTTTTTCTCTTTTGTCGAAATTGAGTGGTTTTTCTTATTAAAGTTGAAAGCGTTTTATAGGAAACAGAATGGGTTTAAATAAATGTAATGCTGAAAAATAAATAAGTGTTAATAAAATGAACAAATGTTCAGCTGAAATTAAAAAAAATAAAATAATGTATAATAATAAAGGTCTCATATATACTGCATGTGAAATAGATGATAGACGGGGACTTAGTGAAGTTATAAAATTTCTTATAAAACTCATACTAAATTAAATATTATATTATCTTGATTGAAATCAGTGATTGTTAACAATTAGTGATTGTTTACAATTACTAGTAAAAGCTCACTGATTTGCTAAGACTGCGCCAGTGAAAGTTCAACAGCTATTTTTGAAACCAACTTTTACTAGTGAATGCTAGCATTCCATGAACGATAGCAGTGAGTTTGAAAGATTCAGTTAGCGCGGTTGCCACATGTAAAATATGAGGATAAATAAGGATAAGTTGAACAATAGGCAATTTATCTTAGTCTAAGTAGGCAATATAAGGATAACATTAAATTGGGCTAAACGTTGGCAACGTTGACAGACATCTGGCGTAAATTCGCTTTATTTTTGTCTGGTTATGTATAATTGTTTTGTTCTCGTTGTAATGTGCGGTATTTTCACTATGGAAGAAATTTTCTGTGAAAAATTATGGTAAACTAGGCACTCACAAGAATGTAATAATGCTTGTTTTTCATTTTTGCAATATAATGAAGTCATAGCAAAAGTTAAGCGTGCAAGAGAAAAAGATATTGAGGAACCTAGTGACTATGAATTTTTTAAACGTTTTGATATGCTTGAAGTGGCGTGTTTGAAAAAACGAATAACTCCCGTTGAAGAAAATTCGGGCATACCTTATTTTGTCTACGATGAAGAAGTGTGAAGAATTTTATTAAAAAAGCCTTGTACCAATCAGTAATCTTATGTTTATGAACGTATTTTTAAATTGTTTTGTAGGCTTTAAAATGTTTAATATGTTTTCGCTTTTAATATTTAGAAGGTTATGTCGTTATTTTCTACCGGGCGTTTCAAAAGTGGCTCACCCCCTATAACTTTTTTATATTTTCACAGGGAATGATTATAACTTTTGATTTTTAAATGGCACCCTCGGTATTTTCTTATGTACTTCAAAATATTATAACTAAAATGATAATGTATAAACTAAAACCGTAAAATCAATATGAACAGAGATAATGGTCTAATTCTTGTTAGGTCTCTGTTCTTATTACCCTAATTCCTGTAATATATTGATTGATACCTCAATTGATTTTCTTTCGCTTTGGTGATTTTGTCACGCCTGGTCAATACCAACCGCGTGCCTATACAGGGTGTCCCAGAAATAAGTGCCAGTATTTTAATGGGTGGTAGATCTCGATAAAAGAAACATATTTTCTCTTTATCGTTATTGAAATAAGTCCAAAAAAACGCAGTTAGTTTACTTTGAAAATTAAAAAAAAAATATTTTTTGCTAGATTGCTAATTTTGAGAACCACTGGATCTTTTCTGGATTTTCTTTCATGTAAGTTTAATCTACTACCTATGTTGCCACCATATTATCAAGAGATTATGGTTTTTAAATAAAAACTAAAAAAATTTCGAAAAAATTTTTCAAAAAATTCTGAATTTTCAAATTTTTTTTTCGCGAAAAAACCTCACGGGCGTGTTTCTGGGGTTGAAATATACTACCAGTTAAAATACTTGCACTTATTTCTGTGAGACCCTGTATAAAGGCTCAACTTGTAAAGAGTAGTTGATTGAGTAACCATCTTCTGATTATGCTAGCATGGTTTGCAAAACGCGCGTCCTGGGTTAAAAATCAAGTGGTTTGGTGTATTGTTGTGAACTAATGTTATATTATATTTATGCAACTTTTGTACAGGCATATATATAATCAAAATGATTGTAGTGAAAATTTAAAACAGGGAACTTGATGTGGAGCTTTTTAGGAATATTGGTTCACTTTGTAGACTTAATAAACCTAAGCTCGCTCTCTATCTCTTTAAAATGTAAAGTGTGGACAATACGTAATACTTAAATATTTCTTCTACTTAAGTAATCATTTACTTATAAATTTCAATTAGCAGAGATATCTCTCTCAGATTTATCATCTCAAATATTAATTTGTACGAATTAAAATGGTAAATGGGAACACTAAGATATATTTCCGTGCAACGTCCACCATTTAATTCACTTAATAACTAGAATTAATAGTGGAGGAACGAGATAAAGGCACTCCCATTTTTAATGATAATCAGGCGTTTAACTTCTCCAGAGTGCAAGAAGCTTTACGTCCGCTTCCTCTTATATAGCGTCGTTTTTGCGTCATTAGTGACCCTTCCTTCTTTCGGATGTATTTACATTTTCATACGCTAAATGAAAAAAGCCTTGGAAGTAACTTCTTTGTTTAGACTGAAATAATATTTCAATTTAAAAATTGCTATTTATTTAAAGAGGCGAATTCGATATAACAATGAGAGTCATATTGTTGTTTGCTAAATGTTATTTGTTATCATATTGATAGTGATCTTAATACCTTACTTTTGACCACTTGGATAAAGCAAAAATATTAATTTTTACTAATCATGAGAACATACTATAGCTGGCTAAATTGCCAATACACATTTCTAGTAATTCTACTTCATAGTTTATGAATTATTGCCAAGTTAAGCTTTATTATTATTCTGAAAGACATTCCATCAGAAACGTAGAATGTAAAAAAGGTAAGTCTCGCAACGTAATTCTTCCGTTAAAAAATTGTGAGAACTCTTGTAAAACTAAGTCAGTTTATTTTATTTTGTATTTATTGAAGCACCTAATCAACAATTTTCTTATAAATTGCTAGCGTCAATATTAGTAATAATTATACTAATTCAATACTAGTAAAAATTATAATTAGACTTATTATTTTAGTAATAATTATAATTTGGCAATTTTAATGAACGAGAAAAGTATTATAACTTTAATCATAAGCTGATAAAGCTCAAGATTGAGTTGAAATTTTTCGAAAAATTTGCATTTTTTATTTATGTCATGCATATTTTTGTTGTAATACTGTGTAACTCGTAGGAAATCATAGTAAATTCTGAAAGAAAATGTCAAATATACAGGGTGATTCAGATTTTACTAGAGTAACTGTAAGTATCTCGATAGAACTAACCGAAATAATGATAGTTTGTATTATAAACTATACTCCAAAAACGCTTCCGCTTGGAGTAAAATGGCGCTAAAATTTGAATAATTTTTGGGTTTTTATTTGATTACTCGTAAGCCAGATGATCTAAATACGTAAGTGTTTGGTTAAATGCTAAGGGCAACGTGGCTGATATGTGTGAACAAAATTGGATTAATTGCTATACAGAGTGTTGTTTTTGTGAGTGTCAACTGCACGGATCCTTGTCGAACTTTTTTGTTGCACGCCATTGGATAAATTTGTATTTTTTTCTGATACCTTCTGTCTTTTTGCTAACTTTTCTTGTTCTTAAATTTTTTTGATATGTTGCTTAGTTTTCGAGATATTCCACAAAATTCCGGACATAGCTCAGCTGCATTCGAAAAATGTTACTTAATTAGCAGCATTAGGAGAACAAAACACAATCTAGCGTAAACTGTCTTAAGTCAAAATAAATTTCATTGTTGTTTGTGACCTTAGTTGTGAAGTTTATTGTGCAAAAGGATGCCCAGAACTTTTACTAATGCCGAATACGCCGACATGCATTATGTTTATGGTTTCTGCGACGGAAATTCTAATGCTGCCGTTGAAGAATACCGCCTACAGTTTCCGAACAGAAAAGTTCCGCACTCCCACACTTTTGTAGAAGTGCATCGTCGTTTTCGTGAACATGGATTTGGCGTTCCTAATAACCAAAATCGCATTGGTCGTCAAAGAGATAACAATAGAATTCTTCAAGTCTTCGACATTAATAGAACAATGAGTACACGTCGAGCAGCCCGACAACTCGGTGTCTTCACCGAAAAGCCTTCCATTTGCAGCCTGTCCAAGATTTGGTACCTGAAGATGCTAAAAGACGACCTAACGTTTTGTAGATGGATTTTGGAGTCTGTCGAAATAAATCCACATTTTCTGCACAAAGTTTTGTGGACAAATGAGTCGGAGTCGTGAACTGTCATAATCTCCGCGTATGGGATCACGAAAATCCTAGATGTGTTAGGCAATCTTCATTTCAGCACGAGTTCAGTGCAAATGTCACGTTATAAGTAATAATCTGTGCGAACCACATTTTCTCCCTCCTCGCTTAAATTCCAATTTGTTCCATGATTTTCTGGAAAACTTTCTTTTTGAAGTTCTTGAAGACGTTCCATTAAATTTACGTGAAGAAAATTGGATGCAATTAGACGGTGCTCCTGCACACTCTGGACGGCAAGTGCGACAGTGGCTAGACGAAAATTATCCTCGCCGATGGATAGGACGTCTACGCGACAACCGTCAAAATTTAAT